>NC_087299.1:1272846-1572846 GCF_015220805.1 Pogoniulus pusillus
GGCCAGGTCTGGCTGAACGGCAGCACAGTCTGAGGGGGCCTCAGCCACACCTGCCAGTTTGAGTGCTCCTATTTTCGGGTGCTGGGGGTGCTGGGGGGTCTCACCGAGGTGTAGGCGCGGCCGCACATGCTGCAGCAGTAGGCCTTGGCGTGCTTGATGGCATGAGCAGAGAGGTGGATCTGCAGCGAGGCCGAGTCCGTGTAGGCCCGGTAGCAGTTGGGGCACTTGTAGGGCTTGTCCTTGTTGTGCTGGCGCTGGTGGGACTGGGGAATGGTGGAGAAAGGAGGTTATGGTGGACACTGTGCTCACCACCACCTCCCCACGCTGGGGAGGGAGGTTTGGGGGTCCCTCAAACCCCTCCTGGGGTCCCAGCGCTGACCTGGAGGTTGGAGAGTTGCGTGAAGGCCTTTTCGCAGCCGGGGTGTGGGCACTTGTAGGGTCTGTCACCGGTGTGGATTCTGGGGACACACGGACATCAGGTCACTGTCTCCTCTCTCCACCCCTCCAGCACCCACCCCAGCACCCACAGTGGCCCCACAGCAGGTGGAGGGGTCACAACAGGGATGGGAACAGCAGTGACAGCACCTTGTAGAGCAACAAGCATGAAGATCCCAGCTGGGCACAGGAGTGCCAGGACAATACAGGGCTGAGAGCCAGGAGGGTTGGAAATGTGGAAGGTGCTGGAACTGATGAGTGTGGTGGGCACAATGAAGGTGGTGGAGCTGACAAGTGTGGTGGGCACAATGAAGGTGCTGGAACTGATGAGCGTGGTGGGCACAATGAAGGTGGTGGAGCTGATGAGCGTGGTGGGCACAATGAAGGTGCTGGAACTGATGAGCGTGGTGGGCACAATGAAGGTGGTGGAGCTGACGAGTGTGGTGGGCACAATGAAGGTGCTGGAACTGATGAGCGTGGTGGGCACAATGAAGGTGGTGGAGCTGATGCGTGTGGTGGGCAGAACGAAGGTGCTGGAGCTGATGAGCGTGGTGGGCACAATGAAGGTGGTGGAGCTGATGAGTGTGGTGGGCACAATGAAGGTGGTGGAGCTGATGAGCGTGGTGGGCACAATGAAGGTGGTGGAGCTGATGAGTGTGGTGGGCACAATGAAGGTGCTAGAGCTGATGAGTGTGGTGGGCATTAAGAAGGCAGTGGGGACCAACTGGTGTGGTGAGGATGGAGACCATGGTGGTCTCAATGAAGACAGTGGAGATCATGAGCATGATGGGGACTGGTGAAGGTGGTGAAGACTTATAAAGGTGCTGGAGTGGATGAACATAGTGGAGATGACGCAGGCGGTGGGGATGAGAAGCAGGATGGGGATGGATGCTCATGGTAGGGACAGATGAGAATGGTGGGAATGAGGAGCATAGAGGAGATGGAACATGGCAGGTGAAGGTGCTGGAGGTGATTGGACTATGCTTGGACTCAAGGATCTTAAAGATCTTCTCCACCTGAAAGGGGTCTATGGTGAGTGTGGAGGGGACATTGAAGGTGCTGGAGATGACAAACATGGTGGGGATGGATGAGCAGGGTGGGGTCAGTGGAGGTAATGGAAATCCCAAGTGTGGTGGGGCTTGATGAAGATGGTGGAGACTATAAAGGTACTGGAGATCATGACCATGGTGAGGCTGATGAAGGTGATGGGCATGGGCACAGTGTAGGTGGGTGAGTGCTGTGGGGATCAATAGAAGTGCTGGAGATTTTCCAGCCTAACTGATTCTGATTCCATGATGTGGACAATGAAGGTGCTGGAGGTGAGCATGGTGGGGTCAGTGAAGGTGGTGGGGCCAGACTGGCATGGTGGGCTCAGAGAAAGTAGAAAAGCTCATGAGCATGGTGAGATGTGTGAAAGTGCTGGAGATGGTGAGCATGGTGGGGATGATGAAGGCAGCAGCAACAATGAGCATGGAGATGGAGGAACAGGCCAGGGATGAAGAAGGTGGCAGGGACACGAAGAGTGGGGAAAGATGAGTGTAGTAGGCACAGTGAAGGCTCTTACATGAGGAGTGTGATGGGGATGGATTGGCATGGTGAGAAGAGCTGACCACGGTCGTGTCAATGCATGTGCTGGAGGTGAAGAGCACAGTGGGGATGAAGAAGGTGGTGGAGATGGAAAGAAAACAGTGGAGGTAGATGAAGTGTGGTGGGAAGCAATAAAGGTGCTGGAGATGACCAGTACAGGGAGGGAGGCCAATGAAGGTGCTGGAGATGACCAGCACGGGGAGGGAGGCCAATGAAGGTGCTGGAGATGACCAGCACGGGGAGGGAGGCCAATGAAGGTGCTGGAGATGACCAGCACGGGGAGGGAGGCCAATGAAGGTGCTGGAGGTGACCAGCACGGGGAGGGAGGCCAATGAAGGTGCTGGAGTATGAGCACAGTGGGGATAAATGACCATGGTAGAGGTAACGAATGCAGTGGAGAGAAAACGAGGTGGTGACAACAAAGGCAACAGGGACTGACTGGCATGGTAGGCACAGATGAACGTGGTAGGGATGCTAAGTGTGACAGGGACGTGCAGATGGTGAAGATGATGCCCATGGTGGAGATGATGAAGGCAATTGGGATGAGTCACTGTGGTGGGGATGGATGGACATGTTGGGGATGAAGAAGGTGGTAGGCACGACCAACACAGTGAGCTCCATCAGTAAGGTACAAGAGACACCAGGTGGAACCCCACCACCCACCAAGGGGAGCCAGGGCTAAAGAACCCCTTCCAAGCCCCTCAGAGCCCTTCCCATCCCCACAAGGCCACCAGCCCCTCTGACCTGGTGTGCTGCTGGAGGTGGGAGAGCTGGCGGAAGGACTTCTCGCAGTAGGAGCAGTGGTAGGGTTTGACGCCCAGGTGGATGCGGAGGTGCTGGGCCAGGTAGGAAGCGTTGGCAAAGGACTTGGAGCAGTGAGGGCACTTGTGGGGCTTGGCCTCTGTGTGCGACTTGGAGTGGATCTGCATCTCCGACTTGGTGAAGAACGTCAGGGGGCAGACCTTACACCTGCAGAGGTGGGCAGGTGGAGAACCCCGCAGGGACCAGGCTGGGGCTGGGGGGAGCACCCCAGCAGCACCTTGGCCTCCCTCTGAGCGGGTCGGGGGTGCCTACCTGTACGTCTTGCCCTCTTTGGCAATCTCCCCCGAAGCCAGGATGGGATAAGGAACCACCAGGACTGGTGGTCCCGAGGGGTTTTCTGCCTTGATCTTCTTCCGGCCTCGCTCGGCCTTGGGCGCTCCCAACAAACCATGGCCCTGGATTGTCTTTATGGAGTCGAGGAGGGGGGGGCTGGTGATTCCTGAGATTAGGGTGGGCGAGGAGGCGATGAGGCGACTCTGGCTGGTGGAGGTGGGTGTTGAGGGGGTGGTGGTCCCCGTCCCCGGGCTGGACTCCGAGGTGCTGACTGCCGGTGCACGGGAAGCCAGCCCCAACCCTGCTGAGCAAAGAGAGAGGGGGTGTTAATTTTAACAGGGTTAATTTTAACCTTCCCTCTTCTCTCCTAAATTGAGGGGAACCCTCCTCAGAAATGTCCACAGAAGCCACCAACCCACACACCCCCCCCACAGTGGTCCCCAAAAATCCCTTGTGGTGGTACCTGTGACGGTGCTGGTGGCTGGTCGGGCATGGAGGGCCACGTCGGGCTGGGGGACAGCTTGAGGATGGAGACCTGGGACCTGCTGGAGCTTGGGGAGGGACATGATGGACTGGCTGCTCTCAGCTGGGGAGGGGGGCACCAGAAGAGGCTGCTGGGAAGCCACAGAGGTGGGGGGCAAGTGTGGGGGTCGGATCTTCTCTGCCATCAACTGCTCCTTGATTTTGTTGATGAGGACCAGGTTGTCCAGCTGGTGATTAAGGTGGGAGAAGAAGGCAGAGGTAGGTGAAGGGTGGAGGAGTCAGCACCTCCCATGTCCATCTTTTCTCCCTCCTCCCAGAAATCCCACTGGGGGGGTGTGGGAAGGATCCTACCTGGCTGGGCATGGTGGGGGGGGGGCGGCCAGAAGTAGGGGTTGTTGAAGCGAGGTTCCGCCATCCTGTGAGGAAAAAGGGTGGGGCTGGGTTATGGGAGGGCACCAGATATTGCACAGACATGGCCCCCTTCCCACCCCCCCCAAAACAAAAGAACCCCCAGACTCTGTAAGAGGGCAGAGCAGGCAGTGAGCACGCAGGGCTGGGGGCAACACCAAGGGCCTTGAAGACCCCAAAATACCACCACAAATGAGGAGTGTGGATACCTCCAGGGCTTGGGTTTTTTTTTTTTTCTACTCCAAATTTTGCCAAAGGCTTCAAAATACCACTGAGGGCGAGGAGTGTAGGTACTTCCAGGGCTTGCATTTGGGGCTCAGTGAACAAAACCCACACCCAAGCCCTGGAGATATCCATGATGCTCCTCCAGTATCTCCAAGTAGGGGTTCTGGAGGTGGGCACAATGGAACACCAAACGAAGCCTGCCCAGGCGGATTTCACACCCCAAAAAGCCACTCCCAATCCTAAGGGAAGCTCCCAAGGCGCCACCCAGAGAAGCTTGGTTGGAAACTCAAATGCTGCAGGGCCAGGAGATGCTTAACCATGGTGGGAAAAGGAATTCCTTGGAGATAAGGAACATCAGGAAGGGGGACACTAAGGACACTGGCATCACTGGGCAGCACCACACTGACAAACCCCATTCTGGCGGGAGGTTTAAGGGGTTTGGAGTCTATGGGACCCTGAAGGGATGGGAAGAGAAGGTCCTTGGAGAGCTACAGATGGGATCCTGGGAGAAACCAGTCCAGCAAAGCACATTGCAGAAGCCATCAGGGTGATCTGGGGGTGACTATGGCAGAGCGGCGGTCTTTGGGCAAAGCGAGGTACAGCAAAGACACAGCTGCTGGATGGGCAGCCTCCTCCAAGGGGTGATGGTGCCACCAGGAGCATCCCTGCTCCCACAAAACAAGTGCTGTGGGGTGGGATGGGACAGCCAACCATCCACCTTCTCCTCCTCATCACACTTGCTTGGTGTCCTTAGTTTAAATCAGACCAGACTCTGGTGGACAGCGCCCAGAAAAAGGGCTGCTGGTCCCCGAAAAACAAGTACTGGTGACACTGGAGACTGAGTACCCCAACATGGTCACCCCACAGCTGGGGGCTGAACCCCTCCAGGCTGGGTTTGGGCCGGGGGGGGAACTGAGGCAGGGAGAAGAGGAGCACCTGAGGGTGGTGGAACGGAGCAGCGCGGCGCAGGACAAGGCGAGTTTCAGGGCGACACGAAGCGAGGGCTACAGGCAGCAGCAGGGAACCAGAGATGTTCTGATGGCAGACACCAAATCCCCCTCCCCTGCCTCCAACTGCTCCATGCCACCGCCCACCTGCACCAAATTCAGGTCTTTTTCCAGACCCAGATCCTCACACTATTCCCTCAGGAAGTTTGCAGATGGCATCAAATGGATCTGATGGAGGGCAGGAGGCTCCACAGAGGGATGTGGCCAGGCTGGAAGGATGGGTGGAGGTCAGTGGGATGAGGTTCAACGAGGCCACATGCTGGGTCTGCACCTGAGTCACAACAACCCCATGAAGGCTCCAGGCTTGGGGCAGAGTGGCTGGAAATTGCCCAGCAGACAGAGACCTGGGGATGCTGGTTGGCAGCAGCTGAAGACGAGGCAGGGTGGCTAATAATCAAGATGAGCCAAGAAGGCCACCAGCATCTTGACCTGAACCAGTCAGTGTGGCCAGTAGGACGACAACAGGGATTGTGCTCCTGTACTGGGCACTGATGAGGCACACTTCAAGCCTTGGGTTCAGTTCTGGGCCCTTCACTCCAAGAAGGACATCGAGGTGCTGGAGCAGATCCAGAGAAGGGCAAGAAGCTGGTAAAGGGTCTGGAGAACAGGGTTGGTAAGGAGCAGCTGAGGGACCTGGGATTGCTCAGCCTGGAGAAGAGGAAGCCGAGAGACCTTCTGGCTCTCTACAACTTCCTGGAAGGTTGGAGCCAGGTGGGAGTTTTACCACTTCTCTTACGGAAGAAGTGACAGAACAAGAGGAAATAGCCTCAAGCTGTCCCAGTGGAAGTTTAGGTTGGCCATGAGGAATGATTTCTTTGGTGCAAGAGTGGGGAGGGATTGGAACAAGCTGCCCAGGGAGGTGGTGGAGTCCCCATCCCTGGAGGTGTTCAAGAAAGGTGTGGCCATGGCACCTTGGGATGTAGTTTAGTGAGCATGGCAGCGTTGGGTTGGTTAGACTGGACACCTCAGGAAGCTTTACCAACCCAAACAATCCCTGGTTCTCTGAATTTTCCCTGTTTTCTCTCTGCTCCCCATCTGCAGCAGAGCTGGGAGCCCTGCTGGGCACCACTGGCAGTTCCTGGGGCAGTACTCCATGCTCTCCTGTGCGGCGCCCACCTGCCGCCGGCTGCTCTCTACAGGTTCTATAGCATCTACAGGTACCCACACATCACCCACAGCTAACCCAGAGCTACTCAGAGATCTGCGGAATATGCCTCGGGATGACAGGAGAGCCTGGGATGATGGAGCAAGGGGCTGGAGCAGCAGCAGACGGGGCCAGCAGGGGAAGGAAAAGCTCCTGTCATAAAGCCAGGCAGGAGTGTGGGCAGCAGGCAGCAGCAGGAAGGAAAGCAGGCAGAGGGCAGGCAGAATGCAGGCAGAGAGGTTTAGACAAGAAAGTGGGCAGTGGGGAGGCAGAAAGCGTGCAGGAGCGCAGGCATATGATTGTAGGCAGGAAAGTAGGAGGCATGCAGCTAGGGTTGCAAGCAGGACAGCAGGCAGAAGAGTGTAATCAGGAAAAGTGGGCAGAAGAGTGCAGGCAGGAAAGCAGGAAGCAGAAAGGCAGGAGTGCAGGCAGAGAAGTGGGCAGCAGGTATCCAGAATACAGGCAGGAAAGCAAGCAGCAAGCAAAGGTGTGCAGGGAGGAAGGCGGGCAGTGGGCAGGCAGAAAGCAGGCAGGAAAGCAAGCAGCGGGCAGAGGAGAGCAGGCAGGAAAGCAGTGAGGTGCAGGCAGCAGGGCTCTGGGCACCCCCTGCCACAGCTGGGCACCCCGGCACAAGCCCCTCCAGCTCAGCCGTGGCGTGGGAAAACAGGAAACCAGTACTGGGAAGAGAAAATGGGAATTTTGGAGCTGCTGCCCCATCCCAGCAGGTGCCCTGCGACCTCCATCCTTCCCGTCTGGCCGTCTGTCCACCTGTCCCTCCTTCTCCCTGTTGCCAGAGCACACCGGGCTCCGCCGGAGCTGGCACTGGCACCAAGAAACCACCCAAACCATCCCCAAACCACCATCCAGCCGCGGCACGAAGCACCACCAGCATCCCTCAGACCCCTCATGCAACGCTACGGGGGGGGCTGGCAAAGGCAGGAAGCACATTTTGGGGAGGAAAGTGCAAATATCACGTGTGCCCCCCTCCCTGCCTCCACCCGGGGAGGTCTTATTGCATTCATTCTAAACTCTCTGTGCTCAGAGCTTGATGAACCCGGAATCAGGAGGAAAGAAACGGTCGGCGTGCCAAGAAAAACCCAAAACCCCTGTTCCTGTCCCCATTTCGTGTCAGCAATGGTGCAGAATTTCAGCGGGAGAGGCTTCCCTCCTCTGCCAGGGCTGGGATGGCTGGGGGAGGGAGCAGGAGGGGATGGAAAGCAGATGGGGAAATAAAATAAATATCTAAAACCCACCCCCCCTTTTTCTAGATTCTGGGCTAACTATGAAAAATGGAAGCTGACATGCAGCAGAGGAAGAAAAAAACAGAAAGAAATCCATTTAAATGGAAATTATGGAAGGTGGGGAATGCTGCAGTGGGCCTGCCCTGGCCCTGTGGGGCATGAGGACTATGGTAGGGCTCTCTGTGCCTCCCAAAGTTCGGCTGGGTAGGGGATTTTTCTGTAGCACAGCATGGGAAAACCCCAGGAACCCTCCACCAAGCACTGGATTCGGCCAACTTGGGGATGCCACAGGTTGTCCCAGGGGGTGCGGGTAGGTGCCAAAAGCATTGTGGCCACCCAAGCAGGCATGGCCAGAGAGGGAGGTCAGAAGAGCAAGCAGGAAGATGCAGGGAGCCCCAAAACATGGGGCTGAACCCCAAACTGCGGCAGGACGGCGCAGGACCTGGCACCACCGCTCAGCGGGGCAAAGCAACAGCACCTTGGGGTGACTCTAAAGACACCAAAACCATCGCCTCAGCACCCGGGGGTGGGGGAAGGCAGAGAGCAAGAGAAGCCAGGGCAAGGGGTAACAGGGAAAGAGGGATGGAGGCGTCGGCGGCAGCGAGGGATCGGCGGTGACAAGGTTACCGGGTGGGACGCCAGTGTTTTGGTACTCACAGGCTGGCCTCAGTAGCCAGGTGGCCGCAGCTGCCTGGGGAGACGTGTCGATGAGGCTCCAGATTGATGGGAGGTAGATGATGGCACGGGTGGGCACGAGCTCACTAGAGCCTTCCAACTTCCTACCCAACTGCCGCTAAGTCAAGCTACAGTTCTCTAGGGAACGCCTCTACCTTGGCAGCCCTCTCTGTCTCGCCTTCGCTGAAATAAAAAGAAACAAGAGATTTCTTTGCACGGCACCGCCGGGAGACAAGGGGCAGCTGCCGGCTACCGGCAAACCCCGAGGCCAGTAAGCCATCACCCACCCGCTATGGCCAGCCAACAGGCAAGGGGAAGGGGCCTGGGGTGCCTCGATGCGCCCTCAGCCACACAAGAAGCCGAGCCCTCGGTGACCCCAACCTGTCCCAGCCAAAGCATCAGGGCACAGCCCCCCTCCCCATGCCAAGCGGCAAGCACTGGAAAGCTGACTGGCCCGATTCGGCACAGGGGGACAGAGCCAAGCAGGGTGGGGGTCTCCTGTGTCTTGTGTTCCCATCAAATCTCTCACCACTATGGTAGACACAGGGGATGGTGACATAGCCGTGTCCCCACCACCTCCTGCAGCTGAGCAAGGGCAGAACGTGGCTCTGCCCTGCTCTGGGCCTCAGTTTTCCCCCAAAATCAGGATGCCACAGCCCCTCTCCCCATTAGGGACAGATTTCCCCTGGAGCAGGAGAGGTTCATCCAGGGAAAGCGAGAGCCTGGCCACAAAAAAGGCAAAACCAAAACAATCCAACAAACCCCAATCCCAGAGGACCAGGGTGGGAAAGCAGCATCCGGCACCATCCCGCAAAGGCGCATCCCTTCCCGCCCGGACTGTCCTCATCCGGGAGGGATTTACCCCAAAACAGAGGGGGCAGAAGGCAGGCGAGGCCGACGGGGGGGGGGCACAGACCGTGCGCCAGAAGAATTCGCCCAAGATGGAACCAATTAACCCCCCCCCCCTTCCGCCCCCCGAAGGGCTCTTTGCTGGGGTTTCTCCTGCGACTTTTCAACAAAACCAACCCAAAACAAGCCCTGGTGGAAAGCTCATCCCAGTCTGGGGTGGTCCCTGCTGGGAAAGGGAGGAGTGGGCACAGTTATCAGGAGCCAAGCACCGGCGTGAAGCTAAAGGAGAGGCAAAGCCACGCTGAGGACCACCATGGGATGTACGCCCCCAGTCCCAGGGATGAAGAAGGAGAGGAGGGAAGCAGGAAGGCAACGCTCCCTAAAGGATGAGGGGGCCGAGGCAGTGTGATCCCAAACCCTCAGGGTCTAAACACTGTCCATCCATCCCGTCACCGATGGGGACACCTGCGGGCACAGGGAAACCTGGCACGCACAGGGTGACAATTGTGCCAAACACTGAACCCATGTGCCCATCCCCAAACACAACATTCCACAATCCTGCCGGGGGGAGAGGGTACCTGCTTCCCCAGGCCCCCAAATACAGACACCCCCACAAAAAGAGCTCAGCGGGGCACCCCACAAGGCAAAGCAGCCAGCATGGGGAGCAAGGGGAAGCAACGGGGGAGTCTGGAGAGCACCCATGGGTGCCAGCGGGTGGGGAACCAGAGGCACAGGCCGAGCAGGGGGCGGGTTGCCCGAGAAGGCAGCGAGCGCGCACCAGATCCAGCATGCACTTGTGACATTGCACCCCCCAAAATCCACCGTGTGGAGGGAAAAAGCACAACAGGGGAGGGGGTATGAAGGAGGAAGAGATTATTTCACAGAGATAAATGGCTGCACCTTAAAACAGACATGTCAGGTGGTCACACACCATCAGCAGAGTCCCCTCTGCCCACCGAACCTGGTCCCCTCCCTTCCCCTCAGGGGAGTGGGGCAGTAGGGTGGCCCCAACTCCCCGCCACAGCCCACCAGGAGGGCCAAAAGCTGCTATATAAATATCAGATATAAATATATAAACGCGTGTGCTAACAGCTCCATTCTATCCATCCCTCTGTCGTTACGTGCACACACACATATACCATTTCTACACGCCAAGCACGGACACCCCCCCGCCCCCCCGTCCCCAGCTAGGTTCTTCTAGGGCGTTTAATGCCTAGCTCCGGAGCTCTAAACGAGGGCTGTCTTGTCCCCTCTCCGGTGCCCAGGGGACAGCCGGCATGCCCACCTCTGCGAGTACTGGCGTTGCTTCCCCTTATCCGCCGCGTCCATCTCCAGCTCTAGCTGAGCCCGGCTGCTGCACGCGGGGCGTTTCTCTACGGGGGGACAAGGAGGACAACTTCACACACCCCGAACCCACCGCCAGCCCCCGGCGCGCAAGATCCCGCAGCGAAGGAGGAGGAGGAGGAGGAGGAGGAAGAGGAGGAGGAACAACAAAAGCGAAGCGGCTCCGACCTACCCGACCTGTGGGAGCGTGGGGTTTTGCCTGGAAACAGA
This sequence comes from Pogoniulus pusillus, assembly GCF_015220805.1. Classification (NCBI taxonomy): domain Eukaryota; kingdom Metazoa; phylum Chordata; class Aves; order Piciformes; family Lybiidae; genus Pogoniulus; species Pogoniulus pusillus. The sequence continues at coordinate 1,283,550 of NC_087299.1, forward strand.
GAAAAAAAATAAAAATAATAATAATAATTTTAAAAAAAACCGTGGGGGGATATTTTTTAACTAGCTTGGGGAGCTCCCCCCACCCCAAGCGGACGGAGAGGCCGAGGGATGGGGAGCTGGCTGTAAAATCAGGGTTGAAATCCATTCCTGGGCTGCCTCTTGGCAAATTGCACGCCGGGAGGGCCCAAAAAAACTTTTTCACCTCCCTGCTAAAATATCTCTTCTATAATCTCAGAGGCCTCAGGCTCCAAGCCGCTATCGCCCGGGTTCAAAACCCCAGCTGATGTCTGAAGGACCACGGAGCTGGGGAACTTGGGGGGGGCGGGAAATAACAACCAAAGCCCAAGCGAGGGGCATCCTCCGGCCTTGCTGGGAGAGAAAAAAATAAAGAGAAAACAAAAACAGGAGAAAAAGAAATGAGGGGGAAAAAAAGAGGTGAAAGAAAAAAAAGAGGGAGAAAAAGGAGAAAAAAAAAAGGAGATAAAAAAAGGAGAAAAAAAGAAAAAAAGGAGAAAAAATGGAGGAAAAAAGGAGGAAAAAAATGAGAAAAAAATGGAGAAAAAAATGGAGGAAAAAAAATAAGAGAAAAGAAAAGGAGGAAAAAAAGGAGAAAAAAAGGAGGAAAAAAAAAAGGAGGAAAAAAAGGAGAAAAAAAAAAGGAGGGAAAAAAAAGGAGAAAAAAAAGGAGAAAAAAAAGGAGAAAAAAAAGGAGAAAAAAAAGGAGAAAAAAAAGGAGAAAAAAAAGGAGAAAAAAAAGGAGAAAAAAAAGGAGAAAAAAAAGGAGAAAAAAATGAGAAAGAAAAAGGAGGGAAAAAAAGGAGAAAAAAAAGGAGGAAAATAAAAGGATAAAAAAAGAGGGGGAAAAAAAAGGAGGGGAAAAAAAGGAGAAAAAAAAGGAGGGAAAAAAAGGAGAAAAAAAAAGGAGAAAAAAAAAGGAGAAAAAAAAGGAGAAAAAAAAGGAGAAAAAAAGGAGAAAAAAAAGGAGAAAAAAAAGGAGAAAAAAATGAGAAAGAAAAAGGAGGGAAAAAGGGGAAAAAAAGGAGGACAAAAAGGAGAAAAAAAAAAGAGAAAAAAATTATTTAGAAAAGGAGACAAAAAAAGGAGAAAAAAGGAAATAAAAAAGAGGAGAAAAAAGAAAGAAAAAAAGGGGGGGAAGGAAGACAAAACAGGGGAAAAAAGAGGGGAATAAAAAAGAGGGGGAAAAAGAGGGAAAAAATAGAAAAAAAATAGAGAAAAAAAAGAAAAAAGAAGAGGGAAAAGGGGGAAAAAAAGAGGGGAAAAAAGAGGGAAAAAAAAGAGGAAAAAAAAAAGGAATAGAAAAATAAGAGGAAAAATTGGGGGGGGAAGGGAGGGGAAAAAAAAAAAACAGCAAATTAATCATTCCTGGGGTTAAAAAAAAAAAAATCCATCTGTGGCCACACCGGCTTGAAGCTCCCCCCCAGGCCCCCCGACGTGGCGGGGAGATTATGGATGTATAAATAGTATATGGCTAAATATACGTCCAGGCAGGCAGGCAGACAGACAGACCTCGGCAGAGCCATGGAAATTTGGGTCCCTCGCTAAAGCTGCCGCATTCCTGCCAAAACGCCATGCGAAAAAACCAAACCTCCGCTCCCCCCAGCACCACCTCTTCCCCTCTCCTCAGACCTTCCAGCCAGACTTTCTAGACAAAACCGGTTAATGCGGAAAGAGAGGGAAAGGAAGACCGAGGTGGGGGGGGGAAATAATAAAGAAGAAGGGAGGAAAAACAAGGAATAAAACCGATGAGAATCATCATCATAACCAACCACCCCCCCCCTTTTTCCAAGAGCGTCTTCCGCCACCCCCTGTGTAAGCAAAAAAAAAAAGCAAGCAGCGAACAAATCAAAAAGCCACGAATAAAGGGGGGAAAAACCCCAAAATAAAAACCAAACAACCAACCAACCCCCCCCCCCCCCGCCAGGAAAAACACCAAAACATGCAACATCCACCAAAATAGGTACGCTCGGCTGCAATTAACTTTTCCATTAGACCATCCAGAGGCGGAGGAGAAAAAATAAAGAGAAAATCCAGCAAAATGGATATTTTCCTGGATGTCCTCTTCTCTTTTTTCCCCCCTTCTTCCTCTCCCCCACCCCCCCCCCGCCTCTTTTTCCTTCTTCCTCCTCGGCGAAAAGGGAGGGGGAGGTAAAAAAAAAAACAAAAAAACCAAGATTTAAAGGAAAAATAAAAGGGGACAAAAAATAGCGAAGTTTGGCGTTAAGTGAAGTTGAAATCCTCGACCTGGGAGGGGAAATTTGGGGAGGGGGGGGGAGGGAAAGGGCTTTTTTCTTTTTTTTTTTTTTTTTTAATTTTCCAGACAAAAAAAATAAAGGGTCGGGGGATGGGGATGGAAAAGGGGGGGGTCAGGGAAAGAAAGGGGGGGGGTAGGGAAAGAAAGGAAAGGGGGGGGGGTTGGGGAAAGAAATAGGGGGGATGGAAGGAAAGGGGGGATGGAAGGAAAGGGGGGGATGGAAGGAAGGGGGGGATGGAAGGAAGGGGGGGGATGGAGGGGGGGGGTGGCCCGGCCTGGAGCTTTCTTTCCCCCCCCCCCTTCACCCGCCGCCTCTCCCACATTCTCAGACGGTTTTATTAAAATTCGCAGACAAAAGGAAAACAAAAATGGCAGCCCAGGGCTTATTTTTAAATCGCCAGGCCGGGGACGCCATATTCTGCAGATCTGCGAGGAGGGGAGAGAGGGAGGGAAAGGCGGAGGGGGAAGGGGGCTCCGTCTGTGTGTGTGTGTGTGTGTGTGTGGAGGGGGGGGGTTGGTGGTGATAGAGAAACGCAGAGTGTGTGTGTGGGGGGGGGGGGGGGGGGGTGTTAAAAAAAAAGCAATCAAAATCCCCCCAAAAGTGTAAAGCAAAATCCGAATGAAAACGTTCGTCTTGATTTTTAAAACACCTTCGTCTGCCCTCCCCCACCCCCCCAAAAAAAACCCCGAACCAAAACAAAACACCGCAGCGCTAGGAGGGAGAGAGGAGAGCGCAGAAAGGGTGTGGGGGTGTGGGGCCGCCCCACACACACACACACAGAGCCATACCCGGGGTGGGGTTGGGGGGGGGGAAAGGTTGAGGTGTTTTGGATAGGGGGGGGGGGGGTGGGAAAGGAAGGGAAAGAAGGAGGTGGGGGGGGGGGGGGGGAAGGAAGGGAAGAGGAAAGGAAAGGAGGGAAAAAAAAAAAAAGAGAGAGGGGAAAAAAAAAAAGGCAACGGAGGTGGGGGGGTGGGGGGGGAAGGAAAAAAAAGCAGACACTTCCTATACCAACAGCCATGCTGCCCCGCCGCTCCGCCGCCGCAGGAAGATGGGGCCCGCGCCGCCCGCCTCCGCGCCCGCCCCCGCCGCCCGCCCAGCCCCGGGACGCGGCGGGCCCGGCCCGGCGCCGCCTTCACCCCCCACACACCCCCTTCCTCCCCCCCTAACCCCCGGTACCGGGAGAAGGGGAACACAGAGGAGAAAGGGAAAATGGGGAGGGGGGAGAGGCTCTGAGTGTTCCCAAACCCCTGCCCCCCCCCCCCCCCGCCCCGCTATCGAAGAGATTCGGAGCGGCTCCGAAGCCCCCCGCGGCCCCCTCAGACCTCCCTGGGTCTCCTCAGTGGATCCTCTCGGCTCTCTTCGGCTTCCCCAGCGCCGAATCGCGGTACCCCTCGGTTCTCAGCTCTCCCGATCCCCTCAGATCCCTCCAAAGTGTCTCAGTACCCCCCCCCCCCCCCCCCCCCCCCCGGTTCTCAGCTCTCCGGATCCCTCCGAAGCTCCTCAGCCCCTCCCTGGATCTCCTCAGAGCCCCCAAAGCTCCTCAGACCCCCACCGCACACACACACGCGGGGGTCCCTCAGGCCTTGAGGCCTCTCACTTTTCCTCAGTTCCCTCAGTTCTCAGCCCCACCACATCCCCCCCCCCCGGATCCTGTCCTACCCTCCCTGTTCCCCTCAGACCCCCCAGATCTCCTCATTACCTCTGGTTCTCCTCACACACACCCCACACCCCCCCCCCCAGGTTCTCCTCAGGTACCCCAAATCTCAGCCCCACCAAAATCTTCCTCAGTTCTCAGACCAAATCTCCTCAGAGCCCCCAGGTTCCTTCAGCCCCCCCCCCCGGACCCCCTCATCTCCCTTCGTTCCTCTCAGCCCCCACAAATGTCCTCAGCACCTTCAGTTCTCTCCACTCCTTCCTCCCCGCCCCGAGTTTGCCTCCATTCCACCCCCCAAAAAAATTCTTCAGCCGTCCTTGGTCTCCTCAACTCCCCTCTGGTTTCCACCAGCCCCTAGATTCTCCTCACACCCCCTCCCCAGTTCTCCTCAGACCCCCCCCAAATATCTCTATCCCCTCTGAAACCCTCTCAGCCCTCCCCATTCTCCTCAGCCTCCCCTCAAATCTCACCCCCCTCCCCAGTTCCCCTCTGTTCTACTCAGCCTTCATGATCCTCAGACCCCTCTCTCAGCCCCCCCAGATCTTCTCAGCCTCCCCAAATTCCCTTCAGTCTCCCTCAGTTCCCCTCAGCCTCCCCCAGATTTTCTCAGTGCCCCCCGACTCTCCTCGCCCCCCTCCACCCTCCCGGTTCTCCTCAGCACCTTCAGTTTGCTTCAGCCCCCCCCGGTTTGCCTCAGTTCCCCCACAAATCTCTTCAGGTTCCCCTCAGCCCCCCTGGGTGCCCCCAGACCTCTGCAGCCCCACAGCTCCCCTCAGGCTGCCGCCCTCGGCCTCTGGGGGTCTTTACAGCCCCTGCAGGGACTCTGTGTCCCTGTCCTGTCCCCCCCTGCCCTGTCCCCTCACTGCTGCTTCAGCCTCTTCAAGCTTTCCCCTGTCCCCATGGAGGTCTCCCCCCTCACCTCAGGGGCTCTCCATCCCCTCTGTGAGTCTCTGCATCCCCCAGGGTCTCCCCAAGTCCCCCCTCCCCAGCTTTGGCAGCCCCTAAGGCCTCCCCATTTGCTTTCTCCTTCCCAAGTCCCTTTCAAGGAACATCCTTTTTTCCCCCATTTTTTTTCTAATTTCAATTTCTGTCTCTGTTTGTTCCTCATTTTACCCATGTGTGTCCCCCTCCTCACCCCAAATCAGCATTTACAGCCCAAAGAGAAAGGCAGAGGGAGACCAATTCCACCCAGCCTGCAGCTGCCCCAGGGGAATAGAGGAGGGGATGAAGGTCCAGGTCAAGGCGATCATAGAAATCACAGACTCAGGCAGGTTGGAGGAGAGCTCCAGGCTCAGCCAGCCCAGCCTAGCACCCAGCCCTGCCCAACCAAGCAGACCATGGCACTAAGTGCCTGATCCAGGCTTTACTTCAACACCTCCACACACAGCAACTCCACCACCTCCCTGGGCAGCCCATTCCAGTGCCAATCACTCTCTGCCAGCAACTTCCTAACAACATCCAGCCTGGACCTGCTCTGGCACAGCTTGGGGCTGTGTCGCCTTCTTCTGTTGCTGGTTGCTGCTGGCACCCTTTGGTGATCCTTTGGATCTGGCTGTGTCCCCTACCCACATCTTTGGCACCACCAGGAACCAGGTGGCCTGGGATTCCCCCTACCTCCCAACACTTCCCCATTCTGGAAGGTCCCCAGATCCTTAAATCGTCCGTGACTCAACCCAGAACCTGAGCCAGCAGCTCCCAAACTCTCCTTCCATCTGATTTTCAGCTGTTGATGTCTGGCAGGTGGCACCCAGCACTGGTGTCACCACGAAAGGGGACACAGGGAGAGCCTGGAACACCTTGGAGCTTCCCTGGTGTCCCCAGAAGTCACCGGCGCCTGTCCCCAGCGCCACCAATTTCCCCCTGGTTGGGTTGGCCCTGGGGCTTTACACTTCTGCCTCGCTCTGGGGCTTTTTTGCTGCTGGGATTTTTGGTTGGGTTTTCTTTGTTTGCTGGTTTGAAACCTCTGCACCTTCCGAGGTGATTCCCAATTTCTTGGACGGGGGGGAGGGGGAATTTGTCCTGCGGTAGGAAGCCGAGGGGGAGCTTGAGGAGGTCCATCGAGGCTCGGCGAACACCTCCTGGGACCGTCCGCGTTAAAGCTGGCTGAGATAAGCAACGCTCCGGGCTTTTCATCCGACCCTAGGTTGGGTGGATTTAATCTTGGGTGTGGGAAAAAGGGGCCCCTTTCCTGGGGAGGTGGTTGGTATGCAGGGATAAGAAAATAAAACAAGAAAAATAAACCCCTGCCTGGCTCCATCTTGGGTTGAAAATGGAGGAAATAAGCACTCGCCTCCCCCACCCCCAAAAACAAACACAACGTGATGGTTCCAAGGCTGGCTTTGCCCCCAGGAGCGATCCGACCGCGATTAGGAGGAGGGAAGCAGGAGCAGAGGGCAGCTCGCTGCCAGAAATCACCACCCCAGGGCTGCTGGCAGAGCCGCGGGGAGGCTACACCTGCCTCTTGCTCCCAGCAGCCCGCTCCGGCCTCACCGCGGAGCTGCATCCGTGTGGCACAGCACCAGGCTGTGTTAAACCCTCCAGCTGGCTTGGCACAGAAAGGGAGACGTCTGTGGAGGACAAGCTCAGATGTCCCAGTGGGAAAATTTGGTCCCTAAGGGGATTTTTTGGTGTCTCCAGAGTCTCTGTCCCCAGGCTGCCTGGCACTGTGCTTCATCCCTGCAGACATTCAAGTCAGGCTTGATCTGGCCCTGGGCAGCCTGCTCTAGTTGGAGCGGTCCCTGCTAACTACCAAGATGAGCTTCCAGGGTCCCTTCCAACCTGATGTGACCTGTGAATGGGGAAATCCTTTGGGAAAAGCCCCTCTAAAACTCCTCCCCCCTGCTGTTTCCTCCACGAACCTCCCATTTGCCATAAAATCCTGGTGACAGCACTCAGCACCCAGCCCAGAGGAGGCTCTCCCGTGGCTGGTGGCCACGCTGGGCACCGGCAATGCCAACAGCCCTGGTGCTGCTTGGGGCAACATCCTCATTGCTGAGGTTAGGGAACCCATAAAGGAGGATTTTCAGCCCAGGTTGGTGATGACTTGGTGCCAGTGCCAGAGGTTTTGGGGGAGACAAAAAAACCTGAAGGTGCAACAATTTCCTTTCTGCTTGCAAGCGGGAGGGGCCACTTGGTTCTAATTAGGTAATAATTAGGATTAATTAGTTAATGTTTGCAAAGCACTTAGGAGATGAAAAGCACCAGCACAGGGTGGTGGTTTGGTGCATCCTCGGGCTCTCAGTGGAGGTTTCACCCTTCAGAGAAGGCTCCTAAAACCCATTCAAGTCAGCCCAGGCTTAAACTCTGAGAGGAGGGGGTCTGGAACGATGAGGAATGCTCTCAGTGCTCCTCTAGCACTCCAGAGCCACCTGAAGGGAGGCTGTAGCCAGGTGGGGTTGGTCTCCTCTCCTAGGCACCCAGCAACAGAACAAGGGGACACAGCCTCAAGCTGTGCCAGAGCAGGTCCAGGCTGGATGTCAGGAGGAAGTTGTTGTCAGAGAGAGTGATTGGCATTGGAATGGGCTGCCCAGGGAGGTGGTGGAGTCACTGTCCCTGGAGGTGTTGAAGCCAAGCCTGGATGGGGCACTGAGTGCCATGGTCTGGTTGGTTGGGCAGGGCTGGGTGCTAGGTAGGCCTGGGTGCTAGGTTGGGCTGGGTGAGCCTGGAGCTCTCTTCCAACCTGGTTGGTTCTGTTCTGTTCAGAGATGTGCCGGGATGGTGGAGCACACACCCAGAGCCAAGAGCAGGTCCTGGCATGCCCGTGGCGCCGGCAGCACTGCTTCATCCAGCAGTGGGGTGGAAAATTCCAGTGCTGCGGCTCTGGGGCCTCCCTTCCCGCCGGCATCCCACTGGCACACGCAGCACACGTGGGAAGGAGCTGGGTTTTCCCTGCCCGGCGGGCACAGCACCATGCTTTGACAGATCACCCCAGCCTGGCATCCTCCGATACACTGCAGGCAGGGCTGCGTACCCCAAACCCGCCAGGACTGCTCTATCCTAGCATCCCCTGGCACACTGGAGAGGCAAACCCCAAAAATGCCAAGATATCCATCCTGGCACCCTGGAGTTAGGGCCTCAGACCCCAAAAAACACCGGGAATTGTGTCCTGGCGTCCTCCTGCACGCTGAAGCTGGGGTTGCATGCCCCAAAAACACTGGGATCACCCCATTCTGGCATCCTCTGGCACACTGCACATCCCCAAACCACTGGGATCACCCCATTCTGGCATCCTCTGGCACACTGCACATCCCCAAACCACTGGGATCACCCCATTCTGGCATCCTCTGGCACACTGCACATCCCCAAACCACTGGGATCATTCTGTCCTGGCATGCTGGAGCTGGAGCCGCAGACCCCTAAAACACCAGGACTGTTCCATCCTGGTATCCTCCAGCACACCAGAGTCAGAGATCCATGCCCCCCCTCCCCCCGAAAAACCCCAAACCTGGGATGGCATCCTTCAGCCCACTGGATACCCCAAAAGCACTGGGATCGCTCTGCCCTTGCACCCTGGAGCTGGGGCTGCTTACCCCCAAAACCAGTGGGATCACTCCGTCCTGGCACACCAGGGTGCCAGGTTTGTACCTCAAAAACACTGGGATCAATCCAACCTGGAACACTGCAACTGGGGCTGTGTACCCCAAGCACATAGGCATTGCTGTCCTGGCACGCCAGAGACAGAGTTGTGTATCCTGAGAGATGGGATCCTTTGGGATGCCAGAGCTGGAGCTGTGTGCCCCAAAAACATTGGGATCACCTCATCCTGGCAGTCCTCTGGCCCAGCAGAGACATCTACCCCCAAAACACCAGGATAACTCCATCCTGGCACATCAGAGCCATGTACCCCAGAAACACCAGGATCACTTTCTCCTGGCACACTGGAGCTGGGACTGCATACACCAAGACCAGGATTGCTCCATCCTGGCATCCTCTGGGACACTGAAGGCAAGGACCCCTAAAACACAGAATTAACCAGGCTGGAAAAGACCTCCAGGATCATCGAGTCCAACCTATCAGCTAACCCCTGGCACTAAGTGCCTCATGCAGCCTCCTCCTCCTAAACACCTCTGGGGATGGGGACTCCACCACCTCCCTGGGCAGTCCATTCACATGCCAGTCACTCTTGCTGGGAAGAATTTCTTCCTAAACAGAAGAAACCAGAAGAAAGATGGCACTGGGATTGCCATCCTGGCACACCAAATCCAGGGCTGTGTGGGATTGCTCCATCCCTGGCATCCCCCAGTGTGCTGGAGCCAGGTGTACCCCCTCTAAAAGATGGGTCTCAGGGCACAGTGGAGCCCTCCCCACTTCACACTGGGATTAGCAGGAGGTAACCAAGCCAATTCCCTAATTAACTGGGATTAATTCCCTGCTCTGTCCAAACCTGTGCTGCAGGTTCTCTCCAGTGCCATCAGGAGAAGGTCGCTGACACCACTTGGCCACCACGTGGGACACCACACCCCAGTTCCCTGGATATTTGGGCTACTACCTAAATGGTGATCCATTGACAACATGGAATGAGCTCACTGAGCCCTGAGTCTGGATCTGGGGTGAGAAGATGGGGTTGAGGTTGTTTGTCCTCCACCGGCTCCGTTGCTGCTCTTGAGTCATCTAACTCCTGACTCGATGGCCACAGCCAAAGAGTGGCTGCCAACGGCTCTGTGCCCAAGGAGAGGACAGTGACAGGTGGAGCCCTTCAAGGATCACTACTGGGACCAGATTTGTTTGACATCTTTGTGGGTGATGTGGGCAGTGGCACTGAGGCAGCCTCAGCAGGTTCCCCAGCAGCAAGCTATGTGGTGCAGCTGACAGCCTGGAGGGAAGGATCCATCCAGAGGCACCTGGACAGGCTGCAGAGGTGGCCCCAAGCCAAGGTTCAACAGGACCAAGTGCAGGGCTCTGCATCTGGGTCAGGGCAATGCCAGGCACTGATATAGGCTGTCAGGTTTGAGAGCAGCCCTGAGGAAAGGGACTTGGGGTGCTGGTGGATGAGAAGCTCAACAGGAGCCAGCAGTGGGCACTGGCAGCCCAGAGAGCAACCTGAGCCTGGGCTGCAGCAGGAGCAGTGTGGGCAGCAGGGCCAGGGAGGGGATTCTGCCCCTCTGCACCCTCTGGTGAGAGCCCAGCTGGAGCTCTGTGCCCAGCTCTGGAGCCTGCTGCAGGGAAGGTCTGGAGGTGCTGGAAGGTGGCCAGAGAAGGGCCAGGAGGCTGGAGCTGCTCTGCTGTGGGCACAGGCTGAGAGAGTTGGGGTTGCTGAGTCTGAAGAGGAGAAGGCTCTGAGGAGACCTTACTGTGGCCTTGCAGTGTCTGAAGGGGCTACAAGAAAGCTGGGGAGGGACTTTTGGGAGTGTTTGGGCAGTGATAGGACTAGGGGGGATGGATCCAAGCTGGAGGAGGGGAGATTTATTGGATGTGAGGAAGTTCTTCCCCATGAGGGTGGTGAGAGGCTGGCACAGGTTGCCCGGGGGGGTGGTGGAAGCCTCATCCCTGGAAGCTTTTAAGGCCAGGCTGGATGTGGCTCCGGGCATGCTGACCCGGCAGAAAGTGTCCCTGCCCACGGGGGCTGGAACTGGACGATCCTCGAGGTCCCTTCCAGCCCTGGGAATCCTGCGGCTGTGTAGTTCCAGTCATGCCCTGCTGGAGCTCCGGGGCAGGAGACGCAGGAAAACCTTCAGACCGCACTGGGGGCGCTCCTGTGGGGCGAATGTTTCCATCCCGAGGGGGTTTAAGTATTTTCGGGGTTATTTGCATTAACTTTGAGCCTTTTTTCGAGCCCTTGCGGGGCCTGGCGGGGGGAGGCACAATGCGGGTGGGTTGCTCCCGGGGTGTGCGCGGGGCTGTGCCCTGCTGCCCCTGTCCCTGCCGGGGGCACACAGAGGGCCGAAGACACTGCGGGGGGGGGGGGCGCCGCCGCCACGGCTCCTTTAAGGCCCCCCCGGGCGGGCGGCGCCGCGCAGGGGACAATGGGGCGGGGGCGGCCCCGCGGGCGGGGGCGTGGGCAGGAAGCGCGGCCAGGCCCCGCCCGCTGCTCGCCCACCCCCGGCGCTGAGGCGCAGGCGGCAGCGTTTGACGCTGCCCCCCCCCCCGCCCCGGCATCTCCCCCGCCCCCGGGCACCGGCAACCGGACACCGGCACCGGCGGGGTGAGGGCAGCGGCGGCGGCGGCGGCGGGGGGCGGCCTCGAAGCGGGACCTTGGCGGGGACTGGTGTCCAACCCGGGGTGTCGGCGGGAGTGGGACCAGGGGCGGGCTCGAACCCGGGATCCCCCCCCCCCCAGTTGCAGCCTCACCCCCAGCTCCTTCGTTGTCGCCGCTCCCCCGGGACCCCCGAAGCGTCTTCACCCCCGGTTCGTCCCTATTGCGACCCCCTCCAAGCCCCTCTGTTGCTGCCTGGCGCCCAGTTCCCCCTCCGCCACTGCAACGCCCCCAGCGCTCCCCATTGTGGCCTGACGCCCGGTTCCCCCCCGCCGCCCTCGCCAGACCCTCGCTCACTGCAGCCTGTCCCCTTCATTGCAACCCTACCGGTGTCTGCCGTTGAAGCCTGACAGCCCCGCACCCGATGCCACCCCACTGCAGTGCCACAGGCAGCCCCACTGCATCCTGCCCTGCACATCCCCCCACTGCAAGCTCCTCACCGCAGCCTAGGCCTCAGTTACCCCCGTTTCAACACCCTCGGCTCCCCCTCATCACAACCTGACCCCCAAATCCCCACATTCCAACCCTCTCTTTGCTTTCTGACTCCCAGTTGCCCCCAGTTCTCCCCCACTGCACCCTGTTCCCTCCAGTTCCCTCCCACTGATGCTCTCCCATTGTACCCTGACCCCTCAATTGCAGCTCCCGAACCCCTTCATTGCATCCTAACCCCCCATTCCCCCATACTCCAACTCCCTCCTTGCATCCTGACTCAGAGTTGCCCCCCCCACACCTCTTCAGCCTTCCTCTTTGCCATCTGACCCACTGATTCCTCCTTATGCTACACCTGCAGCCCCTGATCCCCAATTCTCCCTCGTAGCATCCTGATGTTCCCCTCATTTCACTCTGACTCCCAGTTCCCCACATTGGAACCTCCAGTTGCACCAGACCCCCAATTCCATCCCATCCCCACCTCCTTCCATTTCCACCAGACCCCCAATTCCATCCCATCCCCACCTCCTTCCATTTCCACCAGACCCCCAATTCCATCCCATCCCCACCTCCTTCCATTTCCACCAGACCCCCAATTCCATCCCATCCCATCCCATCCCATCCCCATCTCCCTCCATTTCCACCAGACCCCTAATTCCATCTCATCTCCACCTCCTTCCATTTCCACCAGACCCCCAATTCCATCCCATCTCATCTCCACCTCCTTCCATTTCCACCAGACCCCCAATTCCATCCCATCTCATCTCCACCTCCTTCCATTTCCACCAGACCCCTAATTCCATCCCATCCCATCCCCATCTCCCTCCATTTCCACCAGACCCCCAATTCCATCTCATCTCCATCTCCTTCCATTTCCACCAGACCTCCAATTCCATCCTATTCCCATCCCCATCTCCCTCTGTTTCCACCAGACCCCCAATTCCATCCCCTTTTCCAGCCTCACACCCAAGCCTTCTGTTCTACCTGCTAATCATTCCCTTTACCTCCACAGGCCCCCCCTTTCCTCCCTGTGTGTCCCCCCAGCCCCCAGCCATGGCTTGCAGCCTGAAGGATGAGCTGCTGTGCTCCATCTGCCTGAGCATCTACCAGGACCCGGTGAGCTTCGGCTGCGAGCACTACTTCTGCCGCCGCTGCATTACCGAGCACTGGGCGCGCCAGGAGGCGCAGGGCACCCGCGACTGCCCCGAGTGTCGCCGAACCTTCGCCGAGCCCACCCTGGCCCCCAGCCTCAAACTGGCCAACATCGTGGAGCGCTACAGTGCCTTCCCCTTGGATGCCATCCTGGGGGCCCAGCGGAGCTCCCTCCCCTGCGAGGACCACGAGAAGGTGAAGCTCTTCTGCCTCACCGACCGCACCGTCGTCTGCTTCTTCTGCGACGAGCCGGCCGTGCACAAGCAGCACCAGGTCACCAACCTGGATGATGCCTTCGAGGAGCTGCAGGTAGGGCTGCCCTCTCTTGGCTGCCCTCTCTTGGCTCAGTCATAGTCCCATCAGAGCCCCCTGCTCCAAGTGTCTCCTCTCATCCCCAGTGTCTGTCCCTGCTTCCTTCAGTGCTGCCTCCTGTCCATCTGTCCCTGCACCCCTGCTGTCCCCTTAATTTCAGCCCTGTGCCTCTCTCCTGTCAGTCTGTCAATCCACATGCACTTCTGTGCCTGCTCCTAAGGGATTCTCCCTTCTCCATCCACACTGGTAATGCTCAACCCACCCAGCCATACCCTGCAAGTAAGACTCCCCCCAAACCATTGCCTCAGCTCTGCTCTGTGTCAGCAAGAACCCTCTCTGCCCCTGCCCACGCCTTTTCTCACAATCCCACACCCCACCAGCCAGGTTTTCCCAGGAGACCTGCTTGCTGGGATCTTTTGTGTTCCCTGTATCCTTCATTTTCTGTGTGTTTTCCAGCGGGAGCTGAGGGAGCAGCTGCAGGGGCTCCAGGAGAGCGAGCGCGGCCACACCGAAGCCCTGCACCTCCTCAAGCGACAGCTGGCTGAGACCAAGGTAGGGATGGGGACAGCAGGAGCTGGAACAAGGCCAAGTGCCAGGTTCTGCACTTTGGCCACAACAACCCCATGCAGCACTACAGGCTGGGGACAGAGTGTTTGGAGAGCAGCCAGGCAGAGAGGGACCTGGTGGTGCTGGTTGGCAGCTGAACGTGAGCCAGCAGTGTGCCCAGGTGGCCAAGAAGGCCAATGGCATCCTGGCCTGGATCAGACCAGGGCAGTCCTTTGGCACGGGTTAGGTCACACCTTGAGTGCTGTGTCCAGTTCTGGGCTCCTCAGTTCAAGAGAGATGTTGAGGTGCTGGAAGGTGTTGAGAGAAGGGCAGCAAGGCTGGGGAGGGGCCTGGAGCACAGCCCTGTGAGGAGAGGCTGAGGGAGCTGGGGGGGTGCAGCCTGCAGAAGAGGAGGCTCAGGGCAGAGCTGATTGCTGCCTGCAGCTGCCTGCAGGGAGGCTGTAGCCAGGTGGGGTTGGGCTCTGCTGCCAGGCAGCCAGCAACAGAAGAAGGGGCCCCAGGCTGAAGCTGTGGCAGGGCAGGTCTAGGCTGGATGTTGTTAGGAAGTTGTTGTCAGAGAGAGTGATTGGCACTGGAATGGGCTGCCCAGGGAGGTGGTGGAGGTGTTTAAAAGGAGGCTGCATGAGGCACTCAGTGCCATAGGTTAATTAATTAGGAGTGCTTCAGTATGAGGGTGATGAGACTCTAGAATAGATTTCTCTTGTGGAGGCTGTGGATGCCTCCTGCCTGGGGGTGTTCAAGGCCAGGCTGGATGAGTCCTTGAGCAGCTGAGCCTAGTTGAGAGGTGTCCCTGCCATGGCAGAGAGGTTGGAGTAGATGATCTCTAAGGTCTCTTCCAACCTAAGCCATTCTGTGATTAGGTAATAGGTGATGATCCTAGAGATCTTTTCCAACCTGGTTAATTCTGTGATCCACTCCCAGCACCACCCTGGAGCTGGGAAGAGACCCCTGCCCCCCACCTCAGCCCCTCCTGAGCCCTCCTCACTGGGCAGGGACAGGAACTGGGATTCAACCCATCCCCACCTACTGTGAGCCTCACTGACCTGCTGCTGGCACCTCCAAAGCCCCCAGACTCCATAACTTGGTGGATCTGCCCCAGCTTTTTCTTCCTGACTCCCTCAAAGCCCCAGCAGGTTGGCAGAGCTCCCCCTCGGGCAGCTGATCCTGCTGGCATTGCCCTGGGAGCAGCTTTTATTTGGCTTCCTAATTCGTTTTTCTCTGCTATTGCTTTCCCTCCCCTGGTCAGGGACTCAGAGAAGGGGCAGTGTCCTCTCCAGCCCCACCAGCCATGGAGGAGTCTCCAGGATTTCTATGGGGGGAGTCAAAGATCCATATTTGGATGCTTGGAGCACCCGAAATTGTTTGGGTGGATGAGACTGTGGGGGGTTATTTTGGGAGTGACAGAATTCTGGAAGGGTCAAGGCAGGTTTTGGGTGTTACTGACCTCTGTTTGACCCCCTCAGTCATAGAATGGTTTAGGTTGGAAGGGACTTCAAAGCTTAACCAGTTCCAATCCCCTGCCATAGGCAAGGGACACCTCCCACTAGAACAGGTCACTCAAGGTCTCATCCAGCCTGGTCCTGAACACCTCCAGGGAGGTTGTGGAGCACAGAAGCACAGAATGTGACCAAAAATCACATCTTCCATCCCATTCTGTGCTTCTGTGCTCCACAACCTCCCTGGGCAACCTGTGCCAGTGTCTCACCACCCTCACTGTCAAGAACTCTTTCCTCACATCCAGTTTCCATCTCCCCTCTGCCACTTCAAACCCATTCCTCCTCCTCCTCCTGCCATTCCCAGACCTTCTCAACAGTCCCTCCCCAGCCCTCCTGCAGCCCCCTGCAGATCCTGCAAGGCCACTCCAAGCTCTCCTCCAAGCCTTCTCCTCTCCAGCCTGCAGAGCCCCAACTCTCTCAGCCTGTGCTCAGAGCAGAGCTGCTGCAGCCCTCTCAGCATCTTGGTGGCCTCCTCTGGGCTGGCTCCAACAGTTCCATGTCCTGCTTGTGCTGGGGGCTGCAGAACTGCCCCCAGGACTGCAGGTGGGGTCTGAGGAGAGCAGAGCCAAGGGGCAGAATCCCCTCCCTTGCCCTGTGCCCACACTGCTCTGGCTGCAGCCCAGCACAGGGTTGTGTCTGGGCTGCACTCACATTGCAGGCTCAGGTTGAGGTTTTCCTCACCCCAGACCCCCAGGGCCTGTTCCTCAGGGCTGCTCTCAGCCATTCCCCACCCAGCCTGGAGCTGTGCTTGGGACTGCACCCACCCAGGTGCAGGACCTTACCCTTGGCCTTGTTGAATGCCATGAGGTTGGCCTGGGCACAGCTCTTCAGCCTGTGCAGGTCCCTCTGGATGGATCTCTGCCCTCTAGCAACTCACCTGTGCCACACAGCTTGGTACCACCTGCAGACATGCTGAGGCTGCCCTCCATTGCTCTGCCCATGGCACTGCCAAAGGTGGTAAAGTCCTCAGCCAAGAGCCTGTGGCTGACAGTGAGGGAATTGTTTGGGCTGGTGGAACTGTGGGGATTTGGTTTGGGATTTCTGGAATTCTGGAGGGGTCAGGGCAGGTTTTTAGGGTATCCTGACCCCAGCTTGCTCCCCAAAATCTTCAGCCAAGAGTCTGGGGGTGGTCAGGGAATTGTTTGCATTCCCAAGGCTTTTGGGAATTCTGGATACATGGAGGGGTTGGGTCAGGTTTTGGGATGTCCTGACCCTTATAGGTTAATAGGTTGGGCTGGATGATCTTGGAGGCCTCTTCCAACCTCTCTGATTCTGTGATTCTTGCCTACTTCTCAAAAGTCTTTAGCCAAGAGCCCAAAGGTGAGAATCATCAGGGAATCATGTGGGTTCACAGGGATGGGGGGTGGTTATTTTGGGAATTCTAGATTCATGGAAGGCTTGGGGCAGGTTTTGGGGTGTCCTGACCCCAGCTGTCCCTCAAAAGTCCTCAGGCAAGAGCCTCTGGGTGATGAGTGGGGAATTGTTTGGATTGAGGGGGCTGCAGAGTTTAATTTTGGGAATTCTGGATGCATGGAGGGCCTGGGAGAGGTTTTTAGGATGTCCTGGCCCCCACTTGCCTCATAAAATCCTCAGCCAAGAGCCTGCAGTTGACAATCAAGAGGGAACCATTTGGGTTCACAGGGCTGTGGAGGTTTATTTTGGAAGTTGTGGACTCATGGAGGGATTGAGGCAGGTTTTGGGGTGTCCTGACTGCTACCTGTGCTCCTGAAGTCTTCAGCTGAGAGCCCGTGGGTGGTGGTTGGGGAATTGTTTGGGTTAATGGAGCCAGGGAGGCACTTACTGGGGAGTGATGGATTTATGGAGGAGCTGGGGGCAGGCTTTGGGGAGTCCTGACCCTTAGCTGTCCTCCAAAAGTCCTCAGTCAAAAGCCTACAGGTGACAGACATGAGGGAATTGTTTGGGTTGTAGGACTGTGGAGTTTTGTGTCAGGAATTATGGATTCACAATGGGATTAGAGCAGGTTTTGGTGGTCCTGGTGCCCACCTGTCCTCTTAAAGTCCTCAGCCAAGAGCTGGTGGGTGGCATTCATCAGGGAATTGTTTGGGTTAATGGAGCTGGGCAGGGGATGTTTCGGGACTTATGGATTCATGGAAGGATTGGAGCAGGTTTTGGAGGTCCTGACCCTCACCCATCCCCAAAAGTGCTCAGCACAGAGCCTGTAGGTGACAGTCATCAGGGAATGTGGGGTTCAGAGTGCTGTGAGGCTGTCTTTGGGGAATTATGGATTCACGATGGGAATGGAGCAGGTTCTGGGTGCCCTGATCCCCACCTGTCCTCTTGAAGTCCTCAGCCAAGAGCCTGCGGGTGACGATCGGGGAGGCGTTCGAGCGGCTGCACCGCCTGCTGCTGGAGCGGCAGAAGGCGATGCTGGAGGAGCTGGAGGCAGACACGGCCAGGACGCTGAGGGACATCGAGCAGAAGATCCAGAGCTACAGCCGGCAGCTGCGCAAGGTGCAGGAGGGCAGCCAGATCCTGCAGGAGCGCCTGGCCGAAGCCGACAAGCACATCTTCCTGGCGGGCGTCGCCTCCCTGCCCGAGTGGTGCGTGCCCAGCCTCCCCCTCCAGCCTCAGGGAGCCGCCTGGGAGTGTCCAGCTCAGAGCCACCGAGCTGCTGCAGGCAGTGCAACATCTCCCTGTGAGGGCAGGATGAGGGAGCTGGGGCTGGGAGCAGAGGAGCTTGAGGGAGCTGGGGCTGGGAGCAGAGGAGCAGAGGAGCCTGAGGGAGCTGGGGTTGAGGCTTGGAGCAGAGGAGCCTGAGGGAGCTGGGGCTGGGGCTTGGAGCAGAGGAGCCTGAGGGAGCTGGGGCTGGGGCTTGGAGCAGAGGAGCCTGAGGGCTGCCCTCACTGCTGTGCTAAAGATGTGCAGGGCAGTGTGGGGAGGATGCAGAGCCAGGCTCTGCTCAGGGATGGCCAAGGACAGGACAGGGGGCACCAGGGGCAAGCTGGAGCAGAGGAGGTGCCACAGGAACAGAAGGGAAAACTTCTTCCCTGTGAAGGTGCTGGAGTCCTGGAGCAGGCTGCCCAGAGAGGTTATGGAGTCTCAATCTCTGGAGAGTTCCAAGAGCTGTCTGGACCTGTTCCTGTGTCACCTGCCCTGGTCCTGCATTGGCAGGGGGTCTCTGGAGGTGCTTTCCAACCCCTACCCTTCTGTGACTCTGTGCAAGCTCTGGTGGCCTGTGCAAGCCCAGCTGACCCTTGCAAAGCCACCTGGCCAAGCCCAACAAGCTGGAGCAGAGAAGGTTCCACCTCAACACGAGGAGAAACTTGTTTGGTGTGAGGGTGCTGGAGGCCTAGAGCAGGCTCCCCAGAGAGGTTGTGGAGTCTCCTTCTCTGAAGACATTCAAAACCCACCTGGATATGTTCCTAGGTGACCCTCCTGGGGTGACCCTGCTCTGGCAGGGGAGTTGGAGTGGATGATCTCCAGAGGTCCCTTCCAACCCCTAACGTTCTGTGATTCTGTGATCTCTGGTTTGCAGGTTGAAGGGGAAGATCCATGAGACCAACCTGACCTATGAGGACTTCCCCACCTCCAAATACATGGGCCCACTGCAGTACACCATCTGGAAATCCCTCTTCCAGGACATCCATCCTGGTGAGGGCTGGGGACAGGGTCGGGGGGGGCCTCTGTGACAGTTAGGCACAGGGACAATACTGTCAAGGAATTGGGACATCATGAGGGAGGGATGGGAACACACCAGTGAGGGATAGGGATGGGGATGAAGACATCATCAGTGGAGGATGGGGATATACCAGTGAGGGATGGGGGGTCCCTGTGGCAGTTTGGGACAGGGACATCACCACTGAGGAACTGGGACATCATGAGTGAGACATGGGGACACACCAGCAAAGGATGAGGACAAAGACATCACCAGCAAGGGGTGGGAGTGTACCAGTGAGAGATGGGGACAGAGACATTGGTGAGGCACAGGAACCCAGTGGTGAGAGGTAGGGATGGGGACATTACTGGTGAGAGATGAGGTTGGGGACATCACCAGTGAGGGACAGGGACATGCCAGCAAAGGATGGGGATGTGCCAGAGTGGGACTGTAAGGGGACATCACCAATGAGGGATGGGGACCCTGTGGAGAGGGCTGGAGATATCACCAGTGAGAGATGAGGACATGCTGGTGAAAGTGAGGGATGTGCCAGCAAGGTGCAAAGAGGGGGAGAGGGTCAGTGAATGTTGGGATTGCCACGGGCAAGGGATGGGGACTCAGCTATGAGGGACAGGGACATCATCAGTGAAGGCTGGGCATGTCTCTGGCAAGGGATGGGGACATCACTGGCAAAGGTAGAGGAGATAACTGGTGAGGGAAGAGGATGGGAATGCCACCAATGTGGGAAGGAGACCCACCAGTGTGGGAAGAGAATGGGGACCTCGGCAGCTGGCATTGGGGATGTCACTGCCAGAGGTGAGGACATCACTGGTGTGTGATGGGACCCACTGCTGAGGGACGAGGATGCAGCAGTGAGCGATGGGGATGGCAATGCCACCGGTGAGGGAAGGGGAACCCCCTGGTGAGAGGTGGTGATGTGCTGACAGGGCACAAGGACCCACCAGTGACCTCCACACCACAGGGGAGGGCAAAGCCACCTGCACGGGGCCCTGGGGCTGTGTTGACATTGGTGTGTGTGTGTGCCCCCTCCAGTGCCAGCCGCCCTGACGCTGGACCCGGGCACGGCTCACCACCGCCTAATCCTCTCGGACGACTGCACCATCGTGGCCTACGGCAACCTGCACCCCCAACCGCTGCAGGACTCCCCCAAGCGCTTCGACGTGGAGGTGTCGGTGCTGGGCTCGGAGGCCTTCGGCGCCGGAGTGCACTACTGGGAGGTGGTGGTGTCGGAGAAGACCCAGTGGATGATCGGCCTGGCCCACGAGGCCGTGACGCGGAAAGGCAGCATCCAGATCCAGCCCAGCCGCGGGTTCTACTGCATCGTGATGCACGACGGCAACCAGTACAGCGCCTGCACCGAGCCCTGGACGCGGCTCAACGTCAAGAGCAAGCTGGAGAAGGTTGGCGTCTTCCTGAACTACGACAAAGGGCTGCTCATCTTCTACAACGCCGACGACATGTCCTGGCTCTACACCTTCCGCGAGCGCTTCCCGGGCAAGCTCTGCTCCTACTTCAGCCCCGGGCAGAGCCATGCCAACGGCAAGAACGTGCAGCCCCTGCGCATCAACACCGTCCGCATCTGAGGGCAGCGCGGCCCCCACCGCCCCCGGGGCTGCTCCGGCTGCTGGGGCTGAGCCTGCCCCGGGAACTGCCCCTCTGCCCCCACCCCTGCCTCTGGCTGCTGCTTCCAAGGGGGGCATGGGTACCGTGGTTGCACGGGAGGGGCCGGGCTGCTGCAATAAAAGGATTCAGAGAGATAGGGCTGGGTGGTGCAGAACCCCACAGGGTGGCACCAGGCTGGGCTGCGCTGTGCCATGGCATGCTGTGGGGTGCCACGAGTGCTGGGTCACTCCATAGCAACTGAGTCATGCCCTATGTACAGTGCCATGCTATGGTGGGATGTGCCATAGCCATAAGTCTGGCACTGTGCCATAGTGTGCCATGCCATACATACAGTGCCGTGCCATGTTGTGCCGTGCCACGTGTATGGCACTATGCTTTGGTGTGTCATGCCATATGTATGGTGCCATGCCATACGTGCCTCACTGTGGCATCTTGCGTGGTGCTGTGCCATGCCATGTGTACTGTGCCCTGCGTGCACTATGTTGTGCCCTACCTACATCATTGTGCTGTTGTGCACTGTACTGTGCCATGCCCATACACATGGCACAGTGCCATAGTCTATCACACTGTGCCATGGTGTGTTTGTGGCACCATGCCATCACGCCCCACTCCACGACAGGCCATGTGTGCCATGTGTACTGTGCCATCATGCATTGCGCTGCACCATGCTATACTTATTGTGCCATGCTGTGCATATGGCACCTTGCCATACGATGCCATAGGTACCACACTTTGCCATATGTACTGCACCATGCTGTGGTTTGTCACTCTGTAGGTACAGTGGTGTGCCATGGCAAGGCGTCATGCCATGGTATGTCATGTCATGATGTGACATAAACTGTACAATGTATGGCATTGTGCCATGGTGTGCCGTGCCGTGTATACTGTGCCATGCCACATGTATGGCATGATGCCATTGTGTGCCATGCTGTACATGCTGTGCTGTGCCACACATATGGCACTGTGCCATCATGTGCCATGCCATCCATACTGTGCCATGCCACATGTATGGCACAGTGCCATTGTGTGCCATGCTGTACACGCTGTGCTGTGCCACACGTATGGCACTGTGCCGTCATGTGCCATGCCACCCATACTGTGCCATGCCACATGTATGGCACCATGCCATCCATACTGTGCTGTGCCACATGTATGGCACCATGCCATCAGGCACCATGCCATCCGTACTGTACCATGCCACATGTATGACACCATGCCATCCATACTGTGCTGTGCCACATGCATGGCACTGTGCCATTGTGCACCTTCCAATCTGTACTGTGCCATGCTATGTGCACAGCACCATGCCATTGTACACCGTGCTGTACCACACCATACCTGCTGTGCCATCCTATGTTTCCAGCACTGTGCCAACATGCGCCACACTATGCTGTGCTGCACCGTGCCATGGTGTGCCACACTTTGTACCCTGCCTGCCCTGTGCATACTGTGCCATGCTGTACCTTAGTGCACTGTGCCGTGGTATGCCATGTGCCACACTGTCACAGCCCTGGGGGCACCAAGGAGGGGTCTTTGTAGGGGATGGTGCCTCTGTATGAGAGCAGTTCCCATGTAGGGGGTGGTGCCTCTGCGGCTGTGCCGTGGGGAAGGGCTGGGCTTGGGGGGGCTGTGTCTATATAGAGGGCACAGGATGCAAAGGTGGGGGGGTGTGATACAGGGCCCTGTGCGTGTGTGTGGCTGTGTAGGGCTGTGATGTATAGGGAGTGGCCATAAAGAGAGTAATATATGTGGGGGTGGGCTGTTGGGGGGGGTGATGTGTAGGGGTGTGGTATAAATAGGGGTGGGCTATGTGGGATAGAGGTTAATAGGGGGTGAGCTATACGGGGGTATGGTGTACAGGGGTGTGATATACGTAGGAGAGGGCTCTATAGGGGATGTGTATAGGGGTAAGGCTCTATAGGGAATGGGCTATACGGGGGATGCTGTGTAGGATGTGGTGTTATAGGGGTAGGGCTCTATAGGGGATGGGCTGGATGATGGATGCTGTGTAGGATGTGGTGTTATAGGGGTAGGGCTCTATAGGGGATGGGCTGGGTGATGGATGCTGTGTAGGATGTGGTGTATATAAGGGTAGGGCTCTACAGGGGATGGGCTGGATGATGGATGCTGTGTAGGATGTGGTGTTATAGGGGTAGGGCTCTATAGGGGATGGGCTGGACAAGGGATGCTGTGTAGGATGTGGTGTTGTAGGGTGGGGTTACGCAGGAGGTGTGATAGTGGTGGGCTCTACAAGGGGTGAGCTATGTGGGGTGTGATGTGTAGGGCTGTGAGATATACATAGGGGTGAGCTGTGCAGGAGATTGCTGTGCAGGGGTGAGTTGTTTAGGGGATGTGCTATAGAGAGGTGTGACGGAGGCAGACTATGCAGGGGACATGTGCAGGGCTGGGCTCTGCCGGACTGGGCTATACGAGGGTGCGATGCATGGGGGCGTGGGAGGCATCAGTAAGTTTGCAGATGACACCAAGCTAGGAGCAGCTGTGGAGCTGTTGGAGGGTAGGAGAGCCCTGCAGAGGGACGTGGCCAGGCTGGATAGGTGGGCAGAGGCCAACAGGATGAGATCTAACAAGGCCAAGTGCAGGGTTCTGCACTTTGGCCACAACAACCCCAAGCAGCACTACAGGCTGGGGAAAGAGTGGCTGAGAGCAGCCAGGAGGAAAGGGACCTGGGGGTACTGGTAGAGAGCAGGCTGAAAATGAGCCAGCAGTGTGCCCAGGTGGGCAAGAGAGCCAATGGCATCCTGGCCTGCATCAGGAGTAGTGTGGGAAGCAGGACAAGGGAGGTTCTTGTGCCCCTGTGCTCAGCACTGGTCAGGCCACACCTTGAGTGCTGTGGTCAGTTCTGGGCTCCTCAATTCAAGAGAGATGTTGAGGTGCTGGAACATGTCCAGAGAAGGGTGACAAAGCTGGTGAGGGGCCTGGAACACAAACCCTATGAGGAGAGGCTGAGGGAGCTGGGAGTGTGCAGCCTAGAGAAGAGGAGGCTCAGAGGTGACCTCATTGCTGTCTACAACTACCTGAAGGGAGGCTGTAGCCAGGTGGGGGGTGGCCTCTTCTGCCAGGCAAGCAGCAACAGAACAAGGGGACACAGCCTCAAGTTGTGCCAGGGGAAGTACAGGCTGGGTGTTAGGAGGAAGTTCTTCCCAGAGAGAGTGATTGGCATTGGAATGGGCTGCCCAGGGAGGTGGTGGAGGCATCGTCCCTGGAGGTGTTCGAGGCTGGCTGAGGCACTTAGTGCCATGGTCTGGTTGACTGGGCAGGGCTGGGGGCTAGGCTGGGCTGAGCTTGGAGCTCTCTGCCAACCTGCTTGGTTCTATCACTGCGTTTCTCCGCCCGTCCGCCAGGCGGCGCTGCCACACAGACACCGGCGGCGCGGCGCATGCGCAGTGACGAGATGTTATCCCCCCCCCCCCCCCCCGCGCCGCCATCTTGCCCCGGGCACGGCCTCGCCGGTACTGGAGAGCAGGGGGGCGGGAATGGGGGACTCGGGGGCTGTGGGGGGACATTGAGGGGCTCCGGCAGGCGGGGGGGGAGCACCGTGAGGCACGAGTGGGTTGTGGTGCGAGGGGAGGCTGTGGGGCACAGGCGGCTGTGAGAGTCGAGAGGGGGCTGTAGGGATCCGGGGTTGTAGGGCGCTGATGGCTGGGGGGGGGCTGTGAGTCGCGGGGGGGCTGTGGGGTGCGGGGTTATAGGGCACAGATGGCTGTGGGGGGCTGTGAGGCCCTGGGGGGGCTGTGGGGTGCGGGGTTATAGGGCGCTGATGGCTGTGGGGGGCTGTGAGGCCCGGGGGGGCTGTGGGGTGCGGGGTTGTAGGGCGCTGATGGCTGTGGGGGGTTGTGAGGCCCGGGGGGGGCTGTGGGGTGCGGGGTTGTAGGGCGCTGATGGCTGTGGGGGGCTGTGAGTCCCGGGGGGGCTGTGGGGTGCGGGGTTGTAGGGCGCTGATGGCTGTGGGGGGCTGTGAGGCCCAGGGGGGGGCTGTGGGGTGCGGGGTTGTAGGGCGCTGATGGCTGTGGGGGGCTGTGAGTCGCGGGGGGGCTGTGGGGTGCGGGGTTGTAGGGCGCTGATGGCTGTGGGGGGCTGTGAGTCGCGGGGGGGCTGTGGGGTGCGGGGTTGTAGGGCACAGATGGCTGTGGGGGGCTGTGAGGCCCTGGGGGGGCTGTGGGGCTTGGGGGGGGTCTGTGGTGCTGTTACCGGTGCGCCTGAGGGGGGGTGTGGGACCTGTGAGGGCAGTGGGGATGGAGAGGAGGTTACGGGACACGATCAGCTGGGGGGGCTGGGGGCGTGAAGGGCCTCAGGATGCTGGGGGGGCACCTGTGGGGTGAGCATACCAGCGAGGGGCCCTGTTAGAGCCTGGCTCGGCTGAGGGCACTGCGGTGCCAGGAGAGAGCTGCGGGCCCCAGGGGTGGCTGCTGAGGAGCTGCCTCTGGGGCTGGGGGCAGAGAGGGCAGTGGGGGTCCCCAGGGTGACTCCCCCGACCCTGCTGCAGCCATGGAGCCGAGCGGGGGGGGGCGGAAGGAGCGGCCGAAGCCGCGGGAGCCGGCGGCTCGCCTGGAGAAGGCCAAGCAGAAGTCGGCGCAGACGGAGCTGAAGCAGCGGCAGAGGGCGGAGGTGAGCGAGCCGCGCCGGGGGGTGCAGAGCCAGCGGCGGCGCTGGGGCTGAGCCCTTCCCCCTCCCCTCACCTCCTTCTGCCCCCCTCCCACAGATCTATGCCCTCAACCGAGTGATGACGGAGCTGGAGCAGCAGCAGTTCGACTCCTTCTGCAAACAGATGCAGGGCTCTGGAGAGTGAGGGGGCACCCCCAGCCCCCCCCCACACTGACCCTGCACCCCCCGCGTCTGCCGCCCACCCTCTTTTCTAATCCCTTTGTTATTTATTATCTAATAACTGCTTTTTTTTTAATATGTACAAATAAAATCTGGTGGTTCCACTTTTCTCGGGCTCTGGTTCCTCAGTGGCTCTGGTTCCTCAGTGGCTCCGTCCCGGCTCGCTGCCGGGTGGGACTAGCGCGGGGGAGGCCAGACTGGGGCTGGGTGCCAGAGCAGCTGCAGCCACCGACTGCCAGCTCCATCCCAGCTCACACCAAACCGGACCTCCACCGCCACTTCCCTCCCAAGGGGAGTGCTGCTGCCCTCCCGGTGCCTGGAGGTGGCAGCTCCGCGGGGCCGCATCCAGCTCTCGCAGCTGCTCGTGCTGAGGGAGCCTCCCTGGGGACCCCTCGAGTGTTTCACTCGGCTCAAGGTTTGACCTTTGCTTCCTTCCTCCACCCACACACCCTCGGCTTTGTCCGGCAGCCTCTGGTTTTCCAGAGGGCTTGGACTGAAGCCTTTAAACCCTTCTTCCCCGGCCCTCTCCTGCACCCCACTGAGCAGACACCGAGGAGGGGGCTGGGAAGTCAGACAGGTTTTGAGAGGTTGTTTCCCTCCAGCGACATGTCAAGTAATAAACAGCAAAATCCTGCTGGTGAATCAAGGCTCCATGACCCTTTGGAGAGCTGATTTGGGGTTTCCTCAACTTGAAGGATTGTCCTGGGTTTTTTTTTGAGGAGGGGGATCTATACTTCTCCCTTAGAATAAATTAAGATGTTTGGTGGGAGTGATTCCTCTGTTTCCTGCACAGGGAAGGGTTTTGGGGCTCCTGGAGCAGAGTGGTTGTTGTTGTAATGGGGGTTTGCTCCCACCCCCATGAGGGGTAAGGTGTGGGGAGGGTGTTTTGGGGCTCCTCCAAAGCAAGACCTTTCCCTCCACTCAGTTTTCCCCCTTTTCTAGGCAGGCTCCCACCAAGCCTGGGGTTTGGTCAAAAGGGCGAAGGGAGATGCTAGTGGAGAAGACAGCAGCACCCGAGAGCGAAGAGGAAGGCTTTACTGGGCACGAGATGAAGGCACAGCTTGGGTTTCACAGCTCCAGATGGCAAAGGGGAAGAAGATGTAGGATATGGACCAGGCGAGGAAATAGACCGAGGCCACTGCTGCCGGTGAGAAGAGCACTGCCACCACCCCTGCGGGTCAGGAAGAGCCTTTGGCATCTGCCCCTTCCTTCTCCTCCAGCATCGAGAGCTGGGGCTGCTCACCCCCACCTCTGCCTTTCTCCTCATCCTTACCTCCAGCATAAACCACTTTCTTCCAGAGCTGGGACTCCAGCACCTTGTCGTGAGGGTAGAGGCCCTGGTCCACCATGAAGAGGATCATGACGGCAGCGGTGACGCGCAGCAGGGCGACATCCCCCCCCAGCAGCAGGAAGGTCCCCACCAGCAGCGCGGAGGCGTAGGGACAGGGCAGCCCCCGGTAGGTGAAGGGGATCCCTGCTGGGTGCCAAGAGGTCAGCCTTGGGGGGGGTGTGAAAAACTCCAAATCATCCCCCCCACAAGAACCCAAATCACTGCCCAAAACCCCCAGTCACCTCCAAACCCCCAAATCACTGCCCCAGACCCCCCCTGTCACCTCAAAACCCTCCAAATCACTGCCTCAACCCCTCCAATCACCTCAAAAAAAACCAAATCACTGCCTCAACCCTCCCTAATCACCTCAAACCCCCCCAAATCACTGCCCCAAAACCCCCAAGCACCTCAAAAAACCTAAATCACTGCCCCAAGCCCCCCAGTCACCTCAAAAACCCACAAATCACTGCCCCAACCTCCAATCACCTCAAAACCCCCCAAATCACTCCCCAGTCACAACAAAACCCCCCAAATCACCCCCTAAAAAAGGTAAATCACACCCCTAGAAAAACCCCAAATCACCCCCAAAAACCCCCAAGCCACTTTTCAATCACCAAAAAAAACACCCTCAAGTCACTCCATAAACTCTTAGATCATCCCCCAAAAAACCCTAAATCACCCCCCAGAACCCCAAATCACCACCAAAAAGAAACCAAATTGCTCAACCCCCCCAATCACTCAAAAACCCCAAATCACCCCCAAAACACCCAAATCACACCCTGAAAATCTCCCCAAATCACTCAAAAAGCCCCCAAATTGCCCTTTCAAAGAACCCAGATCAACTCAACCCCCCCAAATCGCTCAGTTAAACCCCAGAACATCCTCCCAAAAAAACCTAATCACCCCAAATAAACCCAAATCACCCCAAAACCCACCCAAATCACCCCAAATAAACCCAAATCACCCCAATCACCCCCCAAAACAACCCAAAATAAACCCAAATCACCCCCTGGCCCCAAAACACCCAAATCACCCCCAAATAAACCCAAATCACTGTCAAAAACACCCCAATTACCCCAAATAAACCAAATCACCCTCAAAACACCCAAATCACCCCCGAATGAACACAAATCACTGTCAAAAGCACCAAAACCACCCTCAAAACACACAAATCACCCCCAAATAAACCCAAATCACCTCCAAAGCACCCCAATCACCCCAAATAAAACCACATCACCCTCAAAACACCCAAATCACCCCCAAATAAGCCCAAATCACCTCCAAAGCACCCTGATCGCCCCAAATAAAACCACATCACCCTCAAAACACCCAAATCACTCCCAAATAAGCCCAAATCACCCTCAAAACACCCAAATCACCCCCAAATATGCCCAAATCACCCTCAAAACACCCAAATCACCCCCAAATAAGCCCAATTCACCCTCAAAACACCCAAATCACCCCCAAATAAGCCCAAATCATCCTCAAAACACCCAAATCACTCCCAAATAAACCCAAATCACCCTCAAAACACCCCAATCACCCCAACTAAACCACATCACCTCCCAAACACTCAAATCACCCCCAGAGCACCCCAGTGCCCCTGAACAACCCCAGTGACCACCCCCAACGCACCCCAGTGACCCCGAATAACCCCAGCGACCCCCAGAGCACCCCAGTGACCCCCAATTACCCCGAGTCACCCCCAAGGCATCCCAGTGACCCCGAATAACGCCAGTCACCCCCACGGCACCCCAGTGCCCCCCGCCGGCCGGCCCCTGCCCGCGGTACCGGCGGAGAAGAAGCAGAGGCGAGCGAACACGGCCATGACGTAGGCGATGACCAGCAGCCCTGCCAGGGCGCCCTGCGGCTGCAGCAGCAGCGCCGTGCCCAGCCCGAAGGTGGTAAAGTCAGCGAAGTCATCCAGCTTGGCACCTGTGGCCAACAAGCAGGCGGCTGCCAGGTGGGTTTCTGGGGGAGCAGGAGACCCCCGTGGAGGGTTTGGTGTGGGGTAGGGGGGGGGCTGGTGGGAGCGGCTCACCCAGCGCCGAGCAGGCATCGAGCTGGCGGGCAACGGCTCCATCGGCCAGGTCTAGCAGGAACCCCACCAGCAGCAGCCAGCACGAGTAGGAGTATTGCCTGGGGGAGGAGGACAGAGGGGGCAAACCCAGCGTGACCCCCACTTCAGCACTGGAAGGGACCTCAGGGATCCTCCAGTTCCAACCCTCCTGGGCAGGGACACTTTCCAGCAGATCAGGCTGCCCGGAGCCACAGCCAGCCTGGCCTTCAGAATCATCCAGCAATGAGTTGAAGCCCTGGAGGTGTTTAAGGCCAGGCTGGATGAGGCTCTGGACAGCCTGATCTAGTGTGAGGTGTCCCTGCCCATGCAAGAGGGCTGGGACTGGATGACCCTTGTGGTGCCTTCCAACCCTGCCTGATTCTGTGAGGCTTCCACCACCTCTGTGCCAGCCTCTCACCACCCTCATGGGGAAGAACTTCTTCCTCACATCCAATCTAAATCTCCCCTCCTCCAGCTTGGATCCATCCCCCCTAGTCCTATCACTGCCCAAACACTCCCAAAAGTCCCTCCCCAGCTTTCTTGTAGCCCCCTTCAGACACTGCAAGGCCACAATAAGGTCTCCTGGGAGCCTTCTCCTCTCCAGACTGAGCAGCCCCAACTCTCTCAGCCTGTGCCCAGAGCAGAGCAGCTCCAGCCTCCTGCTCATCCTCCTAGCCCTTCTCTGGCCACCTTCCAGCACCTCCAGACCTTCCCTGCAGCAGGCTCCAGAGCTGGGCACAGAGCTCCAGCTGGGCTCTCACCAGAGGGTGCAGAGGGGCAGAATCCCCTCCCTGGCCCTGCTGCCCACACTGCTCTTGCCGCAGCCCAAGACAACACCTCCCCACCCCATTTCGCTCCCTTCCTCCCCGCTTTCTTTTGCCCTCCCGGACCTGTTGAGGCTGCAGAGGATGGAGGCGAGCCCGGCCACCAGGTTGGCCATGGAGAGTCCATTGGCCGCATTCCTCCGCAGGAACTCCAGCGTCCGGCCCCGGCCGGCTCCCGCCCGCTCGCTCAGCACCAGCTTCTTGCTGGACTGCAAAATACCTGCAAGCGCCGTGCGGGACACTGAGCGCCCGGCCCGGCCCGGCGCCGCAGCCAGGGGGGCGCCGAAACCCTCCCCAGAGAGAGCAGGTCCATGCTGGGGACGGGGGGATGAAGCCTCCAATCTCCCCCTCCCTTCCCCTTCCAGCGCTGGCAAGGGGCTGGAGGGGGTTTTAGGGGAGGCTGAAGGAGGTTTTGAGAGGGGCTTGAGATTCTGAGAGTGTCGAAGGAGACTTGAGGGCTGCTGAAGGAGATTTTAGGGCTGCTGAAGGAGATTTAGGGCTGCTGAGATAGATTTTAGGGCTGCTGAAGGAGGCTTTAGGGCTGCTGAGATGCATTTTGAGTCTGCTGAAGGAGACTTTAGGGCTGCTGAAGGAGATTCTAGGGCAGCTGAGATGCATTTTGAGTCTGCTGAAGGAGATTTTAGGGCTGCTGAAGGAGATTCTAGGGCAGCTGAGATAGACTTTGGGTCTGCTGAAGGAAGTTTTGGGACTGCTGAAGGAGATTTTAGGGCTGCTGAGATACATTTTGAGTCTGCTGAAGGAGATTTTAGGGCTGCTGGAGGACATTCTGGGACTGCTGAAAGAGATTTTGGAGCTACTGAAGGAGACTGTTGGGCTACTGAAGTAGATTTTGGGTCTGCTAAAATAGATTTTGGGACTGTTGAAGGAGGTTTTGGAGCTGCTGGAGGAAGATTTGGAGCTGCTGGAGGAGGTCTTAAGGCTACTCAATTAGATTTTGGGGCAGCTGAAGGAGGTCTTAGGATGGCTGAAGGAGGTTTTTGAGCTGCTAGAGGAGTTTCTGAGACTGTTGAAGAATTTCAGGGCTGCTAAAATAGGTTTTGGGACTTCTGAAGGAGATTTTGGAGCTGCTGAAGTAGATTTTAGGGCTGAACAAAAAGATTTTGGGATGTCTGAAAGAGATTTTGGCATGTCTGAAAGAGATTTTGGAGCTACTAGAGGAGCTTCTGAGACTGTTGAAGAATTTTAGGGCTGATAAAATAGGTTTTGGGAGTTCTGAAGGAGATTTTGGGGCTGCTAAAAGGAGATTTTAGGGCTGTTAAAAAAGATTCTGGGATGGTTGAAGGAAGTTTTGGGATGGCTGAAGGAGGTTTTTGAGCTGCTAGAGGAGCTTTTGAGACTGAATTTTAGGGCTGCTAAAATAGGTTTTGGGATGGCTGAAGGAGGTTTTGGGATGGCTGAAAGAGATTTTGGAGCTGCTAGAGGAGCTTTTGAGACTGTTGAAGAATTTTAGGGCTGCTAAAATAGGTTTTGGGACTTCTAAAGGAGATTTTGGAGCTGCCAAAGGAGATTTTGGGGCTGCTGGCAAAGATTTTGAAGCTTGTAGAGGAGATTTCGGAAGGCTTCTGCCTTGCTGGCTGTTTCCCTCCTCAAACCACAGCTCCCCCCCACAAAAAAACCTTATAGCAAGCAGCAGGCATTGTTTTTTGCTTGCAAAAACCCTCTTGAGGTGTTGGGGGCGGGGGGGGGGGAGGGAAATAAAAAAATCAAACCAAAGAAACCAATAAAAACAGCAAAAATAAGTATGAAAAAGCACCCCAAAAAAAAAAAAAAAACAACTCCCAACCAAACAAAACCAAAAAGAGGACAAAATAAAAAGCCAAACCCAAGCTTAGGCTAAAAACCAACCCCACTTTTAAGCTCTATGGATCTTATATACCTATAAGGGCTAAGCTTTAGAGAGGGAGTTTAAGGGTCATGTCCTACTAGTGGGCTTTGCACCCTGCCTTTGCCGTGGTCCCAAAGCCAGGCAAGCTGGGGAGATCCTTCATCTGAAAGAAAACAGCAGGTCAGAGCAAGACAAAAACCACCCCCTCCCCTCACCCCCACCCCCCACCCCCTCTTTTGCCCTCTCCCTGCTGAGCCCGGGCCAACTCATCACCAGGCTGCCGCCAGAGCGCTGCCAAAAAGCACCTCCCGAGGGCTTGCCAGTGAAGGAGAAGAGAAAAACCAACACAGAACACAACCCCAAAACACCAAACCGAACCAGGAAAAAAAACCACAACAAACCAAAACCAAACCACCTCAGGTTGCAAAGGATTAAAAGAATTCCTAGGTTTGGGAATCTCGGCGGGACTGCTGCGGCCGGGGCTGGGGTTGGGTGACCTTTGGACACCGCGCCCCGAGCCGCCGCTGTGGGGCTGAGCCGGCTGGATGGGGATGGAAAATGCCAAACCCCTTCCCCAGCAGCAGCAGCAGCAGCAGCAGCAGTCCCTCGGCCCCAGCCTGCCCCTTCTGGTGAGGGTGTTCTGGTGCGGAGCTGCTCAGCACATGCCTGGCGCTGTGCCCCCTGGCTGCTTCTCCTCGGTTGGGTCTAATCCGGTGGGATTTGGAGTGTCCAGAGGTGAAAACGGACAGAAAGTGATGGTTCTGGGGGCTCGCTGTCACCATCCCCACCCTCCCCTCTGCCAGGCAGGGTCAAGCTTCCATTACCATGGTTGCCGCCACACTGGCACACATCACAATCCCCGGGCATCGCCCCGGCGCCCAAGCTGGCCCCTCCTTGGCGTTCGGAGCCCCCAAAGCAAGGAGCTGGGGCAGGAGGAAGCTCTCTCGCCCCGGAGACAGGAGCGAAAGGAGGGGGAAAAAAACCCAAAACAACAAAGAAAAGCAGCTTCGGTTCTTCGCTTTACAGCGCACCTGTGCCCCCCGGGCGGGTCTGACCCCCGCAGTGCCCTTGGGAGAGAGGGCTCCAGCCGCAGGAGCTGCAGGTTCCGCCTCTTTGGGGGGGCCTCTTTCCTTCCTCGAGGCTCTGCTGCCCCGAGTTGCGAGGCCGAGCAGCAGCTATGAGCTAACTTCCCCCAAAAAGGCTGCGGTGGCGGGGAGGGGGCAGGGAAACACCTTGCCAAGGGGCCGAGTGGCATCGGGGCGTCGCGCTGGCACTTACCGACCGGCGGTGACACCATCCACATGGCTGCGGTGGCGGCGCTGCGGGCGCCTCGGCGAGGGGAAACTGAGGCAAGGGGCACCTGATGGGTGCTGCCCCGGCCCACGGTGCCACCGCGTTATATAAGGAAGGGCCTCGGCGGCTGAGTCACCCCCACGGGGGTGGATCCGGCCAGAGGCCACCAGGCTTTTCGGAGGCGGTTGGCACCACCGGCGAGGGAGGAGCTGCCCGGGGCGAGGGGGGGGCTGGGGGCCATGCCAGCCCCGCAGCACCCGTGCCAGCCCCGCAGCACTTGTGCCAGGCTCAAAGGCCTCGTGCTAGGCTCTCAGGACCAATGCCAGGCTCACAGCGCTGATGCCAAGCTCACAGCACCCGTCCCAGTCTTGCATCACTCGTGCCAAGCTTATGGTACCTATGCCAGGTGTGGACCACTCATGCCACACTCACAGCACCTTTGCCAGCCTTGTAGTACCCTTAGCAGGTTTGCACGACCCATGCCAGGCTTGCACTGTCCATGCCAGGCTCGCACCACCCATGCCAGGCTTGCACCACCCACCTCAGGCTCGTAGCACCCATACCATCCTCACAGCACCCACGCTGTGCTCGTAGCACCCATACCAGGCGTGCTCCACCTGTGTCAGGCTCACAACACCCACACCAGGTTTTGCAACACTCCTGCCCTGCTTTGTGTCACCAGCTGTGCCAGGCTCACAGCACCTGTTCCACCTTTGCGGCACCCATGCCAGGCTTGTAGCATCCGTAGCAGACTCACAGCACTCATACCATGCTCTCAGCACCTGTGCCAGTCTCTCAGCACCCACTCTGGTCTCCTGACACCCATACCATGCTCCTAGCACCCATGCCAGGCTTGTATCCTTCACACCATGCTCGCAGCACCCATGCCAGCTTTGTAGGGCCCCTGCCAGCCTCACACCATGCCCATAGCACCCATTTGAGTTTCATAGCACCCACACCATGCTCGTAGCACCCATTCCAGGCTCGCAGAGCCTATGCCAGTCTCGCAACCTCTATACCATGCTCACAGCATCCATGCCAGGCTCATAGCACCCGCACCACATTCACAGCACCCATGTGATGCTCACGGCACCCATGCCAGCCCCTGGCACCTGCCACCAGCAGTGGGCAACATGACCCTGTGCCCTTTCACACTGCTTCACACTGCCGGCGCCGGGAGGGGGTCACAGCCAGCGCCAATAAGAACCCACCAGGTGCCACCAGCTGAGGTGGCCTCTGGCAGGGCAGGGGCTAGGGTGGCTCTGTCAGCACCCACTTGTGCAAGGGTGTCACGAGTTGGGGCGGCCTCAGCTGCCCCCCCTCAGCTGGGGCAAAGGGCCGGCGCGGCCGGGCCGCGGCGGGGAGGGCAAAGGTCCTGCGGTGACAAGGGGACAATAAAACTTATACAGCCCCCGCGCCCGCCCTGGGGATTTTCCACCCCAGCCCCGTGCCCAGCGGGGCCTGGCTGGCACTCGCCGTGCCCGTGGGGTGCCCTGGGCTCGCCGGGTGCTGCGGCCGGGGGTCCCGGGGGTGCTGGCAGGGCAGGGTGGCAGCTGAAAGGGCTCTTTGTTCGCCGTCATGCGCCGGTGCCAGCGGTTGCGAAGCGACGGCAGGGTCGAGAGGGAGCCGCAGCCACAGGCGGCATGGGGCACCTCAGGGGGCATCCCCCTGGCTATGGGGCACCCTGGGGGGACCATCTCTAGGGTGAGAGGGTGTCACTGGGTGCCCATCACTATGGGCAGCAGGGAGTGTGGCTGAGGTCATTCCTGAGTCAGCCTGGTCCCCGTGCCCTAGGCTGAGGGATGCTTGTCCCCGTGGCACGTGGGTGTCTCTGGGTGCCAGTCCTCATGGCTCCAGGGCATCTTGGGGTGCTTGTCCCTGTGGCACATGGGTTTCCCTGGGTGCCAGTCCCCATGGCTCCAGGGCATCTTGGGGTGCTTCTCCCTGTGGCACATGGGTTTCCCTGGGTGCTTGTCCCCATGGCTCCAGGGCATCTTGGGGTGCTTGTCCCTGTGGCACATGGGTTTCCCTGGCTGCCCATCCTCACAGCTCCAGGGCATTTTGGGGTGCTTGTCCCCAGGGCACATGAGTGTTTCTGGGTGCCCACCCTGGTGGCATCAGAGATCCTCAGGGTGAACAGACCCACTGGCACATGGCTGCACGTCACCATGACAATAGAGCATCTGTGTGCCCATCCCTATGGTATCTGTGTGCCTGCTGTTGCCTATGCCCACAGATTCAGGGCATCTCTGGGGGCCCACCCCTGTGGCATCATGGGCTTCTCAGGGCAATCAGTCCCCATGGTATCCGAGTGCCCATTCCTGTGGCACTGGGGTGCCTCTGAGTGCCTACCCCCATGGTATCGTGGCTCCTTAACGTCGGTGGTCCCCATGGCACTGGGGTGGCACTGAGTGCCTATCACTGTGGCAGCAGGGCACATGGCTGTGTCCTCACAGTACCCATTCCCATGGTATCTTGGCACCTGTGGGTGCCCATCCCCATGACTCCTAAGAGCAAATCATCCCTGTGGCATCTGGGTGCCCATCCTTGTGACACTGGCCCATCTCTGGGTGCCCACCCCACGATCTCTGGGTGTTCCTGCGTGCCTGTCCCCGTGGCACCGAGGTGTCCCTGGCTGCTTGTTGCTGTGGCAGGAGGGCACGTGGCTGATGCCAACCCTGTGTCCTCAGGGGTCCCATCCCTGTGGCTTCAAGCCATCCTGAGGTGCCCATCTCTGTGGCACCGTGATGCCTCACAATGCCCACCCCCATGGCTTCCAGGGCATCTTGGGGTGCTTGTCCTCATGGCACCTGGCTGTCTTCAGATGCCCTTCCCCATGGTATCTGGATGCCTCTGGGTACTTCCCATGTCTGCTCACCCAGTGCCACCCACCACCTGCGTGCCACCACCCCGTGTGTGCCCACTCCCCAAGACAGAAAGCTGGATGGTGCCAGAGCTGTGGTTTATTTGCCCGATGCCATGCTGGGAGGTCACCAACGCTGCTGCCATGCTCAGTGCTGGCTTATGACCTGGAAAGGAGAAGCTGCTCAGGGGAGTGCAGCACCCTGGCACCCCAGCACTGTGCCACCCAGCACCCTGGCACTCTAACAACCTGACACCTTAACACTCTGGCACCCCAGCACTGTGCCACCCAGCACCCTGGCACTCTAACAACCTGACACCTTAACACTCTGGCACCCCAGCACTGTGCCACCCAGCACCCTGGCACTAACAACCTGACACCTTAACACCCTGGCACCCCAGCACTGTGCCACCCAGCACCCTGGCACTCTAACAACCTGACACTTTAACACCCTGGCACCCCAGCACTGTGCCACCCAGCACCCTGGCACTCTAACAACCTGACACTTTAACACTGTGGCACCCCAGCACTGTGCCACCCAGCACTATGGTATCCCAGCACCACTATAGCTTGGCACTGTGGCACCCCAAAGCCCTGGTGCCTCAGCATGCTGGTGCCCTGACACCCTGGCACCCAGCCCCCGGCACACTCATAGCCCAACACAATGGCACCCAAGCACCCCAGTGCCTTGGTACCTCAGCACCATTTGGACATCTTAGCACCCCTGTACCCCCACAGCCTTGTGCCCTGGCACCCCAGACATACTGATACTCTGGCCCCTTGGGTGCCCTGACACCCCAGTTCCCTGGTACCTCAGTATCCTGGCATTCCACTGTTCCACCAGCATTGTGCCCTGGCACCCCAGCACTCTGAGATATTGACATCCTGGCATCATGCCCACCTGACACTGGTGCCCGTGGAATCCATTTCCCCAGGACCTTGACACCCTGGTGCCCTGGCATACCTCCACACCATCACCAAGTTACCCTGGCACCTCGGCACTCCGACACCCTGACGCTGTGGCACACTGGCACCCTGACACTGCAGCATCCCATGTGTGACAGTGCTCTGGCACACTGATAGCTCAACATCCTGGCACCCCAAGCCACTGGAACCCTGGTGCCCTGACACCTTAGCACTCTGGCATCCTGGCACCGTGATCTCCTGACACGCCAGCACTCCGACACCCTGGGCACCTCTGTGACCTGGCACACAGGCACCTCAGCACCCCAACACCCTAGCACCCCAGTACCCCAGCACTATGCCAGCCCAGCACCCTGATGCCCTGGCATGCAGACACCTTGGCGCCCTGGCAGCATGCCCCCCTGACTCCTCCATGGCATCCCATTACCCCAGCACCTTGGCACTCCAGTGCCACAGCGCCTTGGCGCCCTGGCACCCCCTCCTCCCCATGCCCACCTCGTCGATCCAGTCCTCGAAGGCAGACACCCTGGTGAAGACCGTTGGCTTCTTGAGCGCGTTGCAGCCCAGACTGGAGACGAAGCTGGCGATGCCATGCACCTCCCACGTCCCGTCCTCAGCCTGGCAGCTCAGGGGGCCTCCGGAGTCACCCTGCGGCGTGGGACGAGCGGGGCGGTCAGTGCCGGGCCGGGGCGGGGGTGCTGCCAGCGTGCCCCCTGGCCCAGCCTGGCACTCACGTTGCAGCCAGCCTTCTCGGCGCCGCCGGCGCAGATCATGGTGCGGCGGATGGAGAGGGCTCCCCACCAGTCGGGCTGCGTGCAGTGGTCGAAGTCCACCACGGGCAGCAGAGCCTGCTGCAGGCGATCGGGCAGAGAGCCCCCGGCTGCCAACCGGGTGTTAGTGGGGCTGGGGGTGGGCACCTCCCCTCCTGCTTGCTGGCCCTGACCACCCGCGGCCTGCCATCCACCTGTCCTTCCCTCTCTCCCTCCCTCCATCCTTCCATTCTTCCACCCCTCCCTCCCTTGTCCATCCCTATCTCCAGCTTCTTATCCTTTTCCTCATCCCTCCTTCCACTCCTCCATCCCTCTCTCTCTCCCCATCCATTCATCCATGTCACCACTCATCTCCCCATCCCTCCCTCCATCCCTCCCTTCATACACCCATCCACCCATTTCTCCCTCTGTCCATCCATCCATCCACCCATCTATGCCTCCACCCATCTGTGCCTCCATCTCTCCCTCCCTCCATCCCTCCATCCATCCATCCACCCATCTGTGCCTCCATCTCTCCCTCCCTCCATCCCTCCATCCATCCATCCACCCATCTGTGCCTCCATCCCTCCCTCCCTCCCTCCACCCACCCACCCTTGCCTCCTTCCCTCCATCTCTCTGTCTATCCCCCCTATCCCTCCCTCCATTCACCCACCCCTCCCCCGCCCCCAGATCCTTCAAGCCCTCCAGCCCTCCACCTCAGCAGCTCCTCGTCCCTTTCCCCGTCCCGCCTCCCTGCCGGTGCCCACTCGTGTGCCCGCACTCACTGGAGAGCAGGCCCCAGCCGCTCAGGTAGCAGGGGTAGCCGTCGGGCAGCACGGTGTCGGCGGGGGGCAGGTGCCCCACCTGCACCTGGGTGCTGAGCACTGCCGGGCGCTGCAGCTTCAGCAGGGCGATGTCATTGCTGGGCAGGGACGCAGGTTAC
The DNA here is from genome assembly GCF_015220805.1 of Pogoniulus pusillus. Lineage (NCBI taxonomy): Eukaryota > Metazoa > Chordata > Aves > Piciformes > Lybiidae > Pogoniulus > Pogoniulus pusillus. Next base: position 1,321,558 of record NC_087299.1, read on the forward strand.
AGCGGCGACCCTTGGGGGCGATGTCCCCACCCAACCCTGCCCCCGCCCGGGGCCGCGCTCACCCGCAGATCGCGCAGGAGCTTCGCCATTTGGGGTGGACGAAGATGTCAGCGGCGGCCACGGGGATGGTCTGCTCAGGACCCTCTGCGGTGCTCCTGTCGAACTCGCCCAGCACCACCTGGTAGGTGAGCTTGGAGCTGCCCGGGGACAGTGTGGGACATCAGGGGATGGCAGGACACGACGTGGCTGGTGGCACCGTGGGGTGCTGCAGCCCTCCTGCAGCCTTCCCTGCACCCCACTCTGCACCCAGCACCCCCTCCATGCACCCAGCACCCAGCCCCGCACCCAGCACCCATCCCTGCACCCAGCATCCCCTCCATGCACCCAGCACTCATCCCTGCACCCAGCACCCCCTCCATGCACCCAGCACCCATCCCTGCACCCAGCACCCCCTCCATGCACCCAGCACCCATCCCTGTACCCGGCACCCCCTCCATGCACCCAGCACACAGCCCCGCACCCAGCACCCTCTCTGTACATCCAGAATCCGTCCCTGCACCCAGCACCCATCCCTGCACCCAGCACCCCCTCCATGCACCCAACACTCATCCCTGTACCCGGCACCCCCTCCATGCACCCAGCACCCATCCCTGTACCCGGCACCCCCTCCATGCACCCAGCACCCAGCCCCGCACCCAGCACCCTCTCTGTACACCCAGAATCCGTCCCTGCACCCAGCACCCATCCCTGCACCCAGCACCCCCTCCATGCACCCAGCACCCCCTCCATGCACCCATCACCCTTCCCTGCACCCAGCATCCCCTCCATGCATCCATTTGGCACCCGGCAATCACTCCCTGCACTCATCCTGCCCAATACATCATCCCTGCACCCACCTTCTCCATTCACTTAGCACCCCCTCCATGCACCTGCACCCCTCTGCACCCATCCTTGCACCCAGCACCCTGTATCTCTTCCATCTGCCCAACCTCACTCCTCCTGCACCCATCCCTGCACCCCAGCACCCTGTGTCTCCTTCTGCACCCATCCCTGCACCCCAGCACCCTGTGTCTCCTTCTGCACCCATTCCTGAACCCCAGCACCCTGTGTCTCCTTCTGCACCCATCCCTGCACCCCAGCACCCTGTGTCTCCTTCTGCACCCATTCCTGAACCCCAGCACCCATCTATTCGTGTGCCCTCTGGGACCCCTCCTGCACGCCAGCACCCATCTCTGTACCCCAGCACCCTGCTTCCCCTCCTGCACCCGCCCCAGCACCCCTCCTGCCCCCCACATGCCCTGCAGCACCCACCCCTGCGCTCCAGCGCACTGCACACCCTCGGTGCCCCCACCCCTACCCCTGCCGCCCAGCTGCCCTCCTGCCCCCGCGGTGGGTGCCTCACGAGATGCAGTGCGCTGCTGTCATCACCCAGTTGGCAGCGATCAGGGTGCCCCCGCAGGTGTGCCTGTAGGTGCCATCGCGCTCGTACTGCAGAGAGATCTACGGGGACACCAGTGGGTGCCACACAGAACCCGTGGGTGCCTCCCCCCCCGCTTCAGTCTGTCACTTCCCTGCCCGCTCACCTGCCAGGGCCAGCTGTAGGGGACAGCATCTTCCCCATTGACCACCCGGGAGTCGGGCAGCACCGCAGCCTGGGCTGTGGGATGGGCATCGTCAGCCAGTGGGCACCCAGCAGCCTGCCCCAAACTGGGTACGCGAGGTGAGGGAGGTCTGGGGACATGCGGCGGGGGCTTGGGGGCATCTTACCGCCGGCCACCAGCAGCAGCAGGAAGCTCAGCATCGTGTCTTGCACCAGCCGGGACACCCAGGGCAGCCGCTGGCCTTAAATGGGGGCACCCAAGGGCACCCCTGGGAACGGGCACCCAGCACTCAGCTGCGGGGCGTTAACCATTAACCTCGGCTCTGGGGGCGACGTGGCACCTGGCACCCTGCCACTGCACCCAAATGAGACCATATGGACCCCTGTGCCCACATAGACCCCAGACCCCTCTGTCCCCAATGCCCCCCCATAGCTCCTATAACTCCCCTGTGCCCTATAGCCCCCCTGTCCCTGGTGCCCCACACAGGCCCTGTAACACTCCTGTGCCCCTTTAGTCCCCATACTCCCCTGCATCTGGTGCCACTCATACCCCTATGGCCCCTGTGCCCCCAAAGAGCCCAAACCCCCTTGCACCTAGTGCCCCCCATAGCCCCTGTAACTTCTCTATGTCCCTATAGACTCCAACCCTCCTGTCCCTTGTGCCCCCTGTAGACCCCGTGAGGCCCCTGATCCTTGTGCCCACATAGCCTCTATGGCACTTGTGCCCCTCGACAGCCCATACCACCCCTGGTGCCCCCCACCCACACAATAAACCCTCCTGTGTCCCTCACAGATCCCACACCCCCCTGTCCCTGGTGCCCTCCTAGCCCCTATGGACCCCTGTGCCCCTACAGCCTCACGTCTACAGTGGGCCCCATACTGCCCCATGCCCATGGTGCCCATAGGCCCTATAGCCTCCCATGTGCCCCCTGCTCCTGGTGTTCCCATGCAGCACCCATAGCACACATGGACTCAGTGCCTCCTAAGTACCCCCCCTGCTCCATACCCCCTGTGCCCCTCAGCCCTGTACCACCCCATAGCCCCATAGCACCCCATACCACCCCATGCCTTCATGTCTTTGGCACCCCTATAGCCCCTATACCCCCATGCACCCCAGTGCACCTGGCACCACTCAGCCTTCTGTGCCCCATAGTGTCCATGAGTGCCTGTGCCTCCTACAGCTGCCCTGCTCCTTGTGCCCCTATGGCCTCCTACAGCTGCCCTGCTCCTTGTGCCCCTATGGCCTCCTATAGCTGCCCTGCTCCTTGTGCCCCTATGGCCTCCTACAGCTCCTCTGCTCCTTGTGCCCCTATGGCCTCCTACAGCTCCTCTGCTCCTTGTGCCCCTATAGCCTCCTACAGCTGCCCTGCTCCTTGTGCCCCTATGGCCTCCACAGCTGCTGTGCTCCTTGTGCCCCTATGGCCTCCTACAGCTGCCCTGCTCCTTGTGCCCCTATGGCCTCCTACAGCTGCTCTGCTCCTTGTGCCCCCTATGGCCTCCTACAGCTCCTCTGCTCCTTGTGCCCCTATGGCCTCCTACAGCTGCTGTGCTCCTTGTGCCCCCTATGGCCTCCTACAGCTGCTGTGCTCCTTGTGCCCCTATGGCCTCCTACAGCTGCCCTGCTCCTTGTGCCCCTATGGCCTCCTATAGCTGCTGTGCTGCTGTGCTCCTTGTGCCCCTATGGCCTCCTACAGCTGCTGTGCTCCTTGTGCCCCTATGGCCTCCTATAGCTGCTGTGCTCCTTGTGCCCCTATGGCCTCCTATAGCTGCTGTGCTCCTTGTGCCCCTATGGCCTCCTATAGCTGCTGTGCTCCTTGTGCCCCTATGGCCTCCTATAGCTGCTGTGCTCCTTGTGCCCCTATGGCCTCCTACAGCTGCTGTGCTCCTTGTGCCCCTATGGCCTCCTACAGCTGCTGTGCTCCTTGTGCCCCTATGGCCTCCACAGCTGCTGTGCTCCTTGTGCCCTGTAGCCTCCATATTGCCCCACAGCCCTGGTCCACTCATGCCCCCTATATGTGTCTGTGTGCCCTACAACCCTCAGGTCTTCCCTTATCTCCAATGCCCCTTGTAGTCCCTACAGCTCTATGTGCCCCCTGTAGCCCTCCCAGTGCCCCACCCCGGTCCTGCTCTCCCCTCTGTAACCCTCTGTGTGCCCTGGCACCCTCTCAGCCCCTGTAGCTGCCTCTATGCACTGCACCTCTCACCTCCCCCTTTGCCCTTGATGCCCTCACAGCTCCTATAGCCTCCTGTGCCCCCTATAGCCCCCACAGAGCCTCATGCCCATCGTACCCCTATAGCCTCCTGTGCCCCCTATGGCCCCCACAGAGCCCCATGCCCATCGTGCCCCTATAGCCTCCTGTGCCCCCTATAGCCCCCACAGAGCCTCATGCCCATCGTACCCCTATAGCCTCCTGTGCCCCCTATGGCCCCCACAGAGCCCCATGCCCATCGTGCCCCTATAGCCTCCTGTGCCCCCTATAGCCCCCACAGAGCCTCATGCCCATCGTACCCCTATAGCCTCCTGTGCCCCCTATGGCCCCCACAGAGCCCCATGCCCATCGTGCCCCTATAGCCTCCTGTGCCCCCTATGGCCCCCACAGAGCCCCATGCCCATCGTACCCCTATAGCCTCCTGTGCCCCCTATGGCCCCCACAGAGCCCCATGCCCATCATGCCCCTATAGCCTCTTGTGCCCCCTATAGCCCCCACAGAGCCCCATGCCCATTGGACCCCTATAGCCTCCTGTGCCCCCTATGGCCCCCACAGAGCCCCATGCCCATCGTACCCCTATAGCCTCTTGTGCCCCCTATAGCCCCCACAGAGCCCCATGCCCATGGGACCCCTATAGCCTCCTGTGCCCCCTATGGCCCCCACAGAACCCCATGCCCATCGTGCCCCTATAGCCTCCTGTGCCCACCTATGACTCCCACAGACCCCCATGCCTCTGGTGCCCCCCATACTGCCCCATGTGCCCATGGACTACAGCCCCACGGGCATGGACGTGGTTGGCCCTGGTGTCCCCACGTACCCCTGTAGCCCCGTGGGCATTCACGGAGGTGTCCCCACGCACCCCTGTGTCCCCGTGGGAGCTCCCAGGGCTGGCCCCGGTGTCGCCACGCGCCTTGCGTCCCCAAGGGAGTTCCCTGAGGTGTCCACACGGTGTCCCCACACCCCCCGTGTTGCTGTGCACCTCCCCAGGGGTCACACCCTGTGTCCCCACGGTGTCCCCACGGTGTCCCCACACCCCCCGTGTTGCTGTGCACCTCCCCAGGGGTCACACCCTGTGTCCCCACGGTGTCCCCACACCCCCCCGTGTTGCTGTGCACCTCCCCAGGGGTCACACCCTGTGTCCCCACGGTGTCCCCACACCCCCCCGTGTTGCTGTGCACCTCCCCAGGGGTCACACCCTGTGTCCCCACGGTGTCCCCACGGTGTCCCCACATCCCCCCGTGTTGCTGTGCACCTTCCCAGGGGTCACACCCTGTGTGCCCACACATCCCACGCCCCCATGGGAGTTCCCAGAGGTGTCCCCACGCCCTCCCGTGTCCTCGCGGGAGCTCACAGAGGTGTCCTTGGTGTCCCTCCTCACAGCAATGTCCCCGAGGAAATTCACAGAGGTTCCACTCGTGTCCCCACGCACTCCCGTGTCCCCATGTCAGTTTCCAAAGGTGTCCCCCTGTGTCCCCACGCACCCCACGCCCCTGTGGGAGTTCACAGGGATGTCGCCACGTTGTCACCACACACCCCCGTGACCCCGACTAATACCACAGAGGTGTTCCCACGCAGCCCGTGCCCCCGTGGGAGTTCACAGGGTAGCCTCGTGGTGTCCCCACGCGCCTCTGTGTTCCCTTGCAAGTTCCCAAAGGTTCCCCCTCCTGTCCCCTACACTGTCCCCACGCACCCCCACTGTCCCCACGCACCCCCCTATCCCTATGGGAGTCTCTGGATGTATCCCCACGGTGCCCTCATGAACCCCATGTCCCTGTGGACATCCTCTGAGGTGTCCCCACGGTGTCCCCACGCACCCCCGTGTCCCCTGGAAGTTCTGTGAGGTGTCCTCAGTGTCCCAATGTGTCCCCATAAAGGTTCCCAGAGGTGGCCCCACGCACCCCGTGTCCTGCTGCAAGCTCTCAGAGGTGTCCCCACGGTGTCCCCATGTCCCCGTAAATGTTCCCACAGGTGTCCCCACACTGTCCCCACGCACCCCCCTGTCCCCACGGAAGCCACCAGAGGTGTCCCCATGCTGTAAAAGTTCCCACGCACTCCCGTGTCCTCCTGCAAGCTCTCAGAAGTGTCCTCACGGTGTCCCTGTGTCCCCGTGAAAGTTCACACAGGTGTCCCCACACTATCCCCACGCACCCTCGTGTCCTCCTGGAAGCTCTCAGAGGTGTCCCCACGGTGTCCCCGTGTGTCCCCGTGTCCCTGTGCCCGTTCCCACAGGTGTCCCCACGCACTCCCGTGTCTCCCTGGCAGCTCAGTGCTGTCCCCACGGTGTCCCCGCGTGTCCCCGTGGCCGTTCCCACAGGTGTCCCCACGCACTCCCGTGTCCACCTGGCAGCTCAGTGCTGTCCCCACGGTGTCCCCGCGTGTCCCCGTGGCCGTTCCCACAGGTGTCCCCACGCACTCCCGTGTCCACCTGGCAGCTCAGTGCTGTCCCCACGGTGTCCCCGCGTGTCCCCATGGCCGTTCCCACAGGTGTCCCCACGCACCCCCGTGTCCCCCTGGCAGCTCAGAGGTGTCCCCACGGTGTCCCCGCGTGTCCCTGTGTCCCCGTGCCCGTTCCCACAGGTGTCCCCATGTGTCCCCGTGAAAACTTTCCCCCACCCCCTCCGCGGGCGCGCGCCGCCGGTTGGCCCCGCCCCGGGCGTGTCCGGGGGCGTGCCCAGGGCGTGTCCGGGGGCGTGTCCGGGGCGGGGCGCGCGGGTCCCGCAGCCGAGCGGGGCGCGGAGCGGGGCCGGGAGCGGAGCGGGAGCGGCCGTGGCGATGGGGCCGGGGTGGCCGCTGGGAGCCCTCCTGCTGCTGGGAGCCGGCCTGGGGGTGAGCGGGGCCGCCGGGGCGGGGGGCGGCGTTCCCCTCCCGGGGCGGGGGTTGGAGCGTGTGCGTGGGTCCCCCCCACGGCGGACTTGGGGTGTCCTGTGTGTCCCACCCTACCCCCTCCCCTCCCCGCCGTTGGGGTCCCGTCAGAGGGTTGGGGTCCGCTCAGGGAGCTGGGGTCCGCCCCGCGTCGCGGCGCCCGTGTCGTGCCCCCCCTGCCCCCCACGGCCTTGAGAGCCTTTGAAGAATGGATTTGGGGTCCCCCCCGCGCGCCTGGGATTCCCCTCCCGAGTGCCCCCCGGGGTTGGTGTTCCCCTGAGAGAGTTGGACCTGAGTCCCGTGGAAGATTTGGGGTCCCGACCCCACCCACGGAGCTCCGCTAAAGTTGCCCTCAAGGAGTTGGGGTCCCCCCCCCGGAGTTGGGGCCACTTGAAGGGTTTAGGGTCCCCCACGCCCAGGCAGAGCAGGCTGTGGGCATTGGGGTGCCCCCTCCGGGAACTGCCCCCTGCACCCCGCCCCGTCCCACCAGGGACCTGGGGGCTCCCGGGGCACCTCCCCGGGCCCCAAGGGCAGGAGCGGGACACGGCGCCTCCAGGATTTTGGGGTGCCCTGCCCGCTGAGAGAACTGGGGTCCCCTCGGGCGCTGGCGGGGGGGCTCCCTCAACCCCATGCCCTATCTGGACTGGCAGTTGGCATTGGGGTCCTCCCCATGGCCGCAGGGGGGGATGGGGTCCCCCCGCTCTGTCCCCTCGGGTAATTGGGGGTTCCCCTAAAGCCTGGGGGCGGGGAGGGGTCCCCAATACCATGTCCTGACCCCTCATGGCGTTGGGGGTCCCCAGACTCTGCCGGAAGGGGGTTCTGCATCACTCCCCAAAGTCCCCGGTGGGTCCCTGATGGGCATCGAGCTGTGCACCCCCCCAGCACCCCACTGCCCCCCTCGCCCTGGGTGGGGGCCACGCGTGGGGGCGCCTCCTGCTTTTGGGGTGCTGCCGCCCTTGCCCCTTGCCCCGCCCCGGCTAAATTTAAAGGGTGACGCTTGGCGCCGCCACCCTAAAAATAACTGTCCCAAAATACCCCCGGGGGGGCTGCGTCGGGGGGGTCCCACCCTGGGGAGGGTCCCACCCAGCAGGGGAGCAGGGGAGCAGGGGAGCAGGGCTGCCACCTCTGGGTGCCCCCGGGGGGGGGCCGGGTACGGCAGAGCAGCCCCTACCAGAGCGGGGGGTGCCCAGGCGGGTTTGGCGAGGGGGGGGCATGCCCGTGTGGGGGTAGGGGGGCACGGGGGTGGTTTGGGGCTGGGACCGTGCCCGGGGTGTGGAGAACAGAGGGGACCTTGTTGCTCGGGGGCCATGCTGGCAGGGCTGCCCCCCCCCCCCCCCGTGGGGTCACACCCACGTCCCGGGGGGGCTGCTGGGGACAAAGGAGTGGGTGTCCCCCCCCCTTTGCGTCTCCCCCAGCCCCATCCCGCTATGGGACAGGGGGCATTTGGGGACACCTACGCGGGGTGTCCCCCCCCCGGGGTGCTGAGGAATGTGCCCCCCCCCTTTGAGAAATGCAATGGGGATCCACCCACTCCCGGGGGGGGTTGTCAGGCGGGGGGTGGGAATTCCCCCCCCCCACCCCCCCGTGCCCCAGGGCTGAGAAGGGTTAACGGAGGGGGGGGAGGGCGCAGCAGGAATGTGCGATAAGATCGCCAGGCCCTGGGGGGGGCAAGGAGAAGGGGTGCGGGGGGGCCACGCACACACTTGTGCGCGCACACTGCCCCCCCCGGGCCCCCCTGGCTTGCAGGCTTGGGCTCGCTCGGGCTCGCTCTTGCCCGCTCGTGTGCGCGCACACGCAGCCCCCCCCCGGCTCTCTGCGCGCCCACGTCTGGGGCTGGGGGTCCTGTTCCTGATGGGGATATTTGGGGACACCCCCCCCGGGCCCCCCCAGCGCACGTGGCCCTGCGCGCTCCCGGCGAGATCCATCCCTGAGCCATCGCCAAAGATGGCCATGAGGAGGAGGAGGAGGAGGAGGAAGGGCAGGGGCCAGCTCGGGCGCCGCAGTGTCCACCCTCCCTCCCCCTCCCGCACTCTTGGGCACCCCCCAGAGCCCTGCTGACTAACTCCCCCCCCCCCCCCAATCCACCCCCTGCTTTCCTTCTCCCCTCGGACTCCTGCCCCCCCCAACATCTGCCCCCCCCCCCAGGACCCCCTGGATCCCCCTCAACATTCTGGCTCCTCCCCGAAAGCTTGGGGTTGTGTCCCCCCCCCCCCCCGAATGTCTGTGTACCCCAATCGCACTCTACCCCCCCAAAACCCCTCTGGTGTCCCCCCACGATGCTTAGGTGCCCCCAGGACTGCTGGGTGTGTCCTCCCCCTCCCCCCCCCCGTACCTCTGGTTCCCCCCTCAAAGGTCTTGTGTGCCCCCCCCCCAGAAAGTCTGGGTCCCCCCTAGACACATCTGGCTCCCCCCAAAACCTTGGGCGCCCCCCCCAAAAGCCTCATTCCCCCCACCCCCCACTCCTTGCTCCTCCTGGACTACTTTGTCCCCTCGCACTCTGCCCCCTCTGCCCCCCCCCCCTCCCCCCGGTCCCAACTTGGCTGCTTTGGGATAGTTGGGAGGCAGGGGGGGGCACAGTGACTCTGCCCCCGCAGCTGTTTGTGCCCCCAAATCACCGGGGGCGGATAGGAGCGGGGGGGGGTTGGTGCTGGGGGGGGTTCAACAGCTGCTTCCCCCCCCCAGGGACCAGCATCCCACCAGCTGTTCTGGCAGCCCTCGCAAAACTGGGGGGGGTGTCTTGTTCCCACACCCCCCCACGCCCCCCAAAACCCGAGGGGAGTTCAGGGTGCAGCAGGGACCCTCCCCCCCCGTCCTGGAGGAGCCCCCCCGGGGTGGAGGGGAAGGTTGGGGGTGGGGTGAAGAGGTGTGGGGGGGGAAACATCTTTTAGCAGCGACCTTGGGGGAACAATGAGGCTGGGGGGGGCTGCTATTAATAACCCCCCCCGGGTATTATTCCTGGTGTGCGTCACCTCCTCTTCCTCGCCCGGATGAAGTAAAGCGGGGGGGTCACATCCAGAGTCGGGGGGGGGGGGGGAATTCCAGATCTGGGGGGAAGAGCACATGCAGATTTGGGGGGGTGCATCCAGGTGGGGGGGGACATCCCATGGAGATGTAGGGAGATAGATCCGGACGGGGGAGGGCTGGGGGGGGGGGGGAGCACCTCCGGGTTTTGAGGGACATGCCCAGATTTAGGGGGGGTAGATCGAGGTCGGGGGGGGGCACATCTAGATTTAAGGAGGTACATCCAAACTGGGGGGGGGGGAATCACAAATGTAGGGACATAAATATCCGGATTGGGGGGGGGGGCACACGCAGGGAGGCAGATTCTGGGGGGGGGGCACGGCCAGATTCAGGGGAGTGTGTTGGGATTTCGAGGGGTCCCACCCAGCTTGGGGGGGGTCCCACCAGATTTTGGGAGGTTATGACCAAGCCTGGGGAGGTGCTTCCAGACCTGGGGGGGGTTTGGGGTGATCCATCCGGATTTGGGGGGGGGCATGTCCAGGTTGGTGGGGTGAGGGGGGGGGCATATCCAAAGTGGAGAGAGGGCTCCGGGTCTGGGGGTGCCAATGCAGCTGGGCAGGGGGGATCCGTCTGGATTTGGGGGGGCATGCCCAGGTTGGTGGGGTGAGGGGAGGGGCATCTGCAGCCTGGGGAGAGGGCCCCGGGTCCGGCGGTGCCAATGCAGCTGGGCAGGGGGCATCCAGCCGGGTTCGGGGGGGTGGTGCCAGCCAAACTGCCCCACTCCAGTGGCTCCCGGAGCCGAGGTGCCCCTAGGCAGGGCGGTTCTTCCTTGCCCTCCTCTTCCTCGCCCCCTCCCCCCCCGTTCCCAGGGTGCGGGGCAGGATTTGGGCCGGCGAGTGGAAAAAGTGAGCGGCGGCGGCGGCGGTGTCCGGCCGCGAGCAGTGCCCCGGCCCCGGCCGCGGGGGGGTCCCGGCGCGGGCAACCTTCCGGTAACCGGAGAGGGGCGATGGGCCGGCAGCCGGCACCGGCGGGGATCAGAGGGGCCGATGCCCTGCTGCTGGCCCTGCTGAGCACCCATTGACTCAGTGCACATGTGGGGAGTGGGGCTGAGCACCCACAGACTCTGCACACTGGTGAGGAGTGGTGCTGAGCACCCACAGAGTTTGTCTGTGCAGGGAGTGGGGCTGAGCACCCACAGACTCTGCACACTGGTGAGGAGTGGTGCTGAGCACCCACAGAGTTTGTCTGTGCAGGGAGTGGGGCTGAGCACCCACAGAGTTTGTCTGTGCAGGGAGTGGGGCTGAGCACCCACAGACTCAATGCACTGGTGAGGAGTGGTGCTGAGCACCCAGACTTTGTATGTGCAGGGAGTGGGGCTGAGCACCCACAGACTCAATGCACTGATGAGGAGTGGTGCTGAGCACCCACAGAGTTTGTCTGTGCAGGGAGTGGGGCTGAGCACCCACAGACTCAATGCACTGGTGGGGGGTGAGGCTGAGCACCCACAGAGTTTGTCTGTGCAGGGAGTGGGGCTGAGCACCCACAGACTCTGCACACTGGTGAGGAGTGGTGCTGAGCACCCACAGAGATTGTCTGTGCAGGGAGTGGGGCTGAGCACCCACAGACTCTGCACACTGGTGAGGAGTGGTGCTGAGCACCCACAGAGTTTGTCTGTGCAGGGAGTGGGGCTGAGCACCCACAGACTCTGCACACTGGTGAGGAGTGGTGCTGAGCACCCACAGAGATTGTCTGTGCAGGGAGTGGGGCTGAGCACCCACAGACTCAGCGCATAGGTGAGGGGGTGGTGACTGAGGACCAACATGATCAGTGCAAGGTGTGGGGGAACAACGACAGAGCAGCATGGCTGGGGAGCAGGAGCTGAGCACCCACGGACTCAGCACACTGGTGGGGAGCACAGGCTGAGTGCACACACGTTTGGTGCGCTGGCTGGGGAGAGATGAGGCTGAGGTCCCCACATGCTCAGTGCATAGGTGAGGGGACAAAGCAGAGCACCCACAGGCTCAGTGCGTGGGTGGGGAGAGAGGCTGAGCACCCACGGGCTCCGTGATTGCATGGGGGGGATACACACACAACAATGGCTGAGCACCCACAGGTTCAGTGCATGGGTGGAGGGGGACAATGACAGAGCATCCACAGACTCAGAGTGTGAGGGGCAGTGGCTGAGCACTCACAGGTTCAGTGCACAGGTGTGGGGTGGGGCTGAGCACCTACAGGCTTAGTGCATGGATGGGGTGGGTCAGAGTGGCTGAATACCCCCAGGCTGAGCACCCACAGGCTTAGTTCATGGATGGGTGGGGACAGTGGCTGAGCACCCCCAGGCTTGGTGCATGGATGGGGATCAGGAGCAGAGCACCCCCAGGCTCGGTGCATGGATGGGGGTCAGGAGCTGAGCACCCCCAGGCTCAGTGCATGGATGGGGGTCAGGAGCTGAGCACCCCCTCACACAGTGCCAATCTGGAGAGGCAGGAGCTGAGCACCCCCGGGCTCAGCACACAGATGGGCTCCTCGGTGCCTCAGTTTCCCCCTGCTCCTCTCCCTGTTCCTCTCCCTTTGTCCCCTGCTGTGTCCGTGTTTCCCCCCCCCCGAGCCTGCCTAATCCCCCGGCGCTTGTTTGCTCAGCAAAGTGCTGCCCCGACGGATTCCTCAGCGGGCACGGGGGGCACCCAGCGGGGCCTGCACATGCCCGGGGGTGCATGGGGATGGGGCACAAGCATGTGCATGGCATGTGGGTGTTCAGGTGTGGGGCACACACGCGTGTGTAGTGTGTGGGGCACAAGCACGTGTATGGGAACGAGACCCACGTGTGTGCTTGAGATGGGGGCACACGTGTGTGTGTGTGGCATGTGGGTGTTGGATCGGGGGCACACGTGTGTGTGTGTGGCATGTGGGTGTTGGATCGGGGGCACACGTGTGTGTGTGTGTGTGTGGCATGTGGGTGTTGGACTGGGGGCACACGTGTGTGTGTGTGTGTGTGGCATGTGGGTGTTGGACTGGGGGCACATGTGTGTGTGTGTGTGTGTGGCATGTGGGTGTTGGACTGGGGGCACATGTGTGTGTGTGTGTGTGTGGCATGTGGGTGTTGGACTGGGGGCACACGTGTGTGTGTGTGTGTGTGTGTGGCATGTGGGTGTTGGATCGGGGGCACACATGTGTGTGTGTGTGTGTGGCATGTGGGTGTTGGACTGGGGGCACACGTGTGTGTGTGTGTGTGACACGTGGGTGTTGGATCGGGGGCACATGTGTGTGTGTGTGTGTGTGGCATGTGGGTGTTGGACTGGGGGCACATGTGTGTGTGTGTGTGTGTGGCATGTGGGTGTTGGACTGGGGGCACATGTGTGTGTGTGTGTGTGTGGCATGTGGGTGTTGGACTGGGGGCACACGTGTGTGTGTGTGTGTGTGTGTGACATGTGGGTGTTGGATCGGGGGCACACGTGTGTGTGTGTGGCATGTGTGTGTTGGATTGGGGGCACACGTGTGTGTGTGTGGCATGTGTGTGTTGGATTGGGGGCACACGTGTGTGTGTGTGGCATGTGGGTGTTGGATCGGGGGCACACGTGTGTGTGTGTGGCATGTGGGTGTTGGACTGGGGGCACACGTGTGTGTGTGTGTGTGACATGTGGGTGTTGGATCGGGGGCACACGTGTGTGTGTGTGTGTGTGTGTGACATGTGGGTGTTGGATCGGGGGCACACGTGTGTGTGTGTGTGTGTGTGACATGTGGGTGTTGGATCGGGGGCACACGTGTGTGTGTGTGTGTGACATGTGGGTGTTGGATCGGGGGCACACGTGTGTGTGTGTGTGTGTGTGTGACATGTGGGTGTTGGATCGGGGGCACACGTGTGTGTGTGTGTGTGTGTGACATGTGGGTGTTGGATCGGGGGCACACGTGTGTGTGTGTGTGTGACATGTGGGTGTTGGATCGGGGGCACACGTGTGTGTGTGTGTGTGTGTGACATGTGGGTGTTGGATCGGGGGCACACGTGTGTGTGTGTGTGTGTGTGACATGTGGGTGTTAGACTGGGGGCACACGTGTGTGTGTGTGTGTGTGTGGCATGTGGGTGTTGGATCGGGGGCACACGTGTGTGTGGGTGTGTGGCATGTGGGTGTTGGATCGGGGGCACACTGTGTGTGTGTGTGTGGCATGTGGGTGTTGGATCGGGGGCACACGTGTGTGTGTGTGTGTGTGACTTGTGGGTGTTGGATCGGGGGCACACGTGTGTGTGTGTGGCATGTGGGTGTTGGACTGGGGGCACACGTGTGTGTGTGTGTGTGACATGTGGGTGTTGGATCGGGGGCACACGTGTGTGTGTGTGTGTGTGTGTGACATGTGGGTGTTGGATCGGGGGCACACGTGTGTGTGTGTGTGTGTGTGACATGTGGGTGTTGGATCGGGGGCACACGTGTGTGTGTGTGTGTGACATGTGGGTGTTGGATCGGGGGCACACGTGTGTGTGTGTGTGTGTGTGACATGTGGGTGTTGGATCGGGGGCACACGTGTGTGTGTGTGTGTGTGTGACATGTGGGTGTTAGACTGGGGGCACACGTGTGTGTGTGTGTGTGTGTGGCATGTGGGTGTTGGATCGGGGGCACACGTGTGTGTGGGTGTGTGGCATGTGGGTGTTGGATCGGGGGCACACTGTGTGTGTGTGTGTGGCATGTGGGTGTTGGATCGGGGGCACACGTGTGTGTGTGTGTGTGTGACTTGTGGGTGTTGGATCGGGGGCACGCGTGTGTGTGTCTGGCACGTGGCCACGCACAGCTGGGGCCCATGCGTGTGAGCAACCTGTGCGTGCAGTAGCCTCTCTGGGGGTGCTGGGGTGCATGTGCAGGGACCAAGGCTGGGTGCTGGTGTGCAACGTGCAGAGGTGCAGGGCTGGGTGCTGGTGTGCAGGGAGCAGGGAGCAGAGCTGGGTGTGCAGTGTGCAGGGAGCAGAGTTGGATGTGCAACGTGTAGAGGTGCAGGGCTGGGTGTGCAGCGTGCAGGGAGCAGGGCTGGGTGTGCAGCGTGCAGGGGTGCAGGGCTGGGTGTGCAGTGTGCAGGGAGCAGGGCTGGGTGTGCAGTGTGCAGGGTGTGCAGGGCTGGGTGTGCAGCGTGCAGGGGTGCAGGGCTGGGTGTGCAGTGTGCAGGGGTGCAGGGCTGGGTGTGCAATGTGCAGGGAGCAGGGCTGGGTGTGCAGTGTGCAGGGAGCAGGGCTGGGTGTGCAATGTGCAGGTGTGCAGGGCTGGGTGTGCAACGTGCAGAGGTGCAGGGCTGGGTGTGCAACGTGCAGAGGTGCAGGGCTGGGTGTGCAGCGTGCAGGGGGTGCAGGGCTGGGTGTGCAATGTGCAGGGGGTGCAGGGCTGGGTGTGTAGTGTGCAGGTGTGCAGGGCTGGGTGTGCAATGTGCAGGGGTGCAGGGCTGGGTGTGCAGCGTGCAGGGGGTGCAGGGCTGGGTGTGCAGTGTGCAGGGGTGCAGGGCTGGGTGTGCAACGTGCAGAGGTGCAGGGCTGGGTGTGCAACGTGCAGGGGTGCAGGGCTGGGTGTGCAATGTGCAGGGGTGCAGGGCTGGGTGTGCAGCGTGCAGGGGTGCAGGGCTGTGTGCTGGTGTGCAACATGCAGGGGTGCAGGGCTGGGTGCTGGTGTGCAGCATCTGCAGTGTGCTGCTGTGTTGGTGCCTGCAGACACTGGTGCAGAGCTGTGCCAGCACACACCCGGTGGTGTGCCCACCCCTGTGCCACCCTGCCCACGAGCTGCCCGTGTCAGCAAACACACCTGCTCAGCCCCACCCTGCCCTGCACACCCACCCCCATGCCCACACACACGTGTAACAGCGCACATGAGTGTGCACAGGCACGGGGCAGGGCATGCAGGTGGTGCTGAAAGTAGGGCACCCTGCATACCTGTCTCTGTGCCAGTGCACACATAGTGGTGCAAACGTGTGCCAGTGTGCATGCTCGTCCCTGTGTCCCTGCAGCGGTCATGGTGCCAGTGTGTGTGCACAGCCAGGTGCCAGTGTGCACACTCATCCCTGTGTCCCTGCAGCGGTCATGGTGCCAGTGTGTGTGCACAGCCAGGTGCCAGTGTGTACACTCATCCCTGTGTCCCTGCAGCGGTCATGGTGCCAGTGTGTGTGTGCACAGCCAGGTGCCAGTGTGCACACTCATCCCTGTGTCCCTGCAGCGGTCATGGTGCCAGTGTGTGTGCACAGCCAGGTGCCAGTGTGCACACTCATCCCTGTGTCCCTGCAGCAGTCATGGTGCTAGTGTGTGTGTGCACAGCCAGGTGCCAGTGTGCACACTCATCCCTGTGTCCCTGCAGCAGTCATGGTGCCAGTGTGTGTGCACAGCCAGGTGCCAGTGCACACAGGTGCCCCAGTGCCAGTGTACTCATGCAGTGGTGCACAGCCTGCACTCCCCTTGCACACACTTGTGCCTGTGCCCTGCTGGTGTATGCCAGTGCTGTGACTGTGCCATGACTGTGCATGGCTTTGTATGGTGGTACCATGGCAGTGCCATGGTGGTATGTGAAAGCACATGGCAGTGCCATGGCAGTATCATGGTGGCACACAGTGGTGGCAGGGTAGTATCATAATGGTACTCTGGTAGTATCATCGTGGTACTGTGATGGTGTGTGGCAGTGCCATGGTGGCACTGTGATGGTACCATGATGGTACTGTGACAGTACATGGTAGTGCCATGGTGGTACTATGATATACTTGGTGGTGCATGGGGGTACAATGATGGTACCATGAGGGTATACGGTGGTGTCATGGTGGTACCATGATGATGCCATGACAGTGCATGGTGGTGCCATAGTGGTACTGTGGTGGTACCATGACAGTGAGTGGTGGTGCCATGCGGGAACTGTGATGGTGTGTTGTGGTGCCATAGTGATGCCATGATGGTGCATGGCAGTGCCATGGTGGTGCCGTGGTGGCACCATGATGGTGTGTGGCAGTCTTATGGTGGTACTGTGATGGTGCATGGCAGTGACAAGGTGGTGCCGTGGTGGCACTGTGATGGTGTGTGGCAGTGCTATGGTGGTACTGTGATAGTGCGTGGCAGTGCCATGGTGATGTCATGGTGGCACTGTGATGGTGTGTGGCAGTGCTATGGTGGTACTGTGGTGGTGCATGGCAGTGACAAGGTGGTGCCATGATGGTGCATGGGTGCATGGTAGTGCCATGGAGGTGCCATTGTGGTGCCCTGATGGTGTACTGCAGTGCTGTGGTGGTGCCATGGTGGTACCGTGGTGGTGCATGGCAGTGCCATGGTGGTGCCATGGTGATACCACGATGGTGTGTGGCAGTGGCACAGTGGTGCCATGCTGCTAAGCTGGCCATGCTGCGTCAGTGTGGGCATAGGAATGCAGTGTGTGGGCACTGAGCCCATGCCTGCAGGGTGACTCCATCACCCAGCTATGCGGCTCTGGCCCTGCCAGCATCCAGCTGGTTGTGCCCCCCCGGCTGCCACGGGGCCAGTGCTGTGGCCTGGCACCCAGCAGGGGGTGATGGCAGTGTCCCCCAGGTGAGCCGTGGCAGCCGCCTGGCAGAGAGCTCCTTCCCCGAGGACACGGTGGCAGACCACGTGGCGGGCACGCGGGGACGCCGCTACTACCGGCAGCTCTCTGACGACGAGGACCTGGTGGCATCTGGAGGTGAGGTGGCACTGGCAGTGTGGGGGGCACCGGGGCTGGGGGGGGCTGTTTCTGGCTGTGGCCCTCAGTGGGTGCCACTGGGGGTGAGTGTCACCCTGGGTGCTGGTTGTGCTGTGCCCAATGGAGATGGCACCGGGACCCTGCGGCGTCCGGAGGTGAGGGGTCAGTGTGAGTTGGTGTCACCACGAGTGGGCACCACCCCAGGTGCCACTCTTCTGGTCTGGGTTGCAGATGGCACCAGGACTTGGTGTCATCTGGTGCCATGGGTGTGTGGGTGCCACCAGGGGTGGGATGTCAGTGTAGCTGGGCTATCACTGTGAGTGGGCATCACCATGGATGGTGCCACCCTGGATGCCACTCACACTGTCCCTGCTGTAAATAGCAGCAGGACCTGGTAGCATCCATTGGTAACGTGACACTGGGTGCCATGAGTGGGTGCCACCCTGAGTGCCACCATAGATGGGTGCTGTCCCCATTTCAGATGTCAGCAGGTCCTGCCACCACCTCTAGTGGCTTCTGGTGCCATGGATGGGTGGGTGCCACCATGTGTGGGTGCCACCAATTCTGCCACCCACACTATCCCCATTACAGCTGGCAGTGGTACCTGGTGGCATTCAGCAGTAAAGTGGCACCAGGTTCCATGGATGAGTGCCACCAATGGTGGGTATTACTGTGGATGGGTGCCACTCTGGGTGGCAGGACCTGCTGACATCATACCAGGACCTAGTGGCATCTGGCAGTAAAGGTGGCACTGGGCATCGTGGGTGGTTAGGTGCCAGTAGGGTTGAGTGTCACCATGGGTGCCACTCACATTGTCCCTTGTTGCACATGGCGCCAGGATCTGGTGGTGTCTGACAGTCAGGTGGCACTTGCAGTGCCCCCACTGCAGATGGCACTGAGACCTGGTGGCACCTGATGGTAAGATGGTACTGCGTGATGAGTGTGTGTCACCGTTGGTGGGTGTCACTAGGAGTGGGCGCCACCCTGGGTGCCACTCATGCTGCCTGCACTACGGATGGCACTGGGACCTGGTGGCATCTGGCAGTAAGGTGGCACTAGGTTGGTGCCAGTATGATGGTGGCAGCAGGGATGGGTATGGCAGTGGTTGGCTGTCACCATGACAGGTTGTCACTCTGAGTGCCACCTGTGCTGTCCCTATTGCAGATGGCAGCGGCGAGGAGGGCAGTGGTGTGCCCTGGCCACCGGCTGGCACTACCCGGGCACCTCCCATCGGGCTGGCACCCACTGGTAAGGGGACACCGCAGGGTGGCCTCTGTCCCCCGGCTGTCACCTGCCTGTCACCGCTCTCAAGCTCTGTCTCCATCCTCCTCCTCTTCTTCCTCCTCTTCCTCCTCCTCTTCCTCGGTGGGCAGTGCCCGGGCCCCCCCCCGCGCCCGCGGGCATGGTGGTGGCCGAGGACGACCTCCCCCTGAGTAAGTGACACTTTGGGGGGGACCCTCCTGAGGACCCCTCCTGTCCGACTGCACCCCCAGCTCTGCTCTCCTTCCTCTGGTACTGGGAGGGGTCTGAATGGGGGGGGCAGGGCACAGCTGGATGAGGGAGCACAGCTGGCACATGGGTGGATGGGGCATAGCTGGAAGAGAGCACGGCTGGATGGTAGTCACAGCTGGATGGGGGCACACCTGGATGAGGGAGCACAGATGGATGGGAGGCAGCTGGATGAGGGCACAGCTGGATGAGGTGGCACAGCTGGGTGGGGGTCATAGCTGGATGAAGGAGCACAGCTAGATTGGGGCACAGCTGAAGGAGGACACAGCTGGATGAAGGAGCACAGCTGGATGGGGCACAGCTGGATGGGGAGCACAGATGGGGCAGAGCTGGAAGAGTGTAGCTGGATGGCAGTCACAGTTCGATGGGGGCACAACTGGATGAGGGAGCACAGCTGGATGGGAGGCAGCTGTATGAAGGCACAGCTGGACGAAGGGGCACAGCTGGGTGGGGGTCACAGCTGAAGGTGGGCACAGCTGGACGAAGGGGCACAGCTGAGTGGGGGTCACAGCTGAAGGAGGGCACAGCTGACCAAAGGAGTGCAGCTGGACGAAGGGGCACAGCTGGGTGAGGGGGCACAGCTGAGTGAAGTGGCATAGCTGGATGAAGGGCACGGTTGGGTGAGGGGGCACAGCTTTGTGAGGGGGCACAGCTGGGTGAGAGGGCGTAGCTGGGTGAAGTGGCACGGCTAGGTGAGGGGGCACAGCTGGGTAAGGGGGCACTACTGGGCTCGGGGGCGCTGCTGGGTGAAGTGGCACAGCTGGGCTCGGGGGCACTGCTGGGCTCGGGGGCGCTGCTGGGTGAAGTGGCACGGCTGGGCTCGGGGGCGCTGCTGGGTGAAGTGGCACTGCTGGGCTCGGGGGCGCTGCTGGGTGAAGTGGCACAGCTGGGCTCGGGGGCACTGCTGGGCTCGGGGGCGCTGCTGGGTGAAGTGGCACGGCTGGGCTCGGGGGCACTGCTGGGCTCGGGGGCGCTGCTGGGCACAGTGGCACAGCTGAGCGAGGGGTCCCTGCTGGGCTCGGGGGTGCTGCTGGGTGAAGTGGCACGGCTGGGCTCGGGGGCGCTGCTGGGTGAAGTGGCACGGCTGGGCTCGGGGGCGCTGCTGGGTGAAGTGGCACAGCTGGGCTCGGGGGCACTGCTGGGCTCGGGGGCGCTGCTGGGTGAAGTGGCACTGCTGGGCTCGGGGGCGCTGCTGGGTGAAGTGGCACGGCTGGGCTCGGGGGCAGGGCTGGGCTCGGGGTGCCCAGGGCAGGGCATGCCCGGGGGCGGTGTGTGAGCGGCCCCCGCCCGTGCCCGCTCCCCGCAGTCTATTTCCGGGCGCTGGTGAACTTCACTCGCAGCATCGACTACAGCCCGCGGCTGGAGCTGCCTGACTCGGACGAGTTCCGCGAGATCGCCGAGGCCGTGGTGGACACGGTGAGGGCAGGGGGCGCTGGGGAGGGGGTGCTGGGCTGGGGGGGCACCCATGGGTGCCTTCTGAGCCCCCCCCCCCGGCCCCCTCTTCCATCGCCTCCCCTCCTTCGCCAGCTGGAGTCAGAGTACTACAAAGTGCCCGGGGAGCAGGTGGTCAGCGTCGTGTTCATCAAGTGAGCTGGGGGGGCGGGGGGGATCGGGGGGTAGGGGCAGAGAATGCTGGGGAGGGGGGCAGGAGGGGTGCGGGGGGGAGATGAGGAGATTTGGGTGGGGAGCTGGGGGACAGAGAGGGCAGGGGGGGCTGGGAGGGGATGGGATATGAGGAGGTTTGGGGGGCAGAGAGGGCTGGAGGAGCTGTGGAGGGACTTAGGGGTGTGGGGAGATTTGGGGGAGCTGTGGGGGGAGTTGGGGGTTATGGGGAAGTTGGGGGGGCTGTGGAGGGAGTTGGGGGTGGTGGGGAGGTTGTTGGGGTTGGTGGGGAGGTTGGGGGGGCTGTGGAGGGAGTTGGGGGTGGTGGGGAGGTTGTTGGGGTTGGTGGGGAGGTTGGGGGGGCTGTGGTGGGAGTTGGGGGTGGTGGAGAGGTTGTGGGGGCTGTGGGGGGAGTTGGGGGTGATGGGGAGGTTGGGGGTGCTGTGGAGGGAGTTGGGGGTGGTGGAGAGGTTGTGGGGGCTGTGGGGGGAGTTGGGGGTGATGGGGAGGTTGGGGGTGCTGTGGAGGGAGTTGGGGGTGGTGGAGAGGTTGTGGGGGCTGTGGGGGGAGTTGGGGGTGGTGGGGAGGTTGGGGGGTGCTGTGGAGGGAGTTGGGGGTGATGGGGAGGTTGTGGGGGCTGTGGGGGGAGTTGGGGGTGGTGGGGAGGTTGTGGGGGCTGTGGAGGGAGTTGGGGGTGGTGGAGAGGTTGTGGGGGCTGTGGGGGGAGTTGGGGGTGATGGGGAGGTTGGGGGTGCTGTGGAGGGAGTTGGGGGTGATGGGGAGGTTGTGGGGGCTGTGGGGGGAGTTGGGGGTGGTGGGGAGGTTGTGGGGGCTGTGGGGGGAGTTGGGGGTGGTGGGGAGGTTGTGGGGGCTGTGGGGGGAGTTGAGGATGATGAGGAAGTTGGGTGGGGGCTGTGGGGGGAGTTGGGGGGGTGAGGAGGTTTGGGTGGGCCATGGAGGGAGTTGGGGCATGGGGAGGCTTGGGGGTGCAGGGAAGTTTGGAGGGGATAGGAAGTTTGGGGGTGAGGGAGGAGTTTTTTGGGGGGAGGGAAGGTTTAGAGCGCGAGGGAAGTTTGGGGGCAGCGCAGGGCAGGTTTTGGGGTGCTGGGGAGGTGTGGGGGTGCTGAGCAGGTTTGGTGGGGCTACGTGAAGGTCGGGGGGTGCAGAAGGGACATTTTGGGGTGCTGACCCCCCCACTCCTCCCCTTTGTTTTCAGGCAGCTGGAAGGCGACGTCTTCGTGGAGCTGGACGTGGGCTCGGAGGGGAACGGGGACGAGCGGCAGCTGCGGGCGGTGCTGCAGGACCTGCTGGCCGCAGGCTCCATCGCCTCCTACCAGACCTCCCCCCACGGCTTCCAGTTCCGCCGCCTGGGGGCAGGTGAGATGCTTCGGGGGGGCGCTTGGAGGGGGTCTTGGAGAGGGTAAGGACCTGGTGAGCACACTGTGAGGGAGGGGTCTAAGAGGGACCCTAAATTTTGCGGAGCTACAGGGTTTGGGGGGAGCTCAGGGCACTTCTGATACCCCATCCCTGCCCCTGTGCTCAGCACTGCTCAGGCCACCCCTGCAGTGCTGTGTCCAGTTGTGGGCTCCTGAATTGCAGAGAGATGTTGAGGTGCTGGAAGGTGTTGAGAGAAGGGCAGCAAGGCTGGGGAGGGGCCTGGAGCACAGCCCTGTGAGGAGAGGCTGAGGGAGCTGGGGGGGTGCAGCCTGCAGCAGAGGAGGCTCAGGGCAGAGCTGATTGCTGTCTGCAGCTGCCTGCAGGGAGGCTGTAGCCAGGTGGGGTTGGGCTCTGCTGCCAGGCAGCCAGGGACAGAAGAAGGGGACCCAGGCTGAAGCTGTGGCAGGGCAGGTTGAGGCTGGATGTTGTTAGGAAGTTGTTGTCAGAGAGAGTGATTGGCACTGGAATGGGCTGCCCAGGGAGGTGGTGGAGTCTGTGTGGCTGGAGGTGTTGCAGCCAAGGCTGGCTGGGGCACTGAGTGCCATGGTCTGGTTGGCTGGGCAGGGCTGGGTGCTAGGTTGGGCTGGCTGAGCCTGGAGCTGTCTTCCAGCCTGATGGATTCTGTGTCTGTGATCCCCCCTGCTCCCCAGACTGGCACCTCTCAGCCCCCTCCCGCAGTGGATTCTGGTGGGGGGGGGTGGGGGTAGGAGGTTTCACACTAATTGTGCCCTCCCCCCTCGCCCCCCCACCGCAGTGACCCCCCAGCCCCGTGCCTGCACCGCGCTGGAGTTCAGCTGCGGCAGCGGTGAGTGCGTGGCCGCCGAGTACCGCTGCGACCGGCGCCCGGACTGCCGCGACGGCTCCGACGAGGATGGCTGCGGTGAGACCCCTCCCAGCAACCCCCCCTGCACCCCCGGTCCCTGCCCGAGCCCTCCCCCAATCCCCACCCCCCTGTACCTCCCATAAGCATCCCCCCCCACACCCGCATTCCCCCTCCGTGAACCTCTCCATGTCCCCATCTGGCCCCTCCTTGCACCCCCCGTTTCCCCCCGTGACACCTCCACACCCCCATTCGCTTCCTTAGCCCCCCCATAAACTCCACCTCTGCACCCCCATTTCCTCCCCAGTTCCCCCCAACCCCTCCTTGCACCCCCACGTTCCCTCACACCTCTCCCTGCACCCCCATTCCTCCCTGTACCTCCTGTAACCTCTCCTTACACCCCCATTTCCCCCATGCCTCCCCCTGCACCCCCACCTCCCCCATGGCCCCCCAAACCCTCATTTATCCTCCACAACCTCCTCTGCTCTCCATTTCCCTCCCTCTAAACCCCATACACCCCCTCACCCCCATCTCCCCCCTGCCCCCCACTTTCCATTCCCTAACCCCCATACACCCCCATACACCCCCTCATCCCCATCTGCCCCCTGCCCCCCACTTTCCTTCCCCTAGCCCCCATGCACCCCCTCACCCCCATCTCCACCTGCCCCCCCTTTCCCTCCCCCTAACCCCCCTTCTCCCCTCAGCCCCTGTGACGCGGCCGCCCCCCCCTGCCACCACCTCTCGCCCAATCACCACCCGCCCGCGGAGCACCCTCGTGGCTGCCACCACCCCCTCGGTGCCCCTGCGGCACCCCCTCACCCCGCGCCCCCCCAAGCCGGCGGTGGGCAGTGGGTGCCCGTCGGGCGAGGCCGCCTGTGCCGATGGGCGCTGCGTGCCCCGCGACTACCTCTGCGACGGCGAACCCGACTGCGCCGACGGCAGCGACGAGGAGGCCTGCGGTGAGCACCACCCCGGGGCTGGGGCTGGGGCTGGGGGATGCCCGCTGGGCACTGCCCTGCCACCCGTCGCCTGCCACCCAACACCCCTGTGCATCGCCTGCTGCCTGTCACCCAGCGCCCACCAATGCCCACCGCCCATATGGCATCCCTCACCCACTGCCGGGCACTTGTGGCCCACTGCCCCTTACCTGTCACCTGCAGCCTGGCACGCAGCACCCCTTGCCCACTGTCCATCGGCCACTGCCCATAGATCATCACTCACCACTCACCCACTGTCGACCACTCATCACCCATCACCCACCCATCACCCACCAACCATCCACCACTGCCAGCTGTCCGTCGCTTGCCAGCCATCCGCTGACAGCCACCCATCACCTGCCACCCACCACCCATCATCCATCACCCACCATCCATCACCCACCACCCACCATCCACCACCCACCATCCATCACCCACCATCCATCACCCACCACCCATCATCCATCACCCACCACCCATCACCCATCACCCACCATCCATCACCCACCACCCATCACCCATCACCCACCACCCACCATCCATCACCCACCACCCACCATCCATCACCCACCACCCATCACCCACCACCCACCATCCACCACCCACCACTGATCACCCACCACCCACCATCCATCACCCACCCCACCATCCACCACCCACCATCCATCACCCACCCCACCATCCATCACCCACCATCCATCACCCACCCCACCATCCATCACCCACCATCCATCACCCACCATCCATCACCCACCACCCACCATCCATCACCCACCACCCACCATCCATCACCCACCCCACCATCCATCACCCACCATCCATCCATCACCCACCATCCATCACCCACCATCCATCCATCACCCACCACCCATCACCTACCACCCACCACCCATCACCCACCCCACCATCCATCACCCACCATCCATCACCCACCCCACCATCCATCACCCACCATCCATCACCCACCATCCATCACCCACCACCCACCATCCATCACCCACCCCACCATCCATCACCCACCATCCATCCATCACCCACCATCCATCACCCACCATCCATCCATCACCCACCACCCATCACCTACCACCCACCACCCATCACCCACCCCACCATCCATCACCCACCATCCATCACCCACCACCCACCATCCATCACCCACCCCACCATCCATCACCCACCATCCATCACCCACCCCACCATCCATCACCCACCATCCATCACCCACCACCCACCATCCATCACCCACCCCACCATCCATCACCCACCATCCATCACCCACCACCCACCATCCATCACCCACCCCACCATCCATCACCCACCCCACCATCCATCACCCACCACCCACCATCCACCACCCACCATCCATCACCCACCACCCATCACCCACCACCCACCATCCATCACCCACCCCACCATCCATCACCCACCACCCATCACCCACCACCCACCATCCATCACCCACCCCACCATCCATCACCCACCATCCATCCATCACCCACCATCCATCACCCACCCCACCATCCATCACCCACCACCCACCATCCATCACCCACCCCACCATCCATCACCCACCATCCATCACCCACCACCCACCATCCATCACCCACCCCACCATCCATCACCCACCATCCATCACCCACCACCCACCATCCATCACCCACCACCCACCATCCATCACCCACCACCCATCACCCACCACCCACCATCCATCACCCACCCCACCATCCATCACCCACCATCCATCACCCACCCCACCATCCATCACCCACCCCACCATCCATCACCCACCATCCATCACCCACCACCCACCATCCATCACCCACCACCCATCACCCACCACCCACCATCCATCACCCACCATCCATCACCCACCCCACCATCCATCACCCACCCCACCATCCATCACCCACCATCCATCACCCACCACCCACCATCCATCACCCACCCCACCATCCATCACCCACCATCCATCACCCACCACACATCGTCCATCACCCACTACCCACCATCCATCAACCATCACCCACCACCCACCATCCATCACCCACCATCCATCAACCATCACCCACCACCCACCATCCATCACCCACCATCCATCACCCACCATCCATCACCCACCACCCACCATCCATCACCCACCATCCATCACCCACCACCCACCATCCATCACCCACCATCCATCACCCACCATCCATCATCCACCACCCACCATCCATCACCCACCATTGATCACCCATCACCTGCCATCCGTCACCTACCGTCACCCATAACCCACCCAGTGTGTGCCATCCACCACCCACTGCCCCTGGCTGCCCACTCATCACCCACCATCAGCCTCCCACTGCCCATCTCCCATAATCCATTGTCCTGCAACCACTCCCTGCTGCCCTTCACTTGCCATCCATCCACTGCCACCCACCCATCACCACCCATCCACCCCCTGCTGCCCATCATGTGCCATCCATCCACTGCCACCCACCCATTCACCAACTGCTGCTCACCACCAACCACCCCCTTCCTTTGCCCCCTCCCATGCCCCCTTTGACCCCCTTGACCCCTTCCCCCACCCCGTGCCCAGGTACCCCTTCTCCCTGCGAGCCCAACGAGTTCAAGTGCCGCAATGGGCACTGTGCCCTCAAGCTGTGGCGCTGCGATGGGGAGAACGACTGCGGTGATGGCTCCGACGAGGCTGATTGCCGTGAGTATGGCCCCGGCCTTGGGCACCCTGCTGGTGCCAGCAGCCCCTGGTGACTCGCTGGCACCTCCCGCAGCCACCAAGGCTCCCGACGCGGCCTGCGGCCCAGCTGAGTTCCGCTGCGTGGCCACTGGCACCTGCATCCGTGCCAGCTACCAGTGTGACCGCGAGCCCGACTGCCCCGACCGCTCCGACGAGGTTGGCTGCGGTGAGTGGCACCACGGGGGCACTGCTGCCAGCCTCTGGGGGCGTGGGCTCCTGCTGCTGGGTGGGGGACCTTGTGGTGTGGCTGTGTGCCCAGGGGTGCTGCACCCGAGATGTGGCACAGGGCTGGGGGTGATGTGGCACAGCGCCAGGGTGGGGACATTGGGCCCAGGGCCGTGGCACCAGACTGCAGACAATGTGGCACAGCACTGGGCTGGGCACATTGTGCCTAGGGGCATGGCACCAGGCTGGGGACATTGTGCCCAGGGATGTGGCACTGGTCCGGGGACAGTGTGCCTGGAGACACTGGCATGGAACCAAGCTGGTGACAGCGTGTCCTGGCACTACATAGGCACCAGATAGGCCATGGCACTGAGGAGACTGTGCCCAAGCTGTGCCAGGAACTCTGAGCCATGGCAACAAGCTTGTGGCACTGTTATGGCACTGGGCTGGTGACACTGCACCTGTGCTGTGCCAGGGAGCCTGTGTCATAGCACTAAGCTAGGGACAAAGTGCCTGGGGACACTGTGTCATGGCATCAGATTGGGCACACTGCATTCAGGGACATGGCACTCTACTGGGGACACTGTGCCCAGGGACCTCATGCCATGGCACCAAGCTGAGGATCTTGTGCCATGGCACCAGGGTAAGGACACTGAACTCAAGGACCCTGTGCCATGGCACTGAGCTGGGGACACTACAGCATGGCACTGTACTGGGGGCATTGTGCCCAGGAATCCTATGCCATTGCACCAGGCTTGGGACACTGTGCCCAAGCTGTGCCAGGGTCTCTGAGATGTGCTGGGAGCTGTGTGCTGTGGCACAACGCTGGGTGTGGCACCCAGAGTGGTAGGACCAGGATGATGACAAATGGTGCCAGGACACTGACAGGTGGTGCCAGGGTAGTGATAGGACAGGGTACACAGTGCCCCATGGGGTGGTGCTGTGATGGTGATGGCTGGTGCTGGGGTGTTGTTGGGGTGGCGACTTGAGGTGCCAGGGCAATGCCAGGTGGTGCTGGGGAGGGCAGTGCTTCTGCATATGGTGATGGGCGGTGCTAGGTGGTACTGGGGCAGGGTGGGCAATGCTCCTGCAGTTGGTGTACAGTGGTGATGGGGAGGTGAGGGGGTGGTGACTGAGATTTGCCAGGGTGGTGCCAGGTGGTGATGGATGGTGGTGGGCTGGTGCTGGGGCAGTGCCGGGTGGTGCTATGTGGTGCCAGGGTGGTGCTGGGGCAGTGCTGGGTGATGACAGGGTGGGGTGGGCAGTGCCCCCGCAGGTGGTGACGCTGCCCCGGGAGTCGGTGCGGGCAGTGCCCGGCCAGACGGTGACTTTCACCTGCGTGGCCACCGGTGTGCCCACCCCCATCATCACCTGGCGCCTCAACTGGGGGCACACCCCCAGCAGCCACAGGTGCGGGCAGGGCCTGGCCAGGGCACGGGGGTGGGGCTGCTGATTGGGTGGGGCTTGTGCTGGGCACTGGGTGTGCTGGGCACGGTGTGCTGGGTGTGCTGGGCACCCTGAGTGTGCTGGGCTCTGGGTGTGCTGGGCACTCTGGGTGTGCTGGGTACTCTGGGCACTGGGTGCACTGGGTATTCTGGGTATGCTGGGCACTGGGTGTGCTGGGCTCTGGGTGTGCTGGGTATTCTGGGCACTGGGTATTCTGGGCAGTGGGTGTGTTGGATATTCTGGGTGTGCTGGGCATTCTGGGTGTGCTGGGCACTGGGTGTGCTGGACTCTGGTTGTGCTGGGCACTGGGTGTGCTGGTCACTGGGTGTGCTGGGCACTGGGGGTGCTGGGTGTGGTGGGTATACTGGGTGTTCTGGGCCAAGTGTGCTGGGCACTGGGTATGCCGGGCACTGGGTATGCCAGGCACTGGGTGCTGGGTGTCAGGTGTGCTAGGTGCCAGGTGTGCTGGGCGCTGGGTGTGCTGGGTGTGGTGGCACTGGTTGCTGGGTGTGTTGGGTGCTGGGTGTGCCAGGCACCGGGTGCCAAGTGTGCCACGCAGGGTATCGATCGTGAGCGAGGCCGGGCAGGGCACCCTGACCATCCGGGACGTGAAGGAGGCCGACCAGGGCGCCTACACCTGCGAGGCCATCAACACCCTGGGCATGGTCTTTGGCATCCCGGACAGCATCCTCACCGTCACCCGCCCCGGTGAGCATCCCCCTGCCCTGCCCTGCCCTCCCCGTCCCACTGCCCCTACCCTGGCGCTGTCACTGTCGCTCTCCCACCCTCTGGCGCAGGGCCGTGCCCCGAGGGGCACTTCCAGGTGGCAGGGA
The DNA here is from genome assembly GCF_015220805.1 of Pogoniulus pusillus. NCBI lineage: Eukaryota > Metazoa > Chordata > Aves > Piciformes > Lybiidae > Pogoniulus > Pogoniulus pusillus. Next base: position 1,350,372 of record NC_087299.1, read on the forward strand.
CATCTCGCTGCCTGCCCTGCTTCTGCTTCGGTGTCACCACCTCCTGCCGTGCCACCGCCCGCCACCGCCACCGCCTGCGCCTCCGCTTCGACCGCCCCGACGACTTCAAGGGTGAGTCCTGGGGAGCAGGGCACAGGGGAGCAGGGACAGGGGAGCAGGGTGCAGGAGAGCAGGGTGCATGGGACAGGAGCAGGGGACAGGACAGGGGAGCAGGGAGCAGGGCACAGGAGAGCAGGGCATAGGGGAGTGGGGAGCAGGGCACAAGGGGAGCAGGGTGCAGGGGACAGGAGAGTGGGGAGCAGGGGACAGGGGAGCAGGGTGCAGGAGAGCAGGGTGCATGGGACAGGAGCAGGGGACAGGACAGGGGAGCAGGGCACAGGGGAGCAGGGTGCAGGGGACAGGGGAGCAGGGCACAGGGGGAGCAGGGCATAAGGGATGCTGCAGGGGCTGAGCCTCTCCTCGCAGGTGCCAACGTGACGCTGCTGGCGTCCCCGTCCTCGCCGGTGCTCTCGGCCACCCAGCTCCACCTGGATGTGGCAGCAGAAGAATTCCAGCTCCTGGACCTGTCCCGACGCTTCCTGGCCCTCGATGCCTTCTGGGCACTGCCAAACACCTTCCTCGGGGACAAGGTGACAGCAGGTTGGGGATGGGGTTGGGACCTCATCTTGAGTAGTGCCTTCAGTTTGGGGCTCCCCAGTTGAAGAGGGACAGAGATCTGCTGGAGAGGGTCCAGCAGAGGCTATGATGATGATGATGGGACTGGAGCAGTGCCTGGTGAGGAGAGGCTGAGGGCCCTGGGGCTGCTGAGAGGGAATTGAATCAATGTCTGTAACTATCTAGGGGCCGGGGGTCAGGAGGGGGGGTCAGGCTTTGCCCACTGCTGCCTGGCACAGGACAAGCAGCAATGGATGGAAACTGCAGCACAGGAGGTTGCAGCTCAACACAAGGGGGAACTTCTTGCCTGGAAGGGTCCCAGAGCCCTGGCACAGGCTGCCCAGGGAGGCTGTGGAGTCTTCTCTGGAGCCTTTCCAGGCCTGTCTGGATGTGTTCCTGTGTGCCCTGAGCTAGACTGGATGGTCCTGCTCTGGCAGGGGTTGGACTGGATGAGCTCTTTGTGTCCCTTCCAACCCCTGACATCCGTGAGCCTGTGACGCTGGTGGCACAGCCACTAACTGCCCACTGATGCTGCCAGGTGGATGCCTATGGGGGAGTGCTGAGCTATGGGGTGCGGTACCGGCTGGGGCGGGGACCCCCCGAGCCCACCACCCACCCTGACGTGGTGCTGCGGGGCCACGGGCGGCAGCTGCGGGCTCGTGCTGGGGCCACCCGGCCTGATGTCCTCAACCGGCGACACCTGCCCTTCACCGAGGTGGGTGCGGGGCGGCAGCGGTGGTGGGGTATGGTGAGGGTGATGGTGGTGGTGGTAGGACTGGTGGATGGTGGTGATGGGTGGGTGATGGTGGTGGTAGTGGTGGTGATGGTGGGTGGTGAGTGATGGTGTTGCTGCTGGCTGGGTGGTGCTGGTCAGTAGGTGATGGATGATGCCAATGGTGATGCTGGTGGCAATGCTGGGGTGATAATGGTGATGATGAGTGGGTGATGGTGGTGGTGATAGTGGGTGGATGATGGTGGTGGTGATGGGTGAGTGATGGTGGTGATGGGTGGGTGATGGTGGTGATGGATGAGTGATGGTGATGTTGATGGGTAGGTGATGGTGGTGATGGATGAGTGATGGTGATGTTGATGGGTAGGTGATGGTGGTGATGGATGAGTGATGGTGGTGATGGGTGGGTGATGTTGATGGATGAGTGATGGTGGTGATGGGTGGGTGATGGTGATGGGTGGGTGATGGTGGTGATGGATGAGTGGTGGTGATGTTGATGGGTAGGTGATGGTGGTGATGGGTGGGTGGTGGTGATGGGTGGGTGATGGTGGTGGTGGGTGGGTGATGTTGGTGATGGATGACTGATGGTGATGTTGATGGGTAGGTGATGGTGGTGATGGGTGGGTGATGGTGGTGGTGGGTGGGTGATGTTGGTGATGGATGAGTGATGGTGATGTTGATGGGTAGGTGATGGTGGTGATGGGTGGGTGATGGTGGTGATGGATGAGTGATGGTGATGTTGATGGGTAGGTGATGGTGGTGATGGGTGGGTGATGGTGGTGATGGGTGGGTGATGGTGGTGATGGATGAGTGATGGTGATGGGTGGGTGATGGTGGTGGTCGGTGATTGTGGTGGTGGGTGGGTGATGTTGGTGGTGGGTGGGTGATGGTGATGGTGTGCAGGTGATGATGGTGAGCAAGTGATGCCAGTGATGATGAGCGAGTGATGGTGGTGCTGGCAGGCAGATGATGCCAGTGGTGGCATCACCCTGGGGTGACACTGTTATGACCATCCTAACAGGACCACTGGGAGGATGAGGAGGGTGCCCCGGTGAGCCGGGAGCTGCTGCTGCTGGTGCTGCAGGAGCTGGAGGGCATCTTCATCCGGGCAGTCTATGACGGGCGCATGGCCAGTGTGGGCCTCAGCGACGTGGCCATGGACATCACCAGCACCAGTGACACCGGCCTGGGGCCAGCTGGGGACGTCGAGGAGTGCAGGTAACATCTGGTAGCGAGGTGGCAGACTCAGTGGCACAGCTGCCAGGATGCCACCGTCACACCACTGTGTCCCCAGGTGCCCGGTGGGCTACACGGGGCTGTCGTGCCAGCGCTGTGCCGCCCGCTTCGAGCGGGTGACCAGGGGACCCTACCTGGGGAGCTGCTCCGGTTGCGGCTGCCATGGCCACTCCAGCACCTGCGACCCAGTTTTTGGGCACTGCCTGGTAAGGAGCGGGGAGGTGACGTGGGGGTGGGGGCAAGGCAGGGTGCCACCAGCCCCTGATGCCACGTGTGCCCCCCCAGAACTGCCAGCACAACACGGAGGGTCCCCAGTGTGAGAAGTGCAAACCTGGCTTCTTCGGCGACGCCACCAAGGGCACGGCCACCGCCTGCCACCCTTGCCCCTGTCCCTACACTGAGTCGTCTCGCAGGTGGGTGCCAACCCCAGGGGCACCCTTGCCCAGGGCAGAGTGTCAGTGTCCCACTGTGCCACCGCCACTGTCACCTGCAGGTTCTCAGAGTCCTGCTTCCTGGACACCGACGGTCAGGCCACCTGCGACGCCTGCACCCCTGGCTACGCTGGGCGACGCTGCGAGAGGTGGGGGGTCCCCATAACACCCCACCCGAGACAGCCCCACCTCATCCCCACCCATCCTCCCCCCGTACCCCTCCCCCCCATCCTCCCCATCCTCCCCCAACCCCCTCCATCCCTCCCATCCTCTCCCATCCCCCCTACATTCCCCCATCCTCTCTCATCCCTCCCATTCGTCCCATCCTCCCCCATCCTCCCCCATCCTCCCCCATCCTCCCCCATCCTCCCCCATCCTCCCCCATCCTCCCCCATCCTCCCCCATCCTCCCCCATCCTCCCCCATCCTCCCTCCCCCCCCCATCATCTTCCTCCATCCTCCTCCCTCCTCACCCACCCTCCCCCCTCCCCATAGGTGTGCTCCAGGCTACGAGGGTGACCCCATCCAGCCGGGTGGCAAATGCACCCCAATCGGTGAGTGGGGGATGCTGGTTGTGGGGTTCTCCCCCCCACCCCTCGCCCAGGGGTGCCCCCCACTCTCACCCTTGCTGCCCACAGGTCAGGAGCTTGTCAAATGCGATGCCCGCGGGGGCAAGGACGATGCCAGTGGCACCTGTCGCTGCAAGGTGCGGGCAGGGTGCCCTGGGGTGAGGGAGGGCTGGGTGCTGCCAATGCCCACAGTACCCAGTGCAACCTCTGCCATGCCATCCAGTAGGATCCCTGGGTACCCAGTCCAGTCCTCTATAGCAGCCAGTCTGCCTCTGCCCCATGGCACCCATTCCAACCCCCCTATGATACCCATTCCAACGCCTCTATGCCACCCAGTCTGACCATCCCACCCCAGCACTCAGTCTGACCCCTGTGGTGCCCAATCCAGTTTCTGGGGCACCCAGTCCCGTCCCCTGCCCCCAGCACCCAGTCCAGCCCCCCCATGGCACCCAGCTTGATCCCCTGGGGCACCAAGTCCAACCTCCTATGGCACCCAGTGTGCCCCCTTCATAGAACCCAGTCCAATCCCTGGGGCACCCATTCCCACTCCCCCTAGCACCCAGTCCAGTCCCACATGGGACCCAGTCCAACCTGCCTGTGCCACCCAGTCCAACTCCACCTTGGCACCCATTCCAAACTGTATGATACCCAGTCCAAACCTCCCCATGGCACTCATTACAAATGCCCTTCCTTGGCACCCACTGCAAACCCTATGGCACCCAATCCAACCCCACCGTGGCACCCAGTCCAACCCTTCCTTGGCACGCATTGCAAGCCCTATGGTACCCAATCTAACCCCACCATGGCACCCAGTACCATCCCTCCTTGGCACCCAGTTCAACCCCTCCTTGACACCCATTGCAAACCCCTAGTACCCAGTCCAATCCCACCATGGCACTCAGTCCAACCCCTCCTTGGCACCCATTGCAAACCCCTAGTACCCAGTCTAATCCCACCATGGCACCCAGTCCAACCCCTCCTTGGCACCCATTGAAACCCTATGGTACCCAGTCCAATTCCACCGTGACATCCATTACAAATGCCCTTGGCACCCATTGCAAACCCTGTGGCACCCAATCCAACCCCTGCTTGGCACCCAATCCAACTCCTCCTTGGTACTAAGTCCAACTCCTCCTTGGCACCCATTGCAAGCCCTATGGTACCCAGTCCAACCCCTCCTTGGCACCCATTGCAAGCCCTATGGTACCCAGGCCAACCCCTCCTTGGCACCCATTGCAAGCCCCTGTGGAACCCATTCCAAACCCCATGGTACCCAGTCCAGTCTCCCCGTGGCACCCATTCCAATCCTCCTTGGCACCCATTTCCACCCCCCGTGCACCCAGTGCACTCTGTTGCCCCATTGCCAGTCCTTGGACTGGTGCTACCCTCAGCCTCTGGCAGCCTCACCCACGGCTGCCCCCTGTGCCCCCAGCCCAACGTGCGGGGCCGGCTGTGCGATGCCTGTGCGGCGGGCACCTTCCACCTGAGCGCTGCCAACCCCGAGGGCTGCCTGCCCTGCTTCTGCATGGGCGTCTCGAGGCACTGCCACAGCTCCGCCTGGAACCGCCACCAGGTACCCAGGCTGTGCCAGGCTGTGCCAGGCTTTGTCAGGCCATACTGTGTCATGTTGAGCCATGGTGTGTGGTGTGATGCAGTGTCATGCCATGCTGTGCTGTGCCATGCCATGTTGTGCCATGATACAAAACATTGTGCCATGCCATTTGGTGTCACTGTGCTATGCAGTGCTGTGTTGTAGCAATGCCATGCTACGTTGTGTCTTGCCATGCCACTGTATGCTGTGCTGTGCCATGCTATGCAGTGTTGTGCCATCCCATGTCGTGCCACAGTGCTCTGCCATGCCATGTCATGTTGTACCATATAATGCCATGCTGTGCCACGTTGTGCCATGCTCTGCAATGTGCTGTGCAGTGCCATGTTGGGTTGTGTCGTGTGTGTCATTATATGTCTCATGATGCCACACTGTGCCATGTAGTGCCATGTTATGTCATACTATGCCGTGTTATGCCATGCAGTGCCTTGCTGCCCCATGTAGTGTCATAGTTGTGCCATGCTGTGCCATTTAATGCCATGCCATACTGTGATACGTCAAGCCATGCCATGGTTTGCTGTGCCATGTTGTGCTGTGCCAGGTAACGCTGTGCTGTGTCATGCTGTGCTGTGCCACACCATGCCCACCCCTGGGCCCTCCCTTCCAGGTGCTGCTCACAGCCCAGGACACGCCGCCGCTGACCCTGGCTAACCTGGCTGGCACGCAGTCGGTGGGCACCGGTGCCCGCTTCTCCTCGCAGCGGGAGCTGCTCTTTGACGCCTTCCAGACCCTGCCCAGTGACATCTACTACTGGGTGCTGCCCGAGCCCTTCACCGGCGACAAGGTGCCAGCGGCGGGCATGGGGACAAGGGTGACAAGGGAGATGTCCCCGAGCTCGGCTCAGCCTCACCACCTGCCCCCCTCCCCCGCTGCAGGTGACGTCGTACGGCGGTGAGCTGCGCTACACGGTGACACACCGGGCACCGGCGGGTGCCCAGCCGCTGCCGCGCCAGCCTGACGTCCTGCTGCAGGGCAATGGCATCCTCCTGGAGCACTTCGCCGATGCCAGCCCTCCTGCCGGTGTCCCCACGACCATCACCGTGCCCTTCCGTGAGGTGAGGGCAGGTGGATCTGCCCCCTCGCCCCCGGGGTGGGGCCGGGGACACGGTGGTCAGCCGCTGGTTGTGCCCGCAGCATGCCTGGCGCCGGGCAGACGGGCGCGATGCCACCCGCGAGCATCTCCTGATGGCGTTGGCCGACGTCGACCTCTTCATGATTCGGGCATCCTACTCAGAGCGGCAGCAGGAGAGCAGGTACTGGGCACAGACAGGGCATGGTGGGGCTGTGGGCAGACAGGGTGCTGCGGGCACACAGGGCACTGGGGACATCCTCTCTGCCCCACAGCCTGGCCGACGTCAGCCTGGACGTGGCAGTGCCACATGCCACTGGCCGCCCGCCCGCGCTGGAGGTGGAGGACTGCACCTGCCCAGCTGGCTACCGCGGGGCCTCCTGCCAGGTGCGACCCTCACTGCCCCCCGCCCCATCCCCGCCCTTGGGCACAGCGAGCGGTGGCTCACCCTGCCTGTGCCCGCACCCCCCCACAGGACTGCGACACCGGCTACACCCGCAGCACCTCCGGGCTCTACCTGGGCACCTGCGAGCCGTGCCAGTGCCATGGCCATGCCAGAGAGTGCCACCCTGAGACTGGTGTCTGCCAGGTGAGCTGGGGATAGCCAGGAGACACCCTTGGGACCTTCCTGGTGGTGCCACCAGTGCCATCGTCTTCCTCCTTTGCAGGGCTGCCAAGACCACACAGAAGGTCCCCAGTGTGACAAGTGCCAATCTGGCTACTACGGTGATGCCACCCAGGGCACCTCAGGCGACTGCCGGCCCTGTCCCTGCCACGGACCACATGGTGCCACCCAGTAGGTGCCTGCTTCTAGTCCCCTCCATCCCTGGGGACACTGGCAGGGGCTCAGCCATACCCTTGTGCCCTCTGCAGGATGACCAAGATCTGCTTTGAGGACACAGATGGGCAGCCCACGTGCAGCGCCTGTGCCCCGGGGCACAGCGGGCGCCTCTGCGAGAGGTGACAGGGGACACCGAGGTGGGGCATGGGGGGTGGCCTCTGGGGCACAGCCTCACCTCACTGGCATCTTTTGCTGTGCTCCCATAGGTGCTCACCCGGGTACGTGGGAGACCCGCTGCAGGGAGAGCCATGCCGAGGTGGGTGGCATGGGCAGGGGGCAAGGTGAAGTCCCCTGTGGTGGCACGGGAGGGGGGCTGTGTGTAATCGCTGTTGTCACTCCCCCAGAGCCGGGTGTCCCCAGCGGGCAGTGCCAGTGTGACCCACGTGGCAGTGTCAGCAATGGCTGCGATGCCAATGGGCAGTGCCACTGCAAGGTGAGCCTTTAGTGTGTCCCCAAGCCCTGGGAGGAGGGTGACAGGGCAACGTCACCCACCCCATATGCTTGCCCTCCTAGGCCAATGTGGAAGGTCCCCGCTGTGCCACCTGCCGTCCCCACCATTTCCACCTGAGTGCCAGTGAGCCAGCCGGCTGCCTGCCCTGCTTCTGCATGGGCATCGTCCAGCACTGTGCCAGCACCACCTTCGCCCGCAGCACCGTGAGTGTCCCCTGCGGTGTCCCCAGGTGTCCCCAGCCAGCCCAGCCCTGCTCACCACCCCTGTCCCCACCCCTAGGTCCAGACGCCCTTCGCGCCTGGCAATGCCCAGGGATTTGCCTTGGTGAACAGGCAGCGCAGCACCCGGGTGGGCACCGGCTTCGTGGTGGAGCCTGGCACCGCCCAGCCCCGCCTGAGCTACCACCGCTTTGGGGAGCTGCCCCCTGACTCCTACTACTGGCAGCTGCCACCCCCCTACCAGGGGGACAAGGTAAGGGGAGGTGTCCTCACACCCTACCCAGGAACGGAGGTGCCCATGAGAGTGCCCAGCTTGCACCTGCTCCTCATGGGCACCCCTGGGTGCTCGCCACATGGCTCTGCCCCAGGGGAGGTGGCTGCAGCCTGTCCTGCCGCCTGCCTCCTGCCTCCTGCCTTCTCTTTCAGTTTTCCTTCTTCTTTCCTTTTCCCTTCTCAATTCTCTCTCCTCCTTCCCCTTTCCCCTTCCTCATCCCTGTCTTGTCCTCCCCTCTCCCTCTCCCCTTTCCCCATCTCTATCCTATTTCCCTTCCTCTTCTCCTTTTCCCTTTCCCCTTCTCAACCCTCATTCATCACCTTCCCCATCCCTCTCCCCATCCTTTCTCTTTCCTTTCCCAATCCATATCCCATCTTTCCCCTTCTCCTTTTCCCTTCTTCATCCACATCTTGTCTCATCACCTTCCCTGTCCCCATTATCATCCCCTCTCCCTCTCTCCCTCTCTCCCCCTCCCTCTCCCCCTCCCCCTCCTCTCCCCCCTTCCCTCTCTCCCTTATCTCCCTCTCTCCTTTACCTTTACCCTTTCTCTTTTCCATCCCATCCCAACCCCAATCCCAATCTCACCCCCCCCATGCCCTCTCCCATGCCCTCTCCCCCTGCAGGTGGGCTCCTACGGGGGTCGTCTCCGCTACACCCTGACGCACAGCCCGGGGGGGCAGGGAGCTGCCCTGCCCGACGCCGACGTCCAGATCACGGTAGGGGGGTGCCAGGGCTGGGGTGGGGATGGACACAGGCTGACACCTGCCCCCCTCTGACACCCCTCTCTCCACAGGGCAATGACATCACGCTGGTGGCCTACCAGCCCGACCTGCCCCCGCACACCCCCCAGACCTTCGAGATCGTTTTCCGGGAGGTAGGAGCCCCGAGGTGGCCTTGGCGCCGGCTGTGCCCGAGCCGCTGTGTGCCCTCCCCGTGACCCCCTCCCTGCTCTGCCCGCAGCAACACTGGCAGCGGCCGGACGGGCAACCAGCCACGCGTGAGCACCTCCTGATGGCTTTGGCCGACCTGGATGAGGTCCTCATCCGAGCCACCTACTCCACCAGCACGGCGGCATCCAGCATCGCCGACGTCACCATGGACACGGCCGTGCCCCCCCAGCCCGGCCTCCCCCCGGCCCTGGAGGTGGAGGAATGCCGGTGCCCCCCAGGCTACCACGGGCTCTCTTGTCAGGTGAGGCTGGCATCCCTGTCGTCCCCATCTCTCACCCCCCCACCCCATCTAGGGGTGTTTGGAGGGGGTCACAACACTTAACACCCCCCCCCCCCGCTTTTGTCCCCCCCTTGGCAGGACTGTGCCCCCGGTTACACCCGCACGGGCGGGGGCCTGTACCTGGGGCACTGTGAGCTCTGCGAGTGCAATGGGCACTCCGACAGCTGCCACCCTGAGAGCGGCGTCTGCTCCGTAAGCCTTTACAGTGGGAGGGGGTTTGGGGGGCTGGGCTCTCGTGCCAGCCATAACCCCCCCAATTTTTATCTTCCCCCCCTCCCAGGGATGCTTGCACAACACAGCAGGGGATTTCTGTGACCAGTGTGCCCCTGGCTTCTACGGGGATGCCACCGCCGGGACCCCCGAGGACTGCCAGCCCTGCGCCTGTCCCCTCCCTTACCCTGAAAACCAGTGAGTGCCAGTGCTGGAGTTGGGGGGTGCTGAGGGGGGGAGTGGATGTGCCCCCACCTCACCCTGGCCCTCCCCACAGGTTCTCCAGGACCTGTGAGAGTTTGGGAGGCGGAGGGTACCGCTGCACCGCCTGCGAGCCAGGCTACGCCGGGCAGTACTGCGAGCGGTGAGCCTGAAAACCCAACCCTGGCCTCAGCCCAGTGCTCACCCTGAGAAACCCACCCTGGCAGGCTCACCCCAGACATCCACCCCTCAAATGCCCCCTCCCAAATACCCACCCCATGGGCTCACCCTAAAACGTTCACCCTGATAAACCCACCCTGACAGGCTCACCCCAGATATTCACCCCTCAAATACCCACCCCATGGGCTCACCCCAAAACGTTCACCCTGAGAAACCCACCTTGACAGGCTCACCCCATATAGTCACTCCCCAAATACCCACCCCGTGGGCTCACCCCAAAATGCTCATCCTGGTAAACTCCCCTTTATGGGGTCACTCCATTTGCCCATCCCCAAACGCCCACCCCATGGGCTCACCCCAAAATGTTCGCCCTGATAAACCCACCCTGACTGGCTCACCCCAGACATCCACCTCTCAAATACCCCCTCCCAAATACCCACCCTGTGGGCTCACCCCTAAATACTTATCCTGGTAAACTCCCCTTGATGGGGTCACCCCAGATATCCACCCCCAAACGCCCACCCCATGGGCTCACCCTAAAACGTTCACCCTGATAAACCCACCCTGACAGGCTCACCCCAGATATTCACCCCTCAAATACCCACCCCATGGGCTCACCCCAAAACATTCACCTTGATAAACCCACCCTGACAGGCTCACCCCAGATATTCACCCACCAAATGCCCACCCCATAGGCTCACCCCAAAATGCTCTCCCTGATAAACCCACCCTGACAGGCTCACCCCAAAATGCTCATCCTGGTAAACTCACCCTGATGGGGTCACCCCAGATATCCATCCTCAAACACCCACCCCATGGGCTCACCCCAGAATGCTCACCCCAATATACTCACTCTGACAGACTCACCTCAATGCACCCACCCCATGGGCTCACCCCCAAAACATTCACCCTGATAAACCCACCCTGACAGGCTCACCCCAGTATCCCCACTCCCAAATGGCCACCCCATGGGCTTACCACAAAATGCACACCCTAATATCCTCACCCTGACTTGCTCACCCCAAATACTCACCCCAAAATGCTCACCTCCATGGGCTCACCCCAATATACCTATCCCACTATAGCCACTCTGAAATGCTCACCCCAATATAACCATCCTGATGGACCCAGCCCAATATCCTCACCCCTATGAGCTCACCCCAACATACTCATCCCAAAGTGCACCCCCACCATGTACCCAACTCTGACCCAAATATCCACTCCAACAGGCTCACCCCAAAATATTCAGCCTCATCTCTACCCTGCCATACCCACCCCAAAATGCTTACCCCAATATATGCACCCCTATGAACTCACCCCAATATGTGCACCCCAGTGGGTCACCCTTATGCCCACCCCAGTGGGCCCACCCCAAATTGCTCACCCTGCTATACCCATCCCAATATACTCACTCCAGAGTTCTGCTGTGCCCACTCTAATGCACCCACCCTGATATACCCACCCTGACACACTCACCCCAATATATGCACTCCAGTGAGCCACCCTTGTACCCACCCTGATGGGCTCACCCCAGTGTTCTCACCCTGATATACCCACTTCAAAGTGCTCACCCCAAAGTACTCACCCTCATGCCCACCCTGACAGACTCACCCCAAAAATGCTCGCTCCAGTATACTCTCACCCCAATATTCCCTTGCTGTACCCACCCTGGTACACCCACCTCAATATACTCACCCTATGAGCTCACCCCAATATATGCACCCCCGTTGGTCACCCCTTATGCCCACCCCAGTGGGCTCACCCCAAATTGCTCATCCTGCTATACCCATCCCAATATACTCACCCCAGAATTCTGCTGTGCCCACCCTAATGCACCCACCCTGACACACTCACCCCAATATATGCACTCCAGTGAGCCACCCTTGTACCCACCCTCATGGGCTCACCCCAGTGTTCTCACCTTGATATACCCACTTCAAAGTACTCACCCCAAAGTACTCACCCTCATGCCCACCCTGACCCTGACAGACCCACTCTGAAATGCTCACCCCAATATACTCTCACCCCAGTGTTCTCTTGCTGTACCCACCCTGGTATGCCCACCCCAATGTATTCACCCTATGAGCTCACCCCAATATATGCACCCCAGTGGGTCAACCCTTATGCCCATCCTGATAGGCTCACCCCAATGTACCCACCCTGATGAGCTCACCCCAATATTTTCACTTTGATATATCCACCTCAGTATGTTCACCTCTATGAGCTCACCCCAATGTACCCACCCCAGTGCCCTCTGCTGTACACACCCCTGTGCACCCACCCTGGTTTGCTCGCCCCAGTGTACCCACCCTGATGGGCTCAGCCAAATATACCCACCCTGATGTCCTCACACCCCAATATACTGACCTTGATTGGCTCACCCCAATGTTCTCACCCTGGTATGCTCACCCCCAGCATGCCCACCCTGATGGGCTCACCCCAATGTTCTCACCCTGGTATGCTCACCCCCAGTATGCCCACCCTGATGGGCTCACCCCAATGTTCTCACCCTGGTATGCTCACCCCCAGTATGCCCACTGTGATGGGCTCACCCCAATGTTCTCACCCTGGTATGCTCACCCCCAGCATGCCCACCCTGATGGGCTCACCCCAATGTTCTCACCCCGGTATGCTCACCCCCAGTATGCCCACCCTGATGGGCTCACCCCAATGTTCTCACCCTGGTATGCTCACCCCCAGTATGCCCACCCTGATGGGTTCACCCCAGTGTTCTCACCCTGGTATTCTCACCCCCCCGCCCAGTATGCCCACCCTGATGGGTTCACCTCAATGTTCTCACCCTGGAATGCTCACCCCCAGTATGCCCACCCTGATGAGCTCTCCCTGGCATACCCACCTCAAAGTGCTCACCCCAAAATACCCTTATGTCCACCCCAAAATGCTCACCCCAATGTTCTCTTGCTGTACCCACCTTGGTACCCCCACCCCAATATACTCACCCTATGAGCTCACCTCAATATGTGCACCCCAATGAGTCACTCTTGTGCCCATCCCAATGGGCTCACCCCAAATTGCTCACTCTGATATACCCACCCCAGCATGCTCACCCCAACATATCCACCCCAATACACACCCCAATATCCTCCTGCTATGCCCACCCCAGGATACCCACCCTGAAATGCTCACCCCACTAATACCCACCCTGAGGGGCTCACCCTGTTATACCCACCCCAATACAGGCACTCCTGTGGGCTCACCCCAGTATGCCCACCCCAGTATCCTCTGCTATACCCACTCTGATACATGCACCCACATACACCCACCCCAATGGGCTCACCCCCATATATGCACCCCAATATCCACGCTCCAGTATACCCAGTTCAGTGAGCTCACTCCACTGTGCCCACCCCAAGATGCTCACCCTGCTAGATACACCCCCACTATACCCACTCCAGCAGGCTCACCCCCATACATGTGCCCACTATAGCCTGCCCACTATACCTGCCCCATATATGTACCCACTATACAACCCCACAATACCCACCCCAGTATCTGTGCTCTGGTATACCCAGTCCAGTGAGCTCACCCCACTGTGCCCACTCCAAGATGGTCACCTTGCTAGGTACACTCCACTATACCCACACCAGTGGGCTCACCCCCATATATGTGCCCACTCTACCCACCCTACTGTACCCACCTGTGGGCTCACCCCCATATATGTGCCCACTATACCCACCTACTGTACCCACCTCAGTGGGCTACTCCCAAACTCTGCACCCCAGTACCCACCCTCCGACTCACCCCTTTCTCCCCCCACAGCTGTGCCCCTGGCTACACAGGTGACCCCACGGCCCACGGGCAGGGCTGTGTCCCTGTGGGCTCCGCGGTGCCCCTGGCTGTCCGCATCCATCCGCCACGCACCACGGTGGCACAGGGCAGCGCCGTCACCCTGCGGTGCCAGGCCACTGGCCAGCCTCCCTTCTACTACCACTGGGCACGGGAAGATGGGAAACCCCTCCCTGCGGGTGCCCAGAGCCGCGGGCAAGGTATTTTGGTCACAACAGCTCCAAGCAGCACTACAGGCTGGGGCCAGAGTGGCTAAGGGCAGCCAGACAGAGAGGAAGCTGGGGGTGCTGGGAGTGAGGAGCTGCAGAGGAGGCAGCAGTGTGCCCAGGTGGGCAGCAGAGCCAATGGCATCCTGGGCTGGCTCAGGAGCAGTGTGGGCAGCAGGACAAAGGGAGGTTCTTCTGCCCCTGGGCTCAGCACTGCTCAGGCCACCCCTGGAGTGCTGTGTCCAGTTCTGGGCTGCTGAATTGCAGAGAGATGTTGAGGTGCTGGAAGGTGTTGAGAGAAGGGCAGCAAGGCTGGGGAGGGGCCTGGAGCACAGCCCTGTGAGGAGAGGCTGAGGGAGCTGGGGGGGTGCAGCCTGCAGCAGAGGAGGCTCAGGGCAGAGCTCACTGCTGCCTGCAGCTGCCTGCAGGGAGGCTGTAGCCAGGTGGGGTTGGGCTCTGCTGCCAGGCAGCCAGGGCCAGAAGAAGGGGCCCCAGGCTGAAGCTGTGGCAGGGCAGGTTGAGGCTGGATGTTGTTAGGAAGTTGTTGTCAGAGAGAGTGATTGGCATTGGAATGGGCTGCCCAGGGAGGTGGTGGAGTCTGTGTGGCTGGAGGTGTTGCAGCCAAGGCTGGCTGGGGCACTGAGTGCCATGGTCTGGTTGGTTGGGCAGGGCTGGGTGCTAGGCTGGGCTGGCTGAGCTTGGAGCTCTCTGCCAACCTGCTTGGTTCTCCGATTCTATGACATTGTTCTAGCCCACTCCACTGTTCTGTTCTGTTCTATTCTATTCTATTCTATTCTATTCTATTCTATTCTATTCTATTCTATTCTATTCTATTCTATTCTATTTGGTGGCTCTGGGAAGGGGACACTGGAATGCCCTCAAGTTGGGGAGCCTCTGTGCCACCTGTGTGTCCCCCCCAGGCGAGGAGCTGCACTTTGCCAGCATCCAGCCCTCAGAAGCCGGAGTCTATGTCTGCTCCTGCCGCAACCTGCGCCACAGCAACGCCAGCCGCGCTGAGCTCATCGTCACCGGTAGGGCGTCCTCGGGCTGGGTTACTGTCACCACTGTCCCCAAGGTGAGGGGGGAGCAGCTGGCCTCAGCTCTCCTCGTCTTGCTGCAGAGGCCCTTGACAAACCCATCACTGTCACCGTGGAGGAGAAGCGGGTGCAGCGGGTGAAGCCTGGCACCGACGTCACCTTCGTCTGCACTGCCAAGAGCAAGGTGAGCTGAGAGGGGCATGGCACAGTGGGGCACCTGTGGGCATCTTTGCATACCTGCTTGGTCACACGGAGTAGAGGGACAGTCCTGGGTGGTGCTGCTGGGGATGTGAAAGGAGCAGGGACACAACTGTATGCCCATGGGACCTTTCACAGAGGGCATCCCCTTGGTGCCCATGAGGACATGCAGGGCACATGGATGCCCTTGGGGCCATGCTGGGCACAGGGGCATCCCTGGGTGCCCATCCAGCCATATGAAGCCTCCAAACACCCTTAGGCACCTAAGATGCTTTTATGGCACACATCAACACCCCTGGATGCCCACCCTGTGGGTGCCCCCCACATCCAGCAGACCCCTTCCCTAACCCTTCCACATGCCCAGCTGTGGTGCCTGTGCCGCGTCAGGCTGCAGAGGTGTGCCCAGGACAAGCTCCTGACGTTTAACAAGGCCAAGTGTAAGGTCCTGCACCTGGGTGGGTGCAATCCCAAGCACAGCTCCAGGCTGGGTGGGGAATGGCTGAGAGCAGCTCTGAGGAACAGGCCCTGGGGGTCTGGGGTGGTGAAAACCTCAACCTGAGCCTGCAGTGTGAGTGCAGCCCAGACACAACCCTGTGCTGGGCTGCAGCCAGAGCAGTGTGGGCACAGGGCAAGGGAGGGCATTCTGCCCCTTGGCTCTGCTCTCCTCAGACCCCACCTGCAGTCCTGGGGGCAGTTCTGCAGCCCCCAGCACAAGCAGGACATGGAACTGTTGGTGCCAGTCCCGAGGAGGGCCACGAGGGTGGTTGCCCAGGGAGGCTGTGGCTGCTTCCTCCCTGGTGGTGTTTGAGGCCAGGTTGGCTGAGGCCTTGAGCAGCCTGCTCTAGGGGGAGGTGTCCCTGCCCAGGGCGGGGGGTTGGAGCTGGATGATCCTTGAGGTCCCTGTGCTTCCTTGTGCCCGGCAGTCCCCTGCCTACACCCTGGTGTGGACGCGGCAGAACCATGGCACGCTGCCGCCTGGCGCCGTCGACTTCAACGGCATCCTGACCCTGCGGCGCGTGCGCCCCGAGGACGCTGGCATCTACGTCTGCACCGGCTCCAACATGCTGGACATGGACGAGGGCACTGCCACGCTCTACGTGCAGGGTGAGCCCCGCTGCCAGGGGGCAGGTGTGCTCAGTGCCCTGAGCAGGAGTGATGGGCACTCTTGACACCCAGATGCCAGGGGAACAGACATGCTTGGTGCCCAGATCAGGAGTGATGGGCACTCTTGACACCCAGATGCCAGGGGAACAGACATGCTTGGTGCCCAGAACATGAGTGATGGGCACTCTTGACACCAGATGCCAGGGGAATAGACATACTTGGTGCCCAGATCAGGAGTGATGGGCACTCTCGACACCCAGATGCCAGGGCAACAGACATGCTTGGTGCCCAGAACATGAGTGATGGGCACTCTTGACACCAGATGCCAGGGGAATAGACATACTTGGTGCCCAGAACATGAGTGATGGGCACTCTCGACACCCAGATGCCAGGGCAACAGACATGCTTTCTGCCCAGATCAGGGAGTGATGGGCACTCTCAGCACCCAGATGCCAGGGGAATAGACATAGTTGGTGCCCAGATCAGGGAGTGATGGGCACTCTCGACACCCAGATGCCAGGGGAATAGACATACTTGGTGCCCAGATCAGGGAGTGATGGGCACTCTTGACACCCAGATGCCAGGGGAACAGGCATGCTTGGTGCCCAGATCCAGGAGTGATGGGCACTCCCAGTGCCCATATTGCAAGGTGAAGGGCATGCTCACTGCCCAGATGCCAAGGTGATGGGCACACTCAGTGCCCAGACAGTGAAGCAGTGGGTATGCTCTCTGCCCAGATGCCCGGGTGATGGGCACACTCAGTGCCCAGACAGTGAGGTAGTGGGCATGCTCTCTGCCCAGATGCCCGGGTGATGGGCACATTTGGTGCCAGATGCCAAGACAATGGGCATACTTGGGGCTCATACACTAGGGTAATGGGCATGCTTGGTGCCCAGACATGGAGGTGATGCATGCACTTGGTCCTTAGATGCCAATATGGTGGGCACCCTCTGTACCCTAATGCCACAGTAGTGGGCACATTTGTTGCCCAGACAGTGGGATGATGGGCCTACTTGGTGCCCAAGTGCTGGAATAATGGCTGCACTTGGCACCCAGATGCCAGGGTGGTGGGCACATTTGCTACCCATTCACCCTGGCTTCTGGACTGGCTCACTGTGCCCAGCTGGCAAGGGTGATAGGCTCACTGTGTGCCCAGACTCTGGGGCATTGGACATGCTGAGCACACAGACATCAGGGTCATGAGCACACTTGGTGCCCAAATGCTGGGCATGGTGCCCAGAGGCCCTGGACAGGCTCACTGTCCAGATACTGGGGGTGATGGGCTGGCTCAGCACCCAGATGCCAGTGTGATGGGCATGAGCTGCCTGGAGTTGGTGAGGATGTTCACCTCCCATAGCCTGGGAGCAGTGGCAGTGCTTGCTGCCCACGTGCCATGGTGATGGGCATGCTTGGTGCCCAGATGCTGAGGTGATGAACACACTCAGTGCCTAGGTGCCAGTACAGTAAGCACTCTCACCACCGAGATGCCAGGGTGATGGGTACTCTCAGTGCCCAGACACCCTGGCAATGTACAGGCTTGCTGCCTAGATGTCTCAGGCAATGAGTCGATGGTGTCCAGGCGCTGGAGCTGCGGGCATTCTCAGCACCCTGATGCCAAGGCAGAGGGCCCACTTGGTGCCCAGATGCCAGGATGATGAACACATTCAACCCCCAGACTGAGGTGGTGAATGCTTTTGGTGCCCAAGGGTCAGGCTGATGGGCTCAGTCAGTGCTCAGGTTGCAGGGCAGTGGGCAGGCTCTCTGCCCAGACACTGCAGTGGTGGGCACCTTCGCTGCCCAGATGCCCTGGCAAGGGACAGGCTTGCTGCCAGATGCTGTGGGTGCTTGCCTGGTGCCCAGACTCTCTGGGCACTGTCAGTGCCAGAAGACCAGGATGATGGGCACCCTTGGTGCCCAGATGCAGGAGTGATGGGCATACTCCCCTGAATCTTGTGCCCTCTTGCAGCCCCCTCGAAGACTCAGATGTTTTATGGCCCTGTGGAGTTCATGGAGGGGCACAGACCTGGTGAGTCACCACTAAGGGGCCTGGGGGGGGTCCCTGCGCTGCCCCCTGCCCGCTGCATGCTGGGGCTCCACTGCGCACCCACTGTGCCAGCTGTGCCACGCCGACCCCCTGCTTCCCACCACCCCCACCGCCTGGGGCCGGCACCGTGGTGGGGGGTGCCCAGCACACCCTGAGCCCTCCACCCCGCATCTCACCGCAGCTGGCACCGCTGCCCCCACCGCCACCGTGGAGCCGGCGCAGCTGAGTGTGGCACCTGGGCAGCCGGCCGAGTTCCGCTGCCTGGGCACCGGCAACCCCCCGCCCACCCTCGAGTGGCTCGGTAGGTGCCCGCTGGGTTTGGGAGGGGGGAGGTTGGCACTGGGTTTGGGGACACAGTGCCCAGCGGTGACCCTGGCTGCTGTTCTCCCGCAGGCTCGCTGCCGCCGCGGGCGGTGGTGCAGGGCGGGACGCTGCGGATCGGAGCCGTGGAGCCTGCCGACGAGGGGCACTATGCCTGCCGGGCACACAGCAGCGCCGGGCAGCACACGGCAAGGGCCTTCCTCCACGTGCAAGGTGAGCAGAGCTGAGATCATCATCATCATCATCTCTGTCAGCCCCATCTGCCACACTGTCCCGTGATGATGCAGGAGCTGACAGCTCCTGGCTGGGACAGATTGACTCTGATATGGGTCAAGAACAGGCTGGAGGGCAGGGCCCAGGGAGTGGTAGTGAATGGTGCCACAGCCAGCTGGCAGCTGGCACCAGTGGTGTGCCCCAGGGATCAGTGCCGGGTACAGTCCTGTTGAATATCTTTATTGATGATCTGGAGCAGGGGATTGAGTCCAGCAGCAGTGAGTTTGCAGATGACACCAAGCTAGGAGCAGCTGTGGAGCTGTTGGAGGGTAGCAGAGCCCTGCAGAGGGACCTGGCCAGGCTGCATGGGTGGGCAGAGGCCAAGGGGATGAGACTGAACAAGGCCAAGGGCAGGGTTCTGCTCTTTGGCCACAACAACCCCAAGCAGCACTACAGGCTGGGGCCAGAGTGGCTGAGAGCAGCCAGGCAGAGAGGGCCCTGGGGGTGCTGGGAGAGAGGAGCTGCAGAGGAGGCAGCAGTGCCCAGGTGGGCAGCAGAGCCAATGGCATCCTGGGCTGGCTCAGGAGCAGTGTGGGCAGCAGGACAAGGGAGGTTCTTGTGCCCCTGTACTCAGCACTGCTCAGGCCACCCCTGGAGTGCTGTGTCCAGTTCTGGGCTGCTGAATTGCAGAGAGATGTTGAGGTGCTGGAAGGTGTTGAGAGAAGGGCAGCAAGGCTGGGGAGGGGCCTGGAGCAGAGCCCTGTGAGGAGAGGCTGAGGGAGCTGGGGGGGTGCAGCCTGCAGCAGAGGAGGCTCAGGGCAGAGCTCATTGCTGTCTGCAGCTGCCTGCAGGGAGGCTGTAGCCAGGTGGGGTTGGGCTCTGCTGCCAGGCAGCCAGGGACAGAAGAAGGGGACACAGCCTGGAGCTGTGGCAGGGCAGGTTGAGGCTGGATGTTGTTAGGAAGTTGTTGTCAGAGAGAGTGATTGGCATTGGAATGGGCTGCCCAGGGAGGTGGTGGAGTCTGTGTGGCTGGAGGTGTTGCAGCCAAGGCTGGCTGGGGCACTGAGTGCCATGGTCTGGTTGGTTGGGCAGGGCTGGGTGCTAGGTTGGGCTGGCTGAGCTTGGAGCTCTCTGCCAACCTGCTTCATTCTATGGCTCTATGATCATCTCTGGTGTCCCCGTCAGCCCCATCACCTCCATCACTCATGCCCCCTCCATCATCTCCACTGCCCCCACACTCGGTGGTGCCACCCTCACCCCTGTCTCTACAGGGCCTGGCGGTCCCCAGGTGCAGGTGAGCCCGGAGCGGACAGAGGTGCAGGAGGGCTCCACCGTGCGGCTCTACTGCCGTGTCTCAGGGTCACCTACTGCCACCATCACCTGGGAGAAGCAGGGGGGCACCCTGCCACCGCAGGTGAGCTGCACCCATGGGTGCTCTGGGAAGGGGTGTGGGTGCACTGAGGTGCCACTCACACCCACCCCCGTGCCGCAGTCCCGCGCCGAGCAGGGTGACATTGCCACACTGGTCATCCCCGCTGTGACACCCGCCGATGGGGGCATCTACCTCTGCGTGGGCACCAGTGCCGCTGGCATGGCCCGTGCTGCCATCGAGGTGGCCGTGGTGCCAGGTGAGGCAGTTGGGGCACGCTGCCGTGGCTCAGGGATGGTTTGGGGGAGAGAGGGAGCCACAACCCACCGCACGTCCCCTGGCAGGGATGGCAGCACCCGTCCGCATCGAGTCCTCGTCCCCCTCTGTCACCGAGGGCCAGACCCTGGACCTCGACTGCGTGGTGGCAGGACCTGGCTCTGCCGTCGTGACGTGGTACAAGCGCGGTGGCTCCTTGCCTGCCGGGCACCAGGTAGGGCACAGGCAGCATGAGCAGCAGCCCTGGTGCCACCCTGTCCTGCACTGTGTGGCACTGAAGGCTGTCCCCACCCGCAGGTTTCAGGGTCCCGGCTCCGTGTGCCCCACGTGGCGGCAGCCGATGCTGGGGAGTATGTGTGCCGCGCCAGCCTGGGCGCCAGCGTCCGCGAGGCCTCCGTCGTTGTCACCGTTGTGCCCGGGTCCAGCTCGTCCTACGGTGAGACCAGGCTTGGTGGCACCGGTGGGGACACGCTGGGCCCAGGCAGGTGGTGACAGCTCCGTGCCCCTCCTCGCAGGGCCATCGGCTTCAGGCGTCCCCGTCCGGATCGAGGCCTCCTCGTCCACCGTGGCGGAGGGACAGAGCCTGGACCTCAACTGCGTGGTGGCCGGGCAGGGGCAGGCCACTGTCACCTGGTACAAGCGAGGAGGCTCTCTCCCGGCCAAGCATCAGGTAGGGGACACCACAGGGGGGTGTCACCAAGGCCATGGGTGTTGGGTTGACTCATGGCTCCTTGCAGTCTCTGGTGGCAGCGTGCAAGCCCAGGTGGCCTCATGCCAGCTCAGGTGGATCTGTGCATGCCCAGGTGGCTCCAGGCTAGCTCAGGTGGCCTCATGCTAGCTCAGGTGGCTCCGTACAAGCTCAGGTGGCTCCATGCTAGCTCAGGTAGCTCCATGCTAGCTCAGATGGCTCCATGCTAGCCCATGTGCCCTCATGCTAGCCCAGGTGGCTCCATGCAAGCTCAGGTGCCCTCATACAAGCTCAGGTGGCTCCATACTAGCACAGGTGGCTCCATGCAAGCTCAGGTGGCTCCATGCTAGCTCAGGTGCCCTCGTGCTAGCTCAGGTGCCCTCACACTAGCCCAGGTGGCTCCATGCTAACCCAGGTGCCCTCACACTAGCTCAGGTGGCTCCATGCTAGCCCAGGTGCCCTCATGCTAGCTCAGGTGTCCTAGTGCTAGCTCAGGTGCCCTCATGCTAGCCCAGGTGGCTCCATGCTAGCTCAGGTGCCCTCCTGCTAGCTCAGGTGCCCTCACACTAGCCCAGGTGGCTCCATGCTAGCCCAGGTGTCCCCTCCGCGCAGATGTCGGGCTCGCGGCTGCGGCTGCTGCAGGTGGCGGCGGCTGACTCGGGCGAGTACGTGTGCAGGGTGAGCAGCGGGGCCACCGCCCGCGAAACCGCTGTCGTGGTGACGATCCAGCCCAGCGGTGCCAGCGCCTACCGTGAGTGGGGGCAGGGGGCGACAGTTCCGGTGGGGGGGAGGTGAAGGGTGGGGTGGAGATGTCACCGTGTGCCACAGCACCGAGCCAAGCCTGCGCCAGTGCCAGCAAGGCGCTGCCACTGTCACCAGTGTCACCCTCTTGTCTCTGTCCCCAGCGCCGGCTGGCACCACCCCTCTGCGCATCGAGTCCCCCTCCTCCACCGTGGCCGAGGGCCAGACCCTGGACCTCAACTGTGTCATCGCCAGCCCCACGCAGGCCACTGTCACCTGGTACAAGCGCGGGGGGTCCCTGCCGGCCAAGCACCAGGTAGGGGACACAGACAGAGATGCTGAGAGGGCTGCAGCAGCTCTGCTCTGAGCACAGGCTGAGAGAGTTGGGGCTGTGCAGGCTGGAGAGGAGAAGGCTTGGAGGAGAGCTTGGAGTGGCCTTGCAGGATGTGCAGGGGGCTGCAGGAGGGCTGGGGAGGGACTATTGAGAAGGTCTGGGAATGGCAGGAGGAGGAGGAATGGGTTTGAAGTGGCAGAGGGGAGGTTGAAAGTGGATGTGAGGAAGAAGTTGTTTGCAGGGAGGGTGGTGAGAGACTGGCACAGGTTGAGGATGGTGAGAGACTGGCAGAGGTTGAGGGTGGTGAGACACTGGCACAGGTTGAGGGTGGTGAGACAGTGGCAGAGGTTTCCCAGGGAGGTTGTGGAGCACAGAAGCACCCAATGTGATCAAAGATCACATTGGGTGCTTCTGTGCTCCACAACCTCCCTGGAGGTGCTCAGGATCAGGCTGGATGAGGCCTTGAGTGACCTGTTCCAGTGGGAGGTGTCCCTGCCTGTGGCAGAGGGTTGGAAGTGGCTGAGCTTTGAGCTCCCTTCCGACCTAAACCATTCTGTGTCCCCAGGAGGGGAGGGTTGGGATTGACCTGCAGTGCTTGGTAAGACTAAGTGGCCCCACTCAAGGTCAGGTGGCCTCATGCAAGTCCAGGGAGGCCCCATGCTAGCCCTGGTAGCCCATCCAAGCCCAGGTGGTTCATCCAAGCCCAGGTGGCCCATCCAAGCCCAGGTGGCCCATCCAAGCCCAAGTGGTCCATCCAAGCCCAGGTGGTTCATCCAAGCCCAGGTGGCCCATTCAAGCCCAAGTGGTCCATTCAAGCCCAGGTGGCCCATTCAAGCCCAGGTGGCCCATCCAAGCCCAGGTGGTCCATCCAAGCCCAAGTGGTCCATCCAAGCCCAGGTGGCCCATCCAAGCCCAGGTTGTCCATCCATGCCCAAGTGGTTCATTTGTGCCCTGATGGCCCATTCAAGCCCTGGTAGCCCATGCAAGCCCAAGTGGTCCTGTGCAAGCTCTGGTGGCCCTATGGAAGGTGAGGTGGCCTTAAGTAAGCCTAGAAGCCCCCATGCCAGCCCTGGTGTCTCCAAACAAGCTCAAGTAGCCTATGCAAGTAGCCACTGTGGTCCACTGCATTCGGCCACCTGTGTTGTGTAACCCCATGCAAGTCCAGGTGGTCCTTGCAAGCTCAGGTGACTTCTGGGCAGCCCAGGGAGCTTGTGCTAACCCAGGTGGCCATGGCAGCCCAAGTGTCCCTGTGCTGGCCCAGGTGGCCATGGCAGCCCAAGTGGCCCTGTGCTGGCCCAGCAGCCCAAGTGTCCCTGTGCTAGCCCAGGTGGCCATGGCAGCCCAAGTGTCCCTGTGCTGGCCCAGCAGCCCAAGTGTCCCTGTGCAAACCCAGGTGGCCGTGGCAGCCCAAGTGTCCCTGTGCAAGCCCAGGTGGCAATGGCAGCCCAACTATCCCTGTGCTGGCCCAGGTGGCAATGGCAGCCCAGCTGTCCCTGTGCTGGCCCAGGTGGCCATGGCAGCCCAAGTGTCCCTGTGTCCCCTCCGCGCAGGTGTCGGGCTCGCGGCTGCGGCTGCTGCAGGTGACAGCGGCTGACTCTGGCGAGTACGTGTGCAGGGTGAGCAGCGGGGCCACCACCCGCGAAACCTCCATGGTGGTGACAATCCAGCCCAGCGGTGCCAGCACCTACCGTGAGTGGGGGCGGGGGAGGAGCGGGAGGTGAGGCGCGGGCGGGTGGCTGTGCCCTTCGTGCCCCTGGCTCTGCAGCCAGTCCCT
This sequence comes from Pogoniulus pusillus, assembly GCF_015220805.1. Classification (NCBI taxonomy): domain Eukaryota; kingdom Metazoa; phylum Chordata; class Aves; order Piciformes; family Lybiidae; genus Pogoniulus; species Pogoniulus pusillus. The sequence goes on from NC_087299.1 coordinate 1,374,386, forward strand.
GCCCGGGGAAGCCTTCCTGGGCTCCTGGTGTCCCCGGGGTGGGTCACAGGTGGTGCTTGCCACAGTGTCTAAGGCGTCTCTGTCCCCAGCGCCGGCCAGCACCACCCCTCTGCGCATCGAGTCCTCCTCCTTGACATCTGCTGTGGCCGAGGGCCAGACCCTGGACCTCAACTGCGTCATCGCCAGCCCCACGCAGGCCACTGTCACCTGGTACAAGCGCGGGGGGGCCCTGCCAGCCAGGCACCAGGTAGGGCATACTGAAGAAAGTGTCACTAAGGTGGGGTGGTTGGGGTGGCCCTGGGCCCATGGCTCTGTGCAAGGTCAAATAGCCCAAAGTGGCCCCATGCAAGGTCAGATTGCCTTGTGCAAGTGCTGGTGGCCCTGTGCAAGGTCAGCTGGCCCCATGCACGCCCAGGTGGCACATGCAAGCCCAAGTGGCCCCATGCACACCCAAGTGACCTCATGCACAGCCAGGTGACCTTGTGCAAGCCCAAGTGGCCTCATGGAAGCCTCCAGTGGTCACATACAAGCTCAGGTGGCCTTGTGCACGCCCAGATGGCTGCGTGCAGCTGCTGCTGTCCCTGTGCCAGCTGGGGTGGCTGTGCTGAGCCCTGTGTCCCCTCCCCGCAGATGTCGGGCTCGCGGCTGCGGCTGCTGCAGGTGACAGCTGCCGACTCCGGCGAGTACGTGTGCAGGGTGACCAGCGGGGCCACCACCAAGGAGGTCTCCATCGAGGTGACAATCCAGCCCAGCGGTGCCAGCACCTACCGTGAGTGGGGACCAGGAAGGGACAGGGGGACAGGCGATCGCGCCACGGCCCTTGGCGTGACCCTCCCATCTGTGTCCCCAGCTGCTGGTGTCACCCCCCCGCTGCGCATCGAGTCCTCCTCCTCCTCCGTGGCTGAGGGGCAGACCTTGGACCTCAACTGCATCGTGGCTGGGCAGGGTCAGGCCACTGTCACCTGGTACAAGCGTGGGGAGTCCCTGCCGGCCAAGCACCAGGTAGGGGACTCTGGGGGAGCATTTTGGGGTTAAAAAAGGGATTTTGGGGTGTTTGGAAGGCTTCGTGTCCTCTCCTCACGTGTCACCCCCTCAGGTGTCGGGCACACGCCTGCGCATCCCCCAGGTGACGGCAGCTGACTCGGGGGAGTACGTGTGCAGGGTGGCATCGGGCGGTGTCACACATGAGACCTCCCTCATCGTCACCATCCAGACTGGCGCTGGCTCCTCTTACGGTACTGGGGCTGGGAGGTGACACGGGGACATGATGGGGACGTGATGGCTGCCCCTGCTGACCCCACTGCCACCCCCAGCCGTTGGTGTCACACCGCCGGTGCGGATCGAGACCTCGTCTGCCGCCGTCACCGAGGGACAGACCCTGGACCTCAACTGCATGGTGGCAGGACAGGGTCACCCCCATGTCACCTGGTACCGGCGCGGTGGGGCTCTGCCTCCCAACAGCCAGGTGGGACATTGAGGAGGTGACATCACCCTGCAGGGTGCAGCCCCACGTCAGGCAGCTGATGTGTCCCCGACTTGTCACCTCCCCAGGTGTCCGGGACCCGCCTGCGCCTGTCACAGGTGGCGGTGGCGGATTCGGGGGAGTACGTGTGCCGAGTCACCCTGGGCACTGCCACCCAGGAGGCCTCTGTCATTGTCACCGTGCCCAGCAGTGCCGGCACCTATTACGGTGAGTGTGAGCAAGAGGGCAGAGCTTGGGCACAGGTGGGTGCCACCTCAGTGACCAACGTCCCTTTCCCTGTCCCCTCCAGCCCCCGGCGTGTCGCAGCCCCTCCGCATTGAGTCCTCATCCTCGGCCATCGCTGAGGGACAGACCCTGGACCTCGACTGTGTGGTGGCAGGATCCGGCCCTGTCACTGTCACGTGGTACAAGCGCGGTGGCTCCTTGCCCGCTGGCCACCAGGTAGGGCACAGAGAGGGACCACACCGGATTCTTCCTGTCCCCTGCTCTCTGGTGCTGACCTGGCCCCACACTGTCCCCTCCCAGGTGTCGGGCACGCGCCTGCGCATCCCGCAGGTGACGGCGGCGGACTCCGGGGAGTACGTGTGCAGGGTGACGTTGGCAGGCGTCACGCAGGAGACGTCCCTCGTCGTCACCATCGATGACGGAGGCAACCCATCCCACCGTGAGTGCCACCCTTGGCCGGGCCAGGTCCCTACCGGTGCCAGGGGCCGGTGGGGACATTTACCCCCAACTCTGCCCACGCAGCCACCGGCATCAGGCCCCCTATCCGCATCGAGTCCTCGGCGTCCTCTGTCACCGAGGGACAGACCCTGGACCTGGACTGCGTGGTGGCCGGCGAGGGACAGGCCACTGTCACCTGGTACAAGCGTGGTGGGTCCCTCCCAGCCAAGCACCAGGTAGGTGGGCACACAGGTGGAGCGGGGAGCAGTGGCCGTGGGCGGGTGGTTGATGTCACTGCCTGCTGCCATCGCGTCCCCAGGTGTCAGGGTCCCGCCTGCGGCTGTCCCAGCTCTCCGTGGCCGACTCTGGGGAGTACGTGTGCCGGGCCGACACGGGCAGCGCCGCCCGCGAGGCCTCCGTCGCCGTCACCGTCACCTCCCGAGACAGCTCCAGCTACCGTGAGTGTGGCCACAGGCTCGCTGGGGGGAGCAGGGGGACGAGGGTGACCTCAGTGGAGCGTTTGTCCCTGCAGGTCTGCAGAGCCCTATCATCTCCATCGACCCGCACAGCATGGCAGTGGCACCGGGCGAGGATGCCACCTTCAAGTGCCGCGTCCATGACGGCGCCCAGCCCATCAACATCACTTGGAGGATGGGGCCCGGACAACACCTCCAAGGTATGATGGTCCCCAGGGTGACTTTGGCACTGTCCCCAGGGTGACCCCAGCGCAGTCCCCAGGGTGACTCTGCTGTTGATGGCTCCTCCTTGCCCAGACAATGTGAAGATCAGCAGCAATGGCTCAGTCATCTCCATCACCCGTGCCCACGTGGGGAACCAGGGCGCCTACCACTGCGTGGCCTCCAACCGCTTCGGCGTCGCCAGCAGTGTTGTCAACCTCCTGGTGCAAGGTATGAGGTGGCTGAGGTGGCCCTGGCCCAATCCTTGTGTGCTTCAGATTCCCCAGGCTGGTGGTGTCCTCAGCCCCATGTCCTCTGCATGCTTCAGGTGTTCCTGGAGTGATGGTGCCCATGTCCCCGTGCCCTGGGGTTGTGATATCCCTGCCCCCACACTGGTGTCCACCACAGGCTCCAGATGCTCCCAGGGTGGCGGTGTCCCTGCCACCATGCTAATGTCCTCCACAGGCTCCAGATGCTCCCAGGGTGGTGGTGTCCCTGCCACCATGCTAATGTCCTCCATAGGCTCCAGATGCTCCCAGGGTGGTGGTGTCCCTGCCCCCACACTGATGTCTTCCATAGGCTCCAGATGCTCCTAGGGTGGCGATGTCCCTGCCCCTATCCACAGCCCTGTGGCTGTGCTCCACAGTGCTCCAGATACTCCTCACATCCTGGCTTGATGGTGTCCCTGTGGCCATGTCAACATCCTCAGTGGTGGTGTCCCCATCCCCATGTTGATGTCCTCCTTCCCCAGGTGCCCCCACCGTGTCGGTGATGCCACCAGGCCCTGTGACGGTGAAGGAGGGCAAGTCCCTCAGTGTGGAGTGCCTTGGCCGGGGTGAGCCACGGCCACTGGTGCGCTGGAGCCGTGCAGGCTCCCGACAGAAGGTGGAGCACCAAACGCTGCTGCACATGGACAGCCAGGCCATCCTGCAGGTCAGCAGGGTCACCTCGGGGTGCCACTGGGCACCACTGGGTGCTGCTGGGTTCCCCTGGGTGCTCACCACCCAACTCATCCCATCTCCACCAGCTCTCACCAGCCAAGCCGGAGCACGCTGGGACCTATGTCTGCACGGCACACAGCGCCCTGGGCTCAGCACAGGCGCGGGTGGACATCACCGTGGAGCCGGCGCTGCGGCACCCAGGTGCCCCCGAGGTCACCGTGCCCAACAGCGTCACCGTGGTGGCTGGGGAAACTGCCACACTGCACTGCACGGCCAGAGGTACAGGGAGGGTGGAGAAGGGTGGTGGCAGTGGGGGTGGATATCCTTCACCGTGCCCGCCCTGCCCTCATGGCAGTGGCGCTGGCATCGCCCGTAGGTGACCCGCCGCCGCAGATTGAATGGTCAAAGCTGCGGGCACCGCTGCCCTGGCAGCACCGGGTGGTCAACGGCAGCTTGGTCATCCCCCGCGCGGCGCAGCAGGACTCAGGCCAGTACATCTGCAACGCCAGCAGCCCTGCCGGGCACACCGAGGCCTTCGTCACCCTCGACGTGGAGAGTAAGGGTGGACGGGGTGGCCCTGGGTCCCTCCTGCCACCTCCACCTTTGCCCCTGCTGTTGCCATCGCCTGTCTTTGGCTCCTCTCCATCCTTTCTCTGCACGTGGCCATCTCCACTGCTGCTCTCACCCTCCCATCAAGCCCTTCCTCATGGATCCACCTCACTCCATCCCACACTCATCCTCCTCTCCAGCTCCACCTTCCAGCCCTTCCCATGGAGGTGTCCATCTGCTTGTCCCATTCCTATGCACATTCATCTCTGCTTCTGCTCTGTCCTCCATCCGTCCCCTAGGGGCTCATCCACCACTCACGCGTCCCAGCTCATACCTACCTCTCCGTGTGTGCCCACATCCTTACATCCACCCCTTCCTCGTGGATTCATCCGTCTCATCCTCATCTTACCCTCATCCTTATCTCATCTTCATCTCATATCTCATCTCACATCCATCTCCCCATCTTCCCTGAAACTTCCCCATCCACTCCTTCCTTGGAGATTCATCCATCACTCATGCATCCTAGATCATATCCACCTCATCTCCTCTCACAGCCCTGCATCCATACCCTCCTGGTGGATTCATGTTACTCAGCTATCCCAGCACATGCCCAGCTCTTCATTTCCTAACTCCAGTCATCCCTTCCTGCTGGATCCACCCATCCCTTCCTGCTGGATCCACCCGTCCCTTCCTGCTGGATCCACCCATCCCTGGTCCATCTCAGCTCACACCCATCTCTCCCTCTGCTCTCAGACTTCTCCACACGTCCCTTCCTTGTGTGTCCATCTGCCACTTGTCCAGCCCACCTCACACTCATCTCCCTGTGTCTGCTCACACCACTCCATCCACCCTCTCCTCATGGATCCGTCCCTCTCTGGTCCATCCCAACTCACATCCTCCTTTTCATCTTCTCCCAGAGTTCCCCATTTGTGCTTATTGTTATGGATCCATCCCAACACAAGCCCACCCCTGTCTGCCCCCTACACTCTCCTGCTGGTGCCCTCCTTGCCCTTGTTCACCCAGTCATGGCCCCATTCCTTGCCCCACTGCCCTATTCATTGCCACATTAACTCATTCCTTGCCACACTGCCTCATTCATTGCCCTATTCATTGCCCCATTCATTGCCCCACTGCCCCATTCACTGCTCCATTAACCCATTCACTGCTCCATTAACCCATTCACTGCTCCATTAACCCATTCACTGCCCCACTGCCCTGATCATTGCCATATTAACCCATTCGTTGCCCCACTGCTCCATTCACTGCCCTCCTGCCCCATTCACTGCCCCATTAACCCATTCACTGCCCCATTGCCCCGCTCATTGCCATATTAACCCATTCATTGCCCCACTGCTCCATTCGCTGCCCTCCTGCCCCATTCTCAGCCCCATTGCCCCATTCACTGCCCCCTTAACCCATTCATTGCCACATCCTGGCCATTGCCAGGTGCTGACGGTACCAACCATGCCCACAGCTCCACCGTACGCCACCAGCCTGCCGGAGGAGACCACGGTGCGCGCCGGCGACGCGCTGCAGGTGCAGTGCCTGGCCCATGGCACCCCACCACTGGACTATGCCTGGGACAAGGTCAACGGCAGCCTCTCGGCACGAGCCACACCCCGCGCCGGCCTCCTCCGCATCAGCCCAGCACTGCCTGCCGACGCCGGCACCTACCGCTGCCTTGTCACCAACCGTGTCGGCACTGCCGAGACCTTTGCCCGTGTGCTTGTCCACGGTGAGCTGCCACACCATGAGGCTGCCCCGTGCCAGGGGTGCCCTCTCTGCTGGGTACCATCGTGGCTTTGCATCCCGCCCAGGTGATGCCGCTTACGGTGGGGACGCCGTTGGTGGTCCTCTGACGGTCCGGGTGACGCCGGGGAGCCTGGCCAGGGGAGTTGGTGGCACTGCCGAGTTCTCCTGCAGCGTCTCGGGAGACCCACGGGCACGTCTGGAGTGGCTGAAGGTCGATGGGGAGCTGCCCCCCAGCCACAGTGTGCGGGACGGGGTGCTGCGGTAAGGAGCGGGGTCGGGGGCTGGGGACACCCTGCCTGTGTCCCCCGTGGGGTCCTACCCCTGGATTGTGTCCCTGCAGGATACCGGAGCTGGCGTGGGGGGCACAGGGGGTGTACGTGTGCCGTGCCAGCGCGCCAGGCGGGCAGGCGGAGGACAGGGCCAGCCTAACCATCCAGGGTAGGGATGGCACCTGTGTGCCAGGGATGCAGGCACCTCTCAGTCCCCATGAACACTGGCACCCTTGGACACACCACCTCCCCGAAACCAGGGGCACCCTCTGACCCGGTCCCCATGCCCATAGGCACCCTGGTACCTCTCATGTCTTCCCCCACCCACATGCACCCCAGTACCTCTCTTTCTTGTCACACCAATGGGCACCCTGGTACCCCCCATCTCTCCCAACATCCTTGGGCAGCCTGGCTTCTCACCATGTCATCCTATGCCCAGGGGCACCCCAGTACCCCCATCTCTCAATACCCATGGGCAGCTTGATACTCCTCATGCCAATACCCTCAATCCCTCCCTATGCCCTTGGGCAACTGGTTGCCCTATGTCCCCACACCCAAGGGCACCCTGGTGCCACACATCTGCCGATGCCCATCAGCATCTCAGTGCCCCCAAGATCTCCCTGTGCTCATAAGCACCCCAGTGCCCTCGGTCTCTCCCCACCAGCTGTGGGCACTGCAGTACACCTCCATATCTCCCTGCGCCCATTGGCACCCTGATACTCCCCTTCTCTCCTCACACCCATGAGCACCCTGGTACCCTTTATCTCTTAACACCCATGGGTGCCCCAATACCCCAAATGTCTCCCCAAGACTGTGGGCACTCCACTATCCCCCATATTTCCCCAAACCCATGAGCACCCTGGTACCCACCCACACCTGTCCCCATGCCCATGGCACCCCAAACCCTCTGATCTTTCCCCATGCCCATGAATATCCCATCATCCCATCATCCCCATGCCCACAGCCACCACCCCCTCAGTGCCCTCAAGCACCCTGTTTCTCCCCATCCCTCTGACCCCTCAGCCCATGATGCCTCCTCCATGCCAGGAGGGCACCCCAAGACCCTGCTGTCCTCCTCCAAGCTCTCCCCAGGGCCTTGATCAACATCCGGACAGCGGTGCAGACGGTGCTGGCAGGCACAGCGGTGGAGCTGGAGTGCCTGGGCTTGGGTGAACCTCGTCCCCATGTCACCTGGAGTAAAGTGGGGGGTCGCATCCGCCCTGGGGTGCTGGTGCAGGGTGGCACCCTCACCATCGAGCAGGTGGAGCGGGCGGACGCGGGGCAGTACCGCTGCACCGCCACCAACGCCGTGGGCACCGTCCAGTCCCAGGTCATCCTCCACGTGCAAGGTGAGGGTGGGGGCGTGGAGCTGAGGGGTGGGGCACACACGGTGTCACCGTGGGGGTGGTGACAGCTCGGTGTGCCCCCAGCCACGCCCCAGATCGCCGGGCAGCCGGAGGTGAAGGAGGTCTCGGTGGGTTCTGCGGCTGTTTTGCCCTGCTTGGCATCTGGCTTCCCCGTGCCAGAGATCACCTGGAGCAAGGTGAGCTGAAGGGAGGCACCCTCGGGCAGCATACAGGTGGCACCATGGTGGGTGGGATGTTGCTCTAATGGAGGGCAGAGAGATCTGGCCAGGCTGGCTGGCTGGGCTGAGGTCAGTGGGATGAAGTTTAACAAGGTCAGTTCTGGGCTCCACAGTTCAAGGGAGACGTTGAGGTGCTGGAAGGTGTTGAGAGAAGGGCAGCAAGGCTGGGGAGGGGCCTGGAGCACAGCCCTGTGAGGAGAGGCTGAGGGAGCTGGGGGGGTGCAGCCTGCAGCAGAGGAGGCTCAGGGCAGAGCTCACTGCTGCCTGCAGCTGCCTGCAGGGAGGCTGTAGCCAGGTGGGGTTGGGCTCTGCTGCCAGGCAGCCAGCAACAGAAGAAGGGGCCCCAGGCTGAAGCTGTGTCAGGGCAGGTTGAGGCTGGCTGTTGTTAGGAAGTTGTTGTCAGAGAGAGTGATTGGCATTGGAATGGGCTGCCCAGGGAGGTAATGGAGTCTGTGTGGCTGGAGGTGTTGAAGCCAAGGCTGGCTGGGGCACTGAGTGCCATGGTCTGGTTGGTTGGGCAGGGCTGGGTGCTAGGTTGGGCTGGGTGAGCTTGGAGCTCTCTTCCCACCTGCTTGATTCTGTGATTCTAAGGCCAAGGGCTGGGTCCTGCACTTGGGTCATAACAACCCCATGAAGGCTCCAGGTTGGGGACACAGTGGCTGGAAACTGCCCAGCAGAAAAGAATCTGGGGGTGCTGGTTGGCAGCAGCTGGAGATGAGCCAGAGTGTGCCCAGATGGCCAAGACAGCCATGAGTGTCATAGCTTGGATCAGCAATAGTGTGGCCACCAGGAGCAGGACAGGGATTGTCTGCATGGATAGGGCACTGATGAGGTCACACCTTGAGTCCTGGGTTCAGTTTTGGGCTCCTCACTCCAAGAAGGACATTGAGGAACTGTAGCAGGCCCAGAGAAGGGCAAGGAAGCTGGGGAAGGGTCTGGAGAGCAGGGCTGGAGAGGAGCAGCTGAGGGAGCTGGGGGGGGGGGGTTGAGTCTGGAGAAGAGGAGGTTGAGGGAGACCTCATTGCTTTCTGCAGCTCCCTGCAAGGGGGCAGGAGCCAGGTGGGGGTTGGACTCTTGCCCCTATGTGGTGGGACAAGAGGAAATGGCCTCGAGTTGCACCAGGGCAGGTTTAGGTTGGACACTGGAAGAAACTTCTTGTCTGAAAGGGTTCTCAAAGACTGGCACAGAGTGCCCAGGGAGGGGGTTGAATGCCCATCTCTGGAGGAGTTTCAGAGCTGCAGATGTGGTGCTGAGGGCCGTGGGTTAGCCGCAGGCTTGGTAGTTTGGACTGGATGACCTGAAAGGGCTTTGCCAACCCAAACAATTCTACGCAGGGACTGGGGGGGTGGGATGGTGGAAGGCACCTTACAGGTGCTCACCCTCCTTGGCTCTGCCACAGCTGGAAGGGGAGCTGCCAGCAGGTGCCCGGGTGGAGGGGAACGTCCTGACGCTGCCAGCCGTGCACCACGAGGACGCCGGCGTCTACGCCTGCACCGCCGCCAACCGCCGCGGCCAGGAGACAGCTTACTACGTCCTCAAGGTCCGAGGTGAGGACAGACAGACGGCCAGACGAAGGGGGTGGGGGCAGGGAGGGAGGTACCCTCACCCCTCCTGACCCCTGTCCCCCTGCAGAGCGCCTGGTGCCCTACTTCGGGCAGACGCCGCGCTCCTTCCTGCCGCTGCCCACCATCAAGGATGCCTACAAGAGGTTCGAGATCCTCATCACCTTCCGGCCGGACGCTGCCGATGGTGAGCACCAGAGACCCTCACCTGCCCCTGCCTGTGCCCTCCCTGGCCTCTCCATCCCTTCCTCCTCCCTTCCCTCTCCCTCCATCCATCCCTCCATCTTTGCACTTGTGCATCCCTCCCACATCCATCCATCCATCCAAACATCCCACATCCATCCATTGCCCATCCATCCTGCCCTCCCACATCCATCCATCCATCCATCCATCCAAACATCCCACATCCATCCATTGCCCATCCATCCTGCCCTCCCACATCCATCCATCCATCCATCCATCCAAACATCCCACATCCATCCATTGCCCATCCATCCTGCCCTCCCACATCCATCCATCCCTCCAAACATCCCACATCCATCCATTTCCCGTCCATCCATCCCTCCCACATCCATCCATCCATCCATCCATCCATCCAAACATTCCACATCCATCCATTTCCCATCCATCCATCCATTTCACATCCATTCATCCATGTGTCCCCCCTTTCATCCATCCATTTCCCATCCATCCATACCACATCCATCCATCCATATGACCCTTCTTTCATCCATCCATCCATCCATCCATCCATCCATCCATCCATCCATTTCCCATCCATCCATACATCACTCACTCTGTCTATCCACTTCCTATCCATCCCTCCATCCCTCCACCCATCCATTTCCCATCCCTCCATCCCTCCCTCCATTTCCCATCCACCCCTCCCTCCATCCCTCCCTCCATCCATTTCCCATCCACCACTCCATCCATCCAAGCCTCCCTCCCATTCTCTGTCCACCCAAGCCACTTTCTGCCTTCTGGGAGGGTTCTCCTCCATCTCAGAGGTATTCTGGGGTCTCCCTGGGCCATGACCCTCCCCTGGGGTGGGCACCATCCTGCCTGACCTGCTGCCACCCTCCAGGTCTTCTCCTCTACAACGGGCAGCGGAAAACCAGCGGCGCCGACTTCATCTCCTTCGGTTTGGTGGGTGGGCGCCCCGAGTTCAGGTGAGACCCAGGAATGAGTGCAGTGGGAGGGGGCACACGTGGGTGCCAGCACCCACACCCCCACGCCTCTTGTTCTCCCGCCCAGGTTTGACGCCGGCTCGGGCATGGCCACCATCCGCCACCCAACGCCGCTGCGCCTGGGCGAGTACCACACAGTGCGGCTGCTGCGCAACCTCACCCGGGGGTCGCTGGCACTGGATGGGCACCCCCCGGTTAATGGCACCTCCCAGGTATTTGCAGGGGCTGGGGGAGGTTGCCGTGTGTTGGGTGGGGGGGTCAGGGGGGTCAGGGTGCTGGAGGTGGTGCCCACCTGCTTGTGCCCTCAGGGGAAGTTTCAGGGGCTGGATCTGAATGAGGAGCTGTACCTGGGCGGGTACCCTGATTTCAGCGTCGTGGCCAAGACAGGCCTGAGCCAGGGCTTCATGGGTGAGTGAGGGAGCTCTGGGTGGGCACTGCGGGGGGGGGTGTCCAAGTGCTGTGCCTCCTGCCACCATCTGCCACCCTCCGCAGGCTGTGTGCGCCAGCTGCGCATCCAGGGGGAAGAGGTGGCCTTTGGGGACATGGACCTGCGGGCACACGGGATCACCAGCTGTCCCACCTGCCAGGACCATCCGTGCCAGGTGAGGCTTGGGGAGGGGGTGATGCCCACCTGCTGCCAGCCAATGCCAGCCACGGCTGATGCCTGTGTCACCACCTCCCCCCCACCCCCAGAACGGTGGCGTGTGCCAGGATGCTGACAGCGACACCTACATCTGCCGCTGCCCCCCTGGCTTCACTGGCAGCAACTGCGAGTACTCGCAGGCTTTGCACTGCCACCCAGGTAGGTGCCCGTCCCCTGGGGATGCCAGCTCCGAGGGGTGCCTGCCCGGATGGGTTCTCACAGCCTGTCACCCTCCAGAGGCGTGCGGGCCTGATGCCACCTGCATCAACCGGCCAGACGGGCAGGGCTACACCTGCCGCTGCCACCTGGGCAAGGCTGGCGAGAGATGCACCGAGGGTGAGCGTGCCCAGGACGTGGGGACAGGGCTGGCATCGTCCTGAACACACGGGCATGGGGTGGGGATGGCCCCAAGGTGATGGGGACGTGGCTGAGGGCTGTCCTGGGTACAAAGGCACAAGGTGGAGGCTGCTCCAGGGAGATAGGCATGGGGCTGGGACCTCACTGGGGAAATGGGCATGGGGTGGGGACTGCCATGGGGCCATGGGCATGGATTAGAGACCACCCTGGGGAAATGACACAGGGCTGGGACCAATGTGGGGACAGGAGCCTGAAGTTGGCATCATTCTAGGAACCTGGTCATGGATTAGGAAACATGGGGTGGGCAATGGGGTCCCACCTTGGTGTGATGGGCACCATGGGGAGGGAGGATGGGGTCCCACCTTGGCATGATGAGCAGCATGGGGTTGGAAAATGGGGTCCCACCTTGAGGAGATGGGGTCCCACCAGGGGAAGATGGGCAGCATGGGGAGGGAGGCTGAGATTCTACCCAGGGGAGATGGGCACCACGGGGAGGGAGGATGGGGTCCCACCAGAGAGGATGGGCACCAGGGGGAGGGAGGATGGGTTCCCACTGGGACAGATGGGCACCAGGGAGAGGGAGGCTGAGGTCCCACCCAGGGGAGGTGGGCACCAGGGGGAGGGAGGATGGGGTCCCACCGGGGGCAGATGGGCACCAGGGGCAGGGAGGATGGGGTCCCACCGGGGGCAGATGGGCACCAGGGGCAGGGAGGATGGGGTCCCACAGGGGAGGATGGGCACCAGGGGGAGGGAGGATGGGGTCCCACCGGGGAGGATGGGCACCAGGGGCAGGGAGGATGGGGTCCCACTGGGGAGGATGGGCAACAGGGGCAGGGAGGATGGGGTCCCACCGGGGAGGATGGGCACCAGGGGGAGGGAGGATGGGGTCCCAGTGGGGCCGATGGGCACCAGGGGCAGGGAGGATGGGGTCCCACTGGGGGCAGATGGGCACCAGGGGGAGGGAGGATGGGGTCCCACTGGGGGCAGATGGGCACCAGGGGCAGGGAGGATGGGGTCCCAGTGGGGCCGATGGGCACCAGGGGCAGGGAGGATGGGGTCCCACTGGAGGCCGATGGGCACCAGGGGCAGGGAGGATGGGGTCCCACTGGGGGCAGATGGGCACCAGGGGAGGGAGGATGGGGTCCCACCGGGGGCAGATGGGCACCAGGGGAGGGAGGATGGGGTCCCACCGGGGAGGATGGGCACCAGGGGGAGGGAGGATGGGGTCCCACCGGGGAGGATGGGCACCAGGGGGAGGGAGGATGGGGTCCCACTGGGGGCAGATGGGCACCAGGGGGAGGGAGGATGGGGTCCCACAGGGGAGGATGGGCACCAGGGGGAGGGAGGATGGGGTCCCACTGGAGGCCGATGGGCACCAGGGGCAGGGAGGATGGGGTCCCTCCGGGGCCGATGGGCACCAGGGGCTGGAGGCTGAGGCCCCACCAACGCGGCGGTGCTCTGGGGCGTGGCAGGCGAGGCGGTGAGTGTGCCATCCTTCAGCGAGGGGGGGGCCTTCGTGTCCTACCCCCCCCTCACCAACGTCCACCACGAGCTGCGGGTGGAGGCCGAGTTCCTGCCGCTGGCACCCGATGGGCTCCTGCTCTTCAGCGCGGGCAAAGCTGCCCCCGTGGAGGACTTCGTGGCCCTGGCCATGGTGGGAGGGCACCTCGAGTTCCGCTACGAGCTGGGCTCAGGTGAGCTGGCACCCTGACTTTGGTGGGCTCTGGTGGCACCGTGGGGGTGTGGTGGCACCGGCGTCCCGGGGTATGGGTGTGGTGACCTGGCATAAGGTGTCCCTGCAGTCGAGTCCGTTGGTGCCCTGGCATCAGGAGGCTCTCTTCATGTCACTGGGGTCCCAAAGCATCGCCAGGATCTGCTGGCACTCTTAGGGTCCTCAGTGTCACCCGTGTCCCCTGGCCTCGTGGAGCTCCCCAGGAGCTGCCAAGGTCCCTGGGCATCCCTGAGGGCCCCCTGCCAGCATCACTGGAGTCTTCTGGTGTCACTTGGGTCCCCTGGCATCATGTTACTGTGGTCCCTTGGGGACACCGGCATTGCTGGGCAGCACCAGGACCCCATGGCATCTACAGAGTTCCCTGGCACCAGTGGGGTACTGATGTGTCACCAAGATGCCCCTGATGTCACCAGGGTCCCTTGCCATCAGGTGCCTGAGGTCCCATGCCATCTTCTGAGTCCCCAGGCACTGCTAATGTCCCTGAGCATCATTGTCACACCAGTGGGGTCCATTGGCATCTCTTTAGTGCCCAAGTGCCACCAGGGTCCCTGGGTGTCAGTGGAGCCCTCTTATGTCCTCTGTCACCACTGGGGTCCCCAAGCACCACCAGAATTCCCCAGTGTAAGGCAGGCTACCTCCTTGGTCCCCAAGCATCCCTGGTGTCCCTTGCTGCCACCAGGGTCCCCTTAGCATTAGTGAGGTCCCCAAATGCTGCCAGGGTCTCTGGGCATCAGTGTAATCCACTGGTGCCACTTGGATCCCCTGTCACCACTGGGGGCATTCTCCAGGTCCCCAAACATCCCTGGTGTCACTGAGGGTCCCCTGTCATCACTGAGGTCCCCGAGTGTCACTGGCACCCCTTGGCATGATTGAGGTTCCCAGGCACTGCCAGTGTCCCCGGGCATCACTGAGGCCGTTTGCTGTCAGGGAGATGCCAGGGTGTCGCCAGGGTGTGGAGGCACTGCCAGTGTCCCCAGGCGTCTCTCAGGCCACTCTTCAGCCCCCTGGCATCGCTTTGGTCTCCAGGTGTTGCCAGAGTCTGCAGGCATCGCTGGGGTCTCTTGGTGTCACTTGGGTCCCCTGGCATCACACTGTTGGCATCTCTGGGGTCAGTGGCATCCTGGGGCTCTGCCAGTGCCTCCAGGCATCGCTGCCACAGCATCAGGCTCCTCTGTCACCGCTGGCATCCTCTGCCACCACCAGAGTCCTGCAGGACCACTGGGGGCATCTCCCAGGCACCCAGCCACCCTTGGCATCCCCTGTGATGCCACCATCGTGTCCCACAGGCACAGCAGTCCTCCGGAGCACGGAGCCGGTGGCCCTGGGCCGCTGGCACCGGGTGACAGCCGAGCGGGTGCACAAGGACGGGACGCTGGCGCTGGACGACGCCGCCCCGGTGAAGCGCTCCTCGCCTGGCAAGAGCCAGGGCCTCAACCTCCACTCGCCCCTCTACCTGGGGGGCACCGAGCCCCCCCTGCGCCCCCCCACCAATGCCACCTTCCGGGGCTGCATCGGAGAGGTGAGAGCCCCCCCAGAGCCCTCCTGTCCTGGGGCACCTCGCTGGGCTGGGGACGTGGGGGTGGCAGTGGTGTCCCCATCCCTTATGGGGCTGCACCAGTGAGACCCTCAGGACCCCCTGTGCTGGGGCCTCTTGGTGGGTTGGGGACACAGAGGTGGCAGTGGTGTCCCACTCTGTTCTGGCACTGCCCTGGAGAGGTGAGACCCCTTAACAGCACTCGTGTCAGGTCCCCTCAGTGGGATGGGGTCACAGAGGTGGCAGTGGTGTCCCCATCCCTTCAGGGGCTGCATTGGAGAGGTGAGAGCACCTGGGGGCACCTCAGTGGGTTGGGGACGTGGGGGGTGGCAGTGGTGTCCCCATCCCTTCAGGGGCTGCATCAGTGAGACACCATCCCCCTCAAAACCCTCTGCTGGGTCCCCTTGGTGAGCTGGGGACATGAGGGTGACCATGGTGTGTCCCCCCCACTTTGGAGAGGTGAACTCCCCGTGCCTAGCCAAGCCTGTGCTGAGTGCCCCCTGCCAGGGGACGTGGGGGTGGCAGTGGTGTCCCCATACCTTCTGGGACTGCATTGGACAGCTGAGATCCCTCCAAAGCCCTCATCTCAGGTCCTCTGAGTGGGTTGGGGACATGGAGGTGGCAGTGATGTCCCTGTCCCCTCCGGGACTGTGTTAGAGGATAAGACACCTCCCCTCCTCCCCCTGCCCTGTGCTGGGTCCCCTCAGTGGGTTGGGGACATGGAAGTGGCCTTGGTGTCCCCATCCCCGCTGGGTCTGTAGTAGAGGTGAGACCCCCCCCAGAGCCTCCTGTGCTGGTCCCTCGGTGGGCTGGGGACATGGAGGTGACCTTGGTGTCCCCGTGGCAGGTGTCCATCAACGGGAAGAAGCTGGATCTGTCCTACAGCTTCCTGCGCAGCCGAGGCGTGGGGCAGTGTGGGCAGAGCTCTCCCTGCCTGCGCTCTGCCTGCCTGCATGGGGGCCGCTGCCTGCCCCTGCCCACGGGCACCACTGCCTACCGCTGCCTCTGCCCGCCCGGCTACGGCGGTGAGCACTGGGCGGGCACGGGGGGCCTGTGTCAGCATGGAATGGGCATGTGTGGGCATGTGTGGGCGTGTGTGAGCATGGAGTGGGCGTGTGTGAGCATGGAGTGGGCATGTGTGGGCATGGAGTGGGCATGTGTGAGCATGGAGTGGGCGTGTGTGAGCATGGAGTGGGCATGTGTGAGCATGGAGTGGGCATGTGTGAGCATGGAGTGGGCATGTGTGGGCATGGAGTGGGCATGTGTGAGCATGGAGTGGGCGTGTCTGAGCATGGAGTGGGCATGTGTGGGCATGGAGTGGGCGTGTGTGAGCATGGAGTGGGCATGTGTGAGCATTAGGTGAGCATGTGTGAGCATGGGGTGGGCATGTGTGGGCACGGAGTGGGCGTGTGTGGGCATGTGTGAGCATGGAGTAGGCATGTGTGAGCATGGAATGGGCGTGTGTGGGCATGTGTGAGCATTAGGTGGGCATGTGTGAGCATGGGGTGGGCATGTGTGGGCATGGAGTGGGTGTGTGTGGGCATGTGTGAGCATGGAGTAGGCATGTGTGAGCATTGGGGAGGCATGTGTGAGCACACGTGGACATGGAACGGGCACCTGTGGGCATGTGTGGGCATGAAGTGGGCACATATGTGCGTGGGGCAGGCATGTGTGGACACTTATGGACGTGAAGTTGGTACACGTGGGCATGATTTGGGCACATGGCATGGGGTGGTTATGGGCGAGCACACACACATGCGTGGGCATGCACACCATGCACGCACACAGGCACGCAAGGGGCACACGGGTGCCTGGCAGGCAGGCACAGGCACACACAGGGCACACGGGTGCCTGGCAGGCAGGCACACGCAGACTCTGCATGTCTGCTGTGCAGGTGTGAGCAGTGCATGTGCAGCTGCATGCAAACAGGTGCCCTGTGCATGTGTGTGCTGCCCACAGTGTGGGCACTGTGTGGGCACGCAGGTGTGCTGTGCACCTGTGTGTGCATGCATGCCAGGCATCCATGTGCACTGCATGTGTAAGCATGTGCCCTGTGCATGCACCTGTGCTGTGCAGCCATGTGCCCTGTGCATGCACCTGTGCTGTGCATCTGCACATGTGCTGCTGCACGCCTGCGCTGCGTGTGCATGCCTGCACCGCACCTGTGTGCGTGCTGTGTGCTGTGCATGGGTGTGCATTGCACACACCTGTCTGCATGTGTGTGCAGCTTGCACCTGTGCTTTGCATCTGCATGAGTGCTGCCTCAGGCCTGCACTGCACCTGTTCATGCCTGCACTGCACCTGTTCATGCCTGCACTGCACCTGTGTGCGTGGTCTGTGTGCTGTGCGTGTGTGTGCAGCTTGCATGTCTGCTCTGCATGGGTGCTGCCTCATGCCTGCTCTGTGTGCGTGGCTGCACTGCACCTGTGGGCATTGTCTCTGTGTGTGTGTGTGTGCAGCTGGCACCCTCATGCTCTGCGTGTCTGGTGTGCCATGCTAGTGTGCTGGGCACACGCCGGGGATGCCTTCCCCGCTGATGCCACCCTGCTGTCCCCTCGGTGTGCCCAGGGCCACGCTGCGAGCGGGAGGAGGACGCCTGCCTGCACCGCAACCCCTGCCTGCACGGTGGCACCTGCAAGGACAGCACCTGCCTCTGCCCACCCGACTACACCGGACCCTACTGCCAGCACAGTGAGTCAGGGGACAGGTGGGGACGCCTGGGGACACGGAGGGGGCACATGATGCCCATGTCCAACCCCTCTTCACTTACAGGCTTGGCACTGGCGGAGCTGGAGCAGGAGTGGCAGGAAGGCAGTGGGGGCAGTGGTAGGTCATTGGGCATCCATTTTTCCACCCCTTTGACACCCAGAAGCGGTGCCCTGGGCATGGCAGCTGGGTGGGACCCCCCTCGGGACCCTTCTCGGGACCCCCCTCACCCCCCTCTCCCCACAGACTCCCCCGGACAGTTCAGTGCTGCCTTCCGGGATGGCTCCTACTTGGCCCTGCCTGGATACCTCTTCCCCCGCGGGTGAGTGACAGCAGGGACAGGGCACCCTCAGCTGGGTGCTGCACCCATGCCTGCAGTGTGGCACTCTGCCTGTGGTGTGCAGCCTCTCTCATGGCACTGGAACACTGCCCACAGTGTGGCACCCATCAGAGCCTTGCACCCATCGCAGCACTGCACCCATTGCAGCCTTGCACCCATCACAGCACTGCACCCATCACAGCACTGCACCCATTGCAGCACTGCACCCATCGCAGCACTGCACCCATCGCAGCCTTGCAGCCATTGCAGCCTTGTACCCATCACAGCACTGCACCGATTATAGCACTGCACCCATCACAGCACTGCACCCATCACAGCACTACACTGATTATAGCACTGCACCCATTATAGCACTGCACCCATCACAGCCTTTCACCCATCACAGCCTTGCACCCATCGCAGCACTGCACCCATCGCAGCACTGCACCCATCGCAGCCTTGCACCAACCACAGCACTGCACCCATCACAGCACTGCACTCATCACAGCACTGCACTCTTGCCATGGTGTTGAACCCATGGCAGTGCCGCAGCCTCTGTGGGTGCTGCACCCTTCCCACTGCATGGCACCCTTCCTTCTGACAGCACTGCACCCTCCCAGGCTGCTGCAGCCCTCCTGCAGCAATGCATCCATTGCTACTTGGCTGCCTTCCTGGAGTGCTGCACCCATCGTGGCATTGCTTCCTTGTGAACTGCTGCACCCTTCCTCAAGGTGCTGCACCCTGCACCCTCCTGGGTGCTGCACTCATCATGCCACCTGCCCTTCTCAGGGTGCTGCACTCACCGAGCCATTGCATCCCCCCTGAGGTTCTGCACCCATCATGGCATTGCACCCTCTGGCTTGCTGCACCCCTGGCACCACTGCAGTCCTCTCAGGGTGCTGCATTCTTCCCAGGGTGCACCCATTGCAACCTCCCCAGGGTGCTGCACCTATCATGGCATTGCACCCTCTGGGTTGCTGCACCCTTGGCACCACTGCACCACTGTTCTTGGGCACTGGCACCCTTCCCAGGTGCTGCACTCCTCCTGTTGTTGCAGCCTCCTGAGTGTTGCAACCTTCCCAGGGTGGTTCTCCCACCCTGAGCTGTTGCCCCCTTCCCGGGTGCTGCCCCCTCCCCAAGGTGCTGCCCCCACCCCAGGGTGCTGCCCCCAGCGAGCCCCCTCCCCTCTCTCCTTGCAGCCCACCTGAGGCAGCCGAGACGATGGAGCTGGAGCTGCGGACGGGCAGCAGCGATGGGCTGCTGCTGTGGCATGGGGCGGTGAGCAGGGAGGAGTGGGCACTGCCAGGGAGGGCACCGGGGCGCTGAGTGCCCTCAGGGTGAGGGTCAGGGTGCCTCCCAACTTGCTCACCACCCCACTGCACCCACAGGAGCCCAGCGAGGGGGGCAAAGCCAAAGACTTCCTTGGGCTCGGTTTGAAGGATGGGCATCTGGTGTTCAGGTGAGAGAGCCACTCGCTGTCACCCAGGGGTGCCCTGCGTCACCCAGGGGTGCTTCATGCCACCCGAGGGTGTGCCCTGTGCTGAGCTTGTGCCATCCTTGCAGCTACCAGCTGGGCAGTGGTGTGGCCACCATCATGTCTGAAGACCCCATCAATGACGGCGAGTGGCACCGGGTGACAGTGACCAGGTGGGCAGGGGACAGGGTGGGGGGCAGGGTGGGGGTGGGGTGCAGGGTGGGGGGCAGGGTGCAGGTGCTGATGGCTCCTGTGCAGGGAGGGCCAGCGAGGGCTGCTGCAGGTGGACGGTGAGGAGCCGGTGAGCGGGGAGTCACCAGGAGCCAACATCATGGCCAACACCCAGGGCAGCATCTACGTGGGTACGGTGGCACCTGGGGAACAAGGAGGGGCAAGGGCTGGGGTTGAGTGGGGCCTTGAGTGGGCATGGGATGGATAGGGGATGCGCACGGGGTGGAGCGTGGGATGGGCATGGGTGGGACACAGGATGGGACACCAGATGGGATGCTGGGGGGACATGGGGTCGACAAAGAGTGGGGCACAAGATGGGACCCGGGGTGGGACATGTGGTGGGACACAGGGCAGGAGATGGGAATGGGCACGGGAGGGTGACAGGATGGGACTTGGGATGGAACCCAGGTCAGGACAGGGGAGGGGACACAGGGCAGAACACTCCTTGGGGCGTGGGGGGGGACATGGGAGGGGACATATGCTGGGACAGGAGACAAGGGATGGAACTGGGTGGGACATGGGATGGGACACGTGGTGGGATGTGGGATGGGTGTGAGGTGGGACAGGAGGTGAATGTGGAGACATCTGACAGGACATGGGATGGAGACTGGATTGGACTCGGGGTGGGATGTGGGATATGGGATGGGGTAGACAAGGAATGGGACACCTGATGGGATACAGAGTGGGCCATGGGGTGGGGACTGCCTGAAGGGACATGGGATGGGATAGAAACTGTCTGGGACAGGGGATGGAGGCACCTGATGGGACATGGGATGGGACATTAACTGTCTGGGACATTGGGTGGAGGCACCTGATGGGACATGGGATGGGACATGGGACTGGGATAGAAACTGTCTGGGACAGGGGATGGAGGCACCTGATGGGACATGGGATGAGACACAGAATGGATGTGGAGTGGAAACTACCTGACAGCATATGGGATGGAGCATGGGATGGAGAGGGGGTGGGATATGACATGGGACACGTGGCTGGGGCATGGGATGGGACATGGGATGGAGACTGGATTGGACACGGGGTGGGATGTGGGATATGGGATGGGGTAGACAAGGAATGGAACACCTGATGGGATACAGAGTGGGACATGGAGTGGGGCTGCCTGATGGGACATGGATGACAACTGGATGGGACATGGGATGGGACACAGAATGGATGTGGGGAGAGAGACTACCTGATGGCATATGGGATGGAACAGGGGATGGAGAGGGGGTGGGATGTGGGGTGGGACCCGTGGCTGGGGTGTGGGATGGGACAGAGGCTGTCCATGAGCTGGGCTGGGAGTTGGGTCACCTGATGGGATGTGGGATGGCCACGGGCAGGGGACAGGACCCTGGGCGAGCTCCGGGGGCTCCTCCGTGTCCCCATGCGTCCCCACGCGTCCCCGCAGGCGGTGCCCCGGACCCCCGCGGCCTGACGTCAGGCAGGTTCAGCTCTGGCATCACCGGGTGCCTGCGGGGGCTGGTGCTGGCCCCCGCCGGCACCCCCCGGCACCCCATTGACCTGCGGCACGGCGCGGTGGGGGGGTCCCCTGTGCCCCCCTGCCCTTCCTAAGCCCCCCCCTCCCCACGTGCGTTCCGGGGGGAGTTTGGCCAATGTTACCCATTTCAGAAGCAAGCCCAAAGCCCGGGCCAGGAGGACACGGTGCTTCGCTGCCCCGGGGTGATGCCGGGGGGGGGGCAGGGACCCCCACATCTGTTTACACCCCCCCACCCTACCCCACCCCACACCGGACCGGACCCCCCCCTGCCCAACACGCACACACAGAGACTGTGGCAGGGCGGCCGGGCCGCCTGGGTGCCCCCCGGGGCGGTGGCGGCAGGGTGGGGGTGCAAGGGACAATCGGGGTGCTGGGGGGACCCCTCCTTGGGGACAGTTAATAAAGAGAGAGAGAGAGAGAGAGACAGTGACTGGTTTGGCTGTGCTGCAGGGGTGGGGGGATGGTATGGGTGGGGAGTGGGGGGTTATGGTATGGATGGGGGGACAGAGGGATGGTATGGATGGGGGGGTTATGGTATGGATGGGGAGTGGGGGGTTATGGTATGGATGGGGGGACAGAGGAATGGTATGGATGGGGGGGTTATGGTATGGATGGGGAGTGGGGGGTTATGGTATGAATGGGGGGGATGGAGGATGGTATGGATGGGGAGGGGGGGGGATGGTATGGGTGGGGGGGCATGGGTGATGTGGTATGGATGGGGAGGGGGGTGTATGGTATGGATGAGGGGGCATGGGAGGTATGGTATGGATGGGGGGGGTGGGGGGTATGGTATAGATGGGGAGTGGGAGGGGTATGGTATGGAGGAGGGGGCACGGGGGGGGCGTGATATGGTGTGGATGAGGGTAGGGATGGTATAGATGGGGGGGGTGGGAACTATGGTTTGGATGGGTGGGTATGGTGTGGGTGGGCGTACAGGGCGGGAGGGGTATGGTACGGGGTGCAGGGACTTGGAATTGGCACAGGTTGAGGGTGGTGAGACCCTGGCACAGGTTGCCCAGGGAGGTTGTGGAGCACAGAATCACCCAACGTGATCTTTGATCACGTTGGGTGATTCTGTGCTCCACAACCTCCCTGGAGGTGCTCAGGACCAGGCTGGACGAGACCTTGAGCGACCTGTCCCAGTGGGAGCTGTCCCTGCCTGTGGCAGAGGGTTGGAGCAGGCTGAGCTTTGAGCTCCCTTCCAACCTAACCCATTCCGTGATTCTCTGACTGGGGCTTCGGGGGGTGCAGAGGCACCGCGGACGGAGGCCTGGGCCGGGGGGGGGGGTCCGTGGGGGCGCGGACGGCGCTGGGCACTGCCACGACCCAACCCAGCGCCGCGCTCGGGGCGGGACATACATAAACCCCGCCCCCTGCAGGGTATTCCCCGCCCCCTGCGCGGTAGGCCCCGCCCCCTGCAAGGTAGGCCCCGGCCCATGTGGGATGGGCCCCGCCCCCCCGAGGGAGTAGGCCCCGCCCCCGGATATTCGCGCGTCGCAGCCCGTGACGTCTGCGCCTCGCGCCCGGGAGCGCGTCGCGTTGGTGACGCTGCGGAGCCTGACGGCGGCGGCGGCGGCGGCGGCGGCGGCGGCGGCGGCGGGAGGGGCCGGGTGGGACCGGGACCAGGGCTGGGGCCGAGGTAGGCCCCGAGCCGGAGGAGGCGGCCAGGGGAGAGCGGCGGTCATGGCCCCGCGGCTGCAGCTGGAGAAAGCAGCGTGGCGCTGGACGGAGACGGTGCCGCCCGAGGCCGTGGCGCAGGAGCACATCGAAGCGGCCTATCGCGTCGGGCTGGAGCCTTGCCAGCGCGGAGCCTGCCGGTACCGCCGGGACCCCCGCCCCGGGCCCGCTCCCCTCCCGGGGCTCACCTCCGCCTCCCCCCGACACCGTATCTGAGCCCTCAGGACGCCCCAGACACCCTCCCCGCTCCGGCTCCGGGGGTGCACACGTTCCTCTCTCTCCGTTTCTCAGCCCAGGCCTGTGGGGGCCTCCATGGTCCTCCCCCTGCCGTCAGGCTGGGCAAGCAGCTGCCCGTCCTGTGTCCCTCGGGATCGATGGGGGCCGCCTGTATCCGTCGTTTTGGACCCCCATTCCCCAGTATGGGATTCCCACGCGGGAGGAACAGCTTTCCTTGCCCGGCCCCTCGGATACAGAGACACCCCCGCGGCTGGGGAGGCTCCTTGCCCTGCCGGGATCCTCAGAGCTTAGGGTTCCCTCCCGGGGTTACAGGGCACCTCTCTTCTCGCCTGTCACCTCAGCTACAGGGCACCCTCTGAGGCCTGTGGAGAGCTTTCCTCTCTCCCTGCCTCCTCAGTTTAAGGGGATTCCTCTCCTTGTCAGGCTTCCCCGATGTACAGGACCTCCCCTAGACCAGTTTTAGGGTGGGCTGCTTGCCTGGCTTCTCAGATTTTAGAGGAGTCCTTTTGTGGTTGTGAGGAGCATCTCTTCCAGCCTGACTTTCTAAATACAGGGGACCATGTAAGGGCCCTGTACTCTTCCCTGGGTTCCCCTTTTTCCTTCCTCTAGTTCTCCATCTCCTTCCCTAAGGCTCCTGAACTCTTCCCTGGGTTCCCCTTGTTCTCCTCCTCTAGTTCTCCATCTCCTTCCCTAAGGCTCCTGAGCTCTTCCCTGGGTTCCCCTTGTTCTCCTCCTCTGCCTCTCCATCTCCTTCCCTAAGGCTCCTCTACTCTTCCCTGGGTTCCCCTTGTTCTCCTCCTCTAGTTCTTCATCTCCATCCCTAAGGCTCCTGAGCTCTTCCCTGGGTTCCCCTTGTTCTCCTCCTCTAGTTCTCCATCCCCTTCCCTAAGGCTCCTGAGCTCTTCCCTGGGTTCCCCTTGTTCTCCTCCTCTGCCTCTCCATCTCCTTCCCTAAGGCTCCTCTACTCTTCCCTGGGTTCCCCTTTCCTCCCCTCTAGTTCTCCACCTCCTTTGCCCCTAACCGTTTCTGGGGGCCGTAGTGGGGACCCTTTTCCCTCTGTTCTGATCAGCATGCTGGAGTCTCCCTTGTTTCCCTCATCCCCGGTCCCCTCCCCCTCAGAAGGGGCAGCAGCGTCCCTGGCCGCAGGGTGACCGCTGGGTGGGTGCTGGTTGCAGGAGGAACTGCCGGGGGAACCCCAACTGCCTGGTGGGCATCGGGGAGCACATCTGGCTGGGAGAGATCGACGAGAACAGCTTCCACAACATCGACGACCCCAACTGCGAGCGCAGGAAGAAGGTACCAGTGTGTGGGAGTGCCCCCAGGACCCATCCCACTCCTCCCCGCTGGAGGTGGGGACAGAGGCAGGGGCAGGGGAGGAGTTCCTTGCAGAACCGCAGAGTGGTGTTTGGTTGGGAAGGATCTTTAAAGCCATCTGATTCATTCTGTAACTCTGCCGAGGCTGGTGCCAGGCTGTGGCCCTCAGCAGCACATCTCTGCCTCTCTGAAACGCTTCCAGGGGTGAGGATTCAGCCACCTCCCTGGGCAGCCTGGGCCAGCCTTTCAGAACCCTTTCAGTAAAGAAATGTCCAACCTAAACTTCCCCTGGGGCAGCCTGAGGCCATTTCCTCTTGTCCTGTCACTTGTTCCCTGGCAGAAGAGACCAACCCCCACCTGGCTCTAGCCTCCTTTCTGAGAGCTCTAGGGAGCAATGAGGTCTCCCCTCAGCCTCCTTTTCTCCAGGCTCAAGGATCCCAGACCCCTCAGCCCCTCCTCAGATGTACTCCAGACCATTCCCCAGCTTTGTTGTCCTTACTTGGACCTTCTCCAGCCCCTCAATGCCCTTCTTACAGTGAGGGGCTCAAAACTGAAGCCTAAGGCTCAGTGCCTAGTACAGGGGGACAATCCCTGCCTTGCTCCTGCTGGCCACACTCTTGCTGATCCAAATCAGGCTGCTGGTGGCCTTCTGGGCCACCTGGGCACACCCTGGCTCATCTTCAGCTGCTTCCAACCAGCACCCCCAGGTCGTTCTCTGCTAGGCAGCCACTGCCCCAGGTCTGGAGCCTTCATGGGGTTGTTGTGACCCAAGTGTGCAGGATCCAGCCCTTGCCCTTGTTGAACCTCTTCCTGCTGTCCTCAGCCTATTGATCCAGTCTGGCCAGATCCCTCTGTAGGGCCTCTGACCCTCCATCAGATCAACATCCCACCCAGCTTGGTGCCCTCTACAGTCTGACTGAGAGTGCCTTGATCTGAGGGGAGACTTCACTGCTGTCTGCAGCTACCTGAAGGGACATTGTGGTGAGGCTGCTGCTGGCCTCTTCTCACAGGTACTTGGAGACAGAACAAGGGGGAATGGCCTCAAGCTGAAACTGGGTAGGTTTGGATTAGACATTGGGAAGAAGTTATTCACTGAGAGAGTGGTCAGGGACTGGAATGGGCTGCCCAGGGAGGTGGTGGAGTCACCCACCCTGCATGCATTTAAAGGTGCTTGGGGATGTGGTTTAAGATGACTCTTGTGGAGCAGGGCTCTAGGTTGGACTTGGTGATCCTGAGGGGCTTTGCCAGCCTGGGTGGTTCTGTGATCCTCTTGGCCAGGTCATTGGTGCAGATGCTGCACAGAACAGGCTCTGGTTCTGAGCCCTCCCTGCCAGCTGCAGGGGTGGGTCCTGCTCCTCCACACTGACAAGCATTGCTTGTCTCTCTCTCTCCAGAATGCCTTTGTGGGCTTAACCAACCTGGGAGCCACCTGCTACGTCAACACCTTCCTCCAGATGTGGTTTCTGAACCTGGAGCTGCGCCAAGCCCTCTACCTGTGTCCCAGCGAGTACGCGGCTGGGGAGGGCATCCCCAAAGACAAAGGTGGGTGGAGGCTGCCAGCAGGGGTAGTTTTGCTGCCTTTCTCCTTAGAATTTCACACACTGGCATCAGCTTTGGTCCTCCAGTCCCCTCAGGAAAGATGCTGAGGGGCGTGGAACATCTCTCTTGTGAAGAAAGGCTGAGAGAGTTGGGGCTGTTTTGGCTGGAGAAGGGCAGGCTGAGGGAGATGCTCATCATAGAGTCATAGAATGGTTTAGGTTGGAAGGGACCTCAAGGATCAGCCAGTTCCAACCCCCTGCCATAGGCAGGGACACCTCCCACTAGAACAGGTCACTCAAGGCCTCATCCAACCAGGGAGGAGCATCCACAACCTCCCTGGGCAACTCTATCAGTGCTGGTCAATACTTCAAGGGTGGGCGGCAGGAGGATGGGGCCAGGCTTTGGTCAGTGGTGCCCAGTGACAGGATAAGGGATAAGAGGCACAAACTTCACCTGAGTTTCATCTCAGCATGAGGAGGAACTTCTTGAATATAAGGCTGACAGAGCAGGCTGCCCAGGCAGGTGGTGGAGTCTCCATCTCTGGAGACATTCCAGGCCCATCTGGATGTATTCCTGTGTGGCCTGAAGTTGTGCCAGGGGAAGCTTAGGTTGGACACGAGGAACAATTTCTTCACTGCAAGAGCAGTCAGGCACTGGCCCAGGCTGCCCAGAGAGGTGGTGGAGTCTCCATCTCTGGAGACGTTCCAGGCCCACCTGGATGTGTTCCTGTATGGCCTAAAATTGTGTCAGAGGAAGCTTAGGTTGGACACGAGGAACAATTTCCTCACTGCAAGAGCAGTCAGGCACTGGCACAGGCTGCCCAGGGAGGTGGTGGAGTCCCCATCCCTGAAGGTGTTCAAGAAAGGTGTGGCCATGGCACTTGGGGGCATAGTTTAGTGGCCATGGTGGTGTGGAGGACTTGATCTTAGAGCTCTTTTCCTCCCCAAACAATCCTGTGGCCTTATCTGGGTGACCTTTCCTTGGCCTTGATGATTTCCAGAGGTCCCTTCCAACCCCTGTGATAGTGTGAGAGAGCCAATAGGAGAAGCTACAGCCACTTGTCTCACCTCCACGCTGTTGTTTTTGACCCCATCACCCACCTGCTGGAGACAAACCAACCTTTATCCAAGTTACTTCTTACATCAAACTGATCTGCTTGGCTGGAAAGCTGAATTTGGGGTTGTTTCTTGCTGAGCTGCTTCCCAGCTTAGTGATGGTGCTGGGAGTGGAAGCACAGGGGTTGGAGCTGCTGTGGAGCTCCACTCAGCCCATGGCAAGGTGAAAATGTAGGTTTGTAGTATGCTAAAGGCTCTCAGTGCCCTCCCAGCCATGGTGGTCTCCAGCCATGTCCCTTTGTGTGTGGTGTGAGCTGTAGGTGTAGGTCAGCTGCCTGATTCTGCCTGTGTTCATCCTGGTTTTAATGGTGTTTCACTGCTTGGGGTAAAAAAGCAGCTGTTGCTACACAACAACCAGCTTCAACTCAGCTCTTGTGAGGCACTGCAGGGTGGTTATGGTTGGAATTGATCATCTTGAGTGGCTCCTCCAGCCTGAGTGACTTTCTGTTTCAGCCTGTGCAGTGATTTTGCTGTCATCACTGACTTGTAAATCTCACAATCATTTAAAGCAGCTTTAGCCCTGCCCCTCCCCCCTCCTCCCATAATTTCCAGTCATTACATTAACCTGACCAAAGGAAGACCAAGGGAATTCTCTTGCCCTGAACCAGTTGTCTCTTGCCCTCAGCTGCTGCAATCATAGAGTGGGTTGGGTTGGAAGGGGTCTTAAAGATCATCCAGGTCCAACCCCCTGCCACAGGCAGGGACACCTCCCACTGGCCTGGCTTGCTCAAAGCTTCATCCAGCCTGGCCTTGGACACCTCCAGGGAGAGGGCATCCACAGCCTTCCTGGGCAGCCTGTGCCAATCTCTTCCCACCCTCACTGTCCAGAATCTCTTCCTCATCTCCAGTCTCAATCTCCCCTCCCCCTGCTCAAAGCCACTGCCCCTCAGCCTGTCAGAAGTTCTGATGTCAAGCACTGAATCTCCAGAGGGAGGAGGCTGCTTGGGGCTATGTTGGCAGAGTTTTGCCTTCTCTTGGAGCCAGTTCTAGATCCCCAAAACAATCCAGATCTCAACAGATGCTGCAGCAGCAGCTTGCAGATAGCATCAGGAGGGCCTTGATGTTCTCAGAGCCTTCCAGAGCCAAGCCCAGTGCTGCTAGCCCAGCATCCCCACTGCCAGAGACTCAAAGAGTCTGGGTTGGGTTGAAAGAGACCTTAAAGATATCCAGCTCCAGCCTCAAGGATCGTCCAGGTCCAAGCCCCTGCTGCAGGCAGGGACACCTCCCACCAGCCCAGCTTGCTCAAGGCCTCATCCAGCCTGGCCTTGAAAACTTCCTGGGAGGGGAAATCTGCAACCTCCCTGGGCAGCCTGTTGCAGTCTCTCCACACCTTCACATGTGGATCTTGCTTCTTTGAGGAGAGGCTGAGGGTGTGCAGCCTGCAGCAGAGGAGGCTCAGGGCAGAGCTCATTGCTGTCTGCAGCTGCCTGCAGGGAGGCTGTAGCCAGGAGGGGTTGGGCTCTGCTGCCAGGCAGCCAGCAAGAGAAGAAGGGGCCCCAGGCTGAAGCTGTGGCAGGGCAGGTTGAGGCTGGATGTTGTTAGGAAGTTGTTGTCAGAGAGAGTGATTGGCATTGGAATGGGCTGCCCAGGGAGGTGGTGGAGTCTGTGTGGCTGGAGGTGTTGCAGCCAAGGCTGGCTGGGGCACTGAGTGCCATGGTCTGGTTGGTTGGGCAGGGCTGGGTGCTAGGTTGTGCTGGCTGAGCTTGGAGCTCTCTGCCAACCTGCCTGATTCTGTGATCTCCATTGCCAGAGACCCATGGAATGCAGGACTGGGTTGGACTGGAAAAGACCTTAACGATCATCCAGCTCCAGCCTCAAAGCTCATCCAGGTCCAACCCTCTGCCATGGGCAGGGACACTTCCCACCAGCCCAGCTCACTCAAGGCCTCATCCAGCCTGGTCTTGAACACCTCCAGGGAGGGGATGTCCACAGCCTCCCTGGGCAGCCTGTTACAGTCTCTCCACACCTTCACATGTGGATCTTATCAATTCTTCACCAGATTATGAGCCCCAGACCATCTGTGAGCACCTGCAGTACCTGTTTGCCCTGCTGCAGAACAGCAAGAGGAGATACATTGACCCCTCAGGCTTTGTCAAAGCACTGGGCCTGGACACAGGGCAGCAGCAGGTAGGCTGGAGATGAGTCCCTCCACTTGACACCCTCGTTCAAGCAGGCTCAAGCCACTGTTTCTTGGTAGCTTGCCCTTTCTCAGATGGGTTGTGCTGCCTGCTGCAAACACAGAGGTGTTCCAGGTCTTGCCCCTTAGTGTGGGAGGCCAGGAGGAGCCTAGGGAAGGGTGGGAGGAGCCTAAGGAAGCTAGGAGTTGGCTGGGGAAGGCCTGGAGCCAATGGGATAGAGGTAGGTGAGGCAGTAAGAAGCCAGGTCAGACTTGGTGCTATTTGAGGTCTTTTCCAGCCTTTGTGGTTCTAAGAGTCACAATTCTCTCAGGAAATAGCCACTGAGAAGGTTGGTCAGGAGGAGGCCTGGGAAGGTCAGGAGGAACCCAGGGTGTGACAAGATGGGGACAGGGAGGGTCAGGAGGAGCCCAGGAACCAATGGTATGGGGAGAGGTTGGGCAAGAGGGGCACTGGAAAGATCAGGAAGAGCCCAGGTTATCTAGGAGGAGGCTGGGGAAGGTCAGGAGGAGCCCAGGGGGTGATGAGGTGGGGACAGGGAGGTCAGGAGAAGCACAGGGGGTGATGAGGTGGGGACAGGGAGGTCAGGAGGAGCACAAGGAGCGATGGGATGGGGACAGGGAGATCAGGAGGAGCACAAGGAGCGATGGGATGGGGACAGGGAGGTCAGGAGGAGCCCAGAAAGCAATGAGATGGGGACAGGGAGGTCAGGAGGAGCCTAGGAAGTGATGGGCTGGGGACAGGGAGGTCAGGAGGAGCAGAGGGATGGGGTGAGGAGTGTTGTCTGTGCTTGGTCAGCCCCAGCAGTGTGCAGGCTGGGAGCTGAATCTCCTGTGAGGGTCCTTCAGCAGGTGCTTCGTGGGCTGCTGGGCCCAGATGGGTAGTTCAGGGGGGTTGAAGAGCCCTGGTTGGGTCAAGAGGAGCCAGCCAAGGTCCGGTGTGAGCATGTGGGGCAGAGGAGGTGCAGTTAGAGGAGGGTGAGTGTCCTGTGGGGCTGTCACCAAAGCCAGAGGGCTCAGGGGAGGGGCACAGGTTGGGAAGTGGAGGGGGAATGCTGGAAGAGAAGCCCCAGGGCTTCCTCAGGGAGGGAAGGCCACGCCGAAGGATAGCTGGGAGAGGCCAAAGCTTGTTTTTGAAGCAAAGGAGAGCAAGGGTGGGACAGGAAGAGCCTGAGATGGGTGTGGGGAGCTCTGAGCCTCGTAGGAAGGCACAAATCCACGCAGCAGCTTCTCATTTTGGGGGGGTAAGGGGGAGGGCTTCTTCTCCCACCTCTGACACAAGCTGGGACAGGTCCTGCTGCTTGCTGAGCTTCGAGGAAGGAGCAGCACAGAACAGGAGCTCTGCAGGGATGGAGGTTTGGGTTTTTTTCCTTCCAGAGCCCTGCATGGAGCAGGGTAGGAGTCAAACCACCCAGAGTGGCTGGCCAGGAGCCAGAGTCTCTCATGTTCAGGGGGAAGCTCAGCTCCTTTGAGCCACATTCCTCCTTTTCTTCGGTTCTCCTGCCTGCTCTTTTTCGCCCTATTCAGGGCACAGGCTGCAGTGGAGCTCAGGCTAATTAGCAGCAAATTAGCAGCGTGGTTGCAATGGGGCTTTGTGCTGCTGAGGGGTGCTTAATGGGCCTGTTTTCTCTCTTCTAGGACGCTCAGGAGTTCTCGAAGCTGTTCATGTCTCTGCTGGAAGATACTTTATCCAAACAAAAGAACCCTGATGTCCGAAACATAGTGCAGAAGCAGTTCTGCGGGGAGTATGCCTATGTCACCGTGTGAGTGCTTGGCCTGGGCCAGGGAGCAGTTTGCATCATACAATCAGCAAATGCTCTGGTTTGGGAGGGACCTCCAAAGGGCATCCAGTCCAACCCCACCCTGCAGTCAGCAGGGAATTCTCCACTGGAGCAGGTTGCCCCCAGCCCTGTCCAGCCTTACCTTGAATATCTCCAGGGATGGGTCCCAACCACCTCCTTGGGCAGCCTGTTGCAGTGTTCCAGCAGCCTCGTGGTGCAGAACTTGTTCCTCACATCCAATCTCAATCTGCTCTGCTCTAGTTTGCAGCCATTGTCCCTGCAGGCCTTTGCCAACAGTCCCTTTGTAGCCTTCTTGTGGCCCTCTTCAGGTACTGGCAGGCTGCTGTTAGATCACAGCTCACAGATGTCAGGGGTTGGAAGGGACCCAAAGGGATCATTGAGTCCATCTCCCCTGCCAGAGCAGGACCATCCAATCTAGCTCAGGGCACACAGGAAGATATCCAGACAGGCCTGGAAAGGTTCCACAGGAGACTCCACAACCTCCCTGGGCAGCCTGTGCCAGGGCTCTGGGACCCTTCCAGTCAAGAAGTTCCCCCTTGTGTTGAGCTGCAACCTCCTGTGCTGCAGCTTCCATCCATTGCTGCTTGTCCTGTGCCAGGCAGCAATGAGCAGAGCCTGTCCCCCACTCCTGACCCCCAGCCCTCAGGTAGTTATAGACATTGATTCAATCCCCTCTCAGCAGCCCCAGGGCCTTCAGCCTCTCCTCACCAGGCACTGCTCCAGTCCCCTCATCATCCTCATAGCCTCCACTGGACCCTCTCCAGCAGATCCCTCCCCAGAGCCTTCTCTCCATGCTGAGCAGCCTCAGGTCCCTCAGCCTGTCCTTGTAGCAGAACTGCTCCAACCTCCTGATGACTTTTGTGGCCCTCCTCTGGACTCAGTCCATCAGGTCCATGAGTTTGAGGGGGATGAAATAAGCTCTCCTCACAACCCCAGCAGGCAGGCAAGCTGCCAGAATATGTCCCTGCCCCTGGCAGGGAGGTTGGGACTAGATGATCTTCAAGGTCCCTTCCAACCCAAAGCATTCTGTGAAGCTCTGAATGTGTTGTAAGAGGTGTTTGGCTTTTAGGTTTCCCCATGCTGCTGGTGGTGGAGTTCACCAGCTGCACTTAATCCCTTCAGGAAAAAAATCCAGTTAAAACTGGAAGTTGAAATAGTTTTGGTTGGAAGAGACTTTTCAAATCATCAAATCCAACCCTGGGCCCAGCACTGCCAGGCCACCCAGCTGTGGCCCTCAGCACCACAGCTTGGAAACCCCTCCAGTGTCCTGAGCAGCCTGGGCCAGGCTCTGACAACCCTCAAGAAGAAGTTCCTCATGTCCGACCTAAACCTCCCCTGAGGCAACTTGAGGCCATTTCCTGTCATCCTGTCACTTGTTGCTCGAGAGGACACCAACCCCCACCTCACTCCAGCCTCCTCGCAGTGCTGTGGAGAGCAATGAGGTCTCCCCTCAGAGCTGTATTGAGCAATGAGGTCTCCCCTCAGAGCTGCAGAGAGCAACGAGGTCTCCTCTCAGAGCTGCAGAGAGCAATGAGGTCTCCTCAGAGCTGTGGAGAGCAACGAGGTCTCCCCTCAGAGCTGCGGAGAGCAATGAGGTCTCCTCTCAGAGCTGCAGAGAGCAATGAGGTCTCCCCTCAGAGCTGTGCAGAGCAATGAGGTCTCCTCTCAGAGCTGTGGAGAGCAATGAGGTCTCCCCTCAGAGCTGTGGAGAGCAATGAGGTCTCCCCTCAGAGCTGTGCAGAGCAATGAGGTCTCCTCTCAGAGCTGTACAGAGCAATGAGGTCTCCTCTCAGAGCTGCAGAGAGCAATGAGGTCTCCCCTCAGAGCTGTACAGAGCAATGAGGTCTCCTCTCAGAGCTGTAGAGAGCAGTGAGGTCTCCTCTCAGAGCTGTAGAGAGCAATGAGGTCTCCCCTCAGAGCTGTGGAGAGCAATGAGGTCTCCTCAGAGCTGTAGAGAGCAGTGAGGTCTCCTCTCAGAGCTGTAGAGAGCAATGAGGTCTCCCCTCAGAGCTGTGCAGAGCAATGAGGTCTCCCCTCAGAGCTGTGCAGAGCAATGAGGTCTCCTCTCAGAGCTGTGCAGAGCAATGAGGTCTCCTCTCAGAGAGCAATGAGGTCTGCTCAGAGCTGTGCAGAGCAATGAGGTCTCCCCTCAGAGCTGTGCAGAGCAATGAGGTCTTCTCTCAGAGCGGTAGAGAGCAATGAGGTCTCCCCTCAGAGCTGTATTGAGCAATGAGGTCTCCCCTCAGAGCTGTGCAGAGCAATGAGGTCTCCCCTCAGAGCTGTATTGAGCAATGAGGTCTCCCCTCAGAGCTGTGCAGAGCAATGAGGTCTCCTCTCAGAGCTGTAGAGACCAGTGAGGTCTCCTCTCAGAGCTGCAGAGCAATGAGGTCTCCCTCCAGAGAGCAGTGAGGTCTCCTCTCAGAGCTGTACAGAGCAGTGAGGTCTCCCCTCAGAGCTGTGCAGAGCAGTGAGGTCTCCCCTCAGAGCTGTGCAGAGCAGTGAGGTCTCCCCTCAGCCTCCTCTGCTCCAGTCTAAACCCCCCCCCAGCTCCCTCAGCTGCTCCTCCCCAGCTCTGCTCTCCACACCCTTCCCCAGCTTTATCTCCCTTCTCTAAATACCTGCTCCAGCCTCTCAGTGTCCTTCTTGGAGTGAAAAAACCCCAAACTGACCCCTGTAGGGTGAGGGTGGTGAGAGACTGGCACAGGTTTCCCAGGGAGGTTGTGGAGCACAGAATCACCCAACGTGATCAAAGATCACGTTGGGTGATTCTGTGCTCCACAACCTCCCTGGAGGTATTCAGGACCAGGCTGGATGAGACCTTAAGCAGCCTGGGCTAATGCGAGGTGTCCCTGCCCATGGCAGGTGGGGGGTGAGTTGGAACTGACTCAGCTTTGGGGTCCCTTCCAACACATTGCAGGGTTCCAGTTGTGTGCACAAGTTGTAAGCTCCACTTTTTCCCCAGTAGGTGCTGTTCTGTTTCCACCTTGCAGAGCTTTTGTGCTGTGATTTTTGACTCCCACTAAGCCTGGCTGAACTTTTTGTCTCATGCTTGTAGAGCTCTGGGGAGTTCACAGGACCCAATGGACCTCCTCCTCCTCCTCTCATCTGCTTTTATCTTTCTCTTTTTAATCGTTTTTTTTTCTCTCTCTCTCTACTCCCCAGTTGCAATCAGTGTGGCAGAGAGTCCAAGCTCTTATCTAAGTTCTATGAGCTGGAGTTAAACATCCAAGGGCACAAGCAGCTGACAGACTGCATCACAGAATTCCTGAAGGTAGGAGCAGCTGGCTGAGGTTTGGCTCTTGGTTATTCTTAGCAAGGTGTTTTAATTCCTTCCTTCCTTCCTCCTCCCCAAGCCTTGGAGGTCAGCAATGGGAGTGAAGTAAGTGAGCTGCAGCCCAGAGGAGATAGTTCTGTCTCTGGAGTCGGCAAGGGAGGCTTGAGTCAAAGCGCAGGTGTTTTGAGTGGAGAAAAGCACTTCAGACTTGCATGGTTAATTCCAACGGAGTCGGGCAGGATGGAGGACAAGTCCCCAGAGGCTAAAAAAAGCCTCTTGCTGCTTTGTCAAGGGTAGCACCTGAGAATGGGGCTCTTTGTGCCTGCTCTCTGGGTGCTCATCTGCATAGCAACAGCAGACATTCCCCCTCCAAAATGCTTACTGGGCAGGGCCTGGAATAGCAGCGCAGGAACAGCTGCAAGGGCTCTTAAGTCCACTTGAAAATCTGCCTGGATCTTAAGTTCAGGTCCAGCAGGCTGAAGGTCTGAGGTGTGAATTCAACTGCAAATATTTAGGCCAGAGCTAACCCCGGAGTGGCTGCCCCTGAGCTGTTCGGGCAGCAGCCTCGCCGATGCTCTCAGCAAACCCAAACCGGTTGTTCCACTTGTGGAAGGGCTGCTGTGGGAGCAGACTGGTCTGTGTGCATGCCTTCAGCTCCTCAGAGGGTCAGCGTGGAGCCTGCCTGCTCCTCCTCCAAGCAAAACAGCCCAGTGACCTGCTTCAGGCTGCCCGGAGGTCTCCTCCCACCTGAGCCTGCCCTCAAACCTACTTGGGCATAGGCAGCGACTCTTAGAGGTTGAAGGGTCTGGAGGAGAGCACAGTAGTGACCCTCGGGTTGTGAGGCCAGGCTGAGAGAGTTGAGGGTGTTCAGCCTGGAGAAAGCTGCAGGGAGACCACCTGGTGGTGGCCTTGCAGTGTTTAAAGGGGACAGTCAGAGAGCTGGGGACAGACTTTTCTCAGGGCTTGTTGTGCCAGGCCAAGGGGTGATGGTTTGGAACTAACAGGTGGAGAGAAGGGAGAAATGTTTGACCCTGAGGGTGGTGAGAGCCTGGCCCAGGTTGCCCAGAGGTGGGAGCTGCCCCACCCCTGGCACCATTGCAGGTGAGGCTGTTTGGGCTCTGAGCAACCTGCTCCAGGTGCAGCTCTCCCTGCTGGGAGCAGGGGATTGGCCTGGATGAGCTTTACAGGTCTCTTCCCAGCCAAACCGGTATGTTGGTGTGGCTGAGCACAGGAATGTTGTCCTCTCCAGGCTAGAATGTGGCTTTACATTAACTTGTTCCCTCCTAAAAGGATGATTTAATCATTTTCTTAAGTAAAGCTCATCGGTACAAACCAACTCAGCCAAGCAGGGAGCAAACCTGGCAGTCTAGAGAGCAGCCTGAGGAGGAATAGGGCTTGATGCAATCTCAGGTTCTCCTGAAAGCAAGAGCAGCTTTGGGTTAGCAGTTAACAGCTTCACAGATTGCATCAAAGGTCATCTGCAGGCTGCAGGGACACCTCCAGCCAGAGCAGGCTGCACAGGGACACAGCAACTCTGACCTTGAGTGTCTCCAGGGATGGGGCCTCAAGCACACCTCTGGGCAGCCTGTTCCAGTGTCTCACCACCCTCACTGTGTAGAACTTCCTCCTCATGTCCAGCTGCTCCAGTTTCAAACCACTGCTCCTCATCCTGTCCCCACAGGCCCTTCTGAACAGTCCCTCCCCAGGTCTCCTTCAGGTACTGAAATGCAGCTCTGAGGTCTCTCTGGAGCCTTCTCTTCTCCAGGCTGCACAGCTCCAGCTCTCCCAGCCTGTCCTAAGAGCAGAGGTTCTCCAGCCCTCTGATCATCCCTTTAGTGGCCTCCTCTGGACCCTCTCTAGCAGGTCCATGGCCCTCTTGTGTTTGGGGTGGATACAGAATCACAGAATTAACCAGGCTGGAAAAGACCTCCAGGGTCGAGTCTAACCTCTCACCTAATGAACTAACCCCTGGCACTAAGTGCCTCATGCAGCCTCCTCTTAAACACCTCCAGGGACGGTGCCTCCACCACCTCCCCGGGCAGCCCATTCCAATGCCAATCACTTTCCATGTAGAACTTCCTCCTAACATCCAGCCTGAACCTGCCCTGCTGCAGTCTGAGGCTGTGTCTCTGCTTCTGTCCCTGGGTGTCTGGGAGAAGGGAGACACAGTGCTGCAGGTGAGATCTCAGCAGAGCACAGTGGGAGGCTCACCTGTCTCGACCTGCTGGCCAGGCTGCTTTGGATGCAGCCCAGGATGCATCCAAATTTGAACCAGGAGCTGCTTTTGGGAAGCAGCCTGGGAGGGCACTAAACGGTTAAAGGCACTTCCGCGCTCGGCAGCCTCCAGCTGTTGAGTCGCTCAGGCTGCCTTCCAGCGGTAACCCATTCTCAGGGCCTTTCTTTGTGCCTCCCCTCGCTGCTCAGGAAGAAAAGCTGGAAGGGGACAATCGTTACTTCTGTGAAACCTGTCAGAGCAAGCAGAATGCCACCAGGAAGATCAGGCTGCTCAGCCTGCCCTGCACCCTCAACCTGCAGCTGATGCGCTTTGTCTTCGACAGGTAACCTCGCACCGCAGCCTGCTGCTCCTCCTGCCTTGCTGGGACGGGTGGAGCACGTCCCTGAGCTCCTCTGGGGGTGCTTGGAGGGCTTTCAAGGGAGGTGCCTTGAGGTGGGGACTGTGGGTGCTGTCATCTGAGCTGAAGCTTTGCCTCCACGCAGACAAACAGGCCACAAGAAGAAGCTGAACACCTACATTGGCTTCTCCGAGCTGCTTGACATGGAGCCCTTCATGGAACAGAAGAGTGAGTTTTGTGTGCTCTGTGGTCTTTGGCTTTACCTGGCAGCTGGAAGGAGGTCTCCAAACCTGCTTTTGTTTTTGTGGCTGGAAAAGTGTTGTTTGAGCCCTGTGTCTCAAATCACTGCCTCGGGAAGTGGACTAGGGAAGCCACGGCCTGCTTGGTGAGGTCTTGGAGTGATGCAAGTTCAGTGCCAGTCACTGAATGCTAGACTGGGTTGGCTTGGAAGGGACCTTCAACGTCCTCTAGTTCCCAACACCTTCCCCTAGCCCAGGTTGCTCAAGGCCTCATCCACCCCTGGCCTTGAGCACCTCCTGGGAGGGAGCATCCACAACCAACCTGGGCAGCCTGTGCCAGTGTCTCACCTTTTCCAAGTCTGGGAACATGAAGCTCTATGGATGAAAGCTTGAGGAGGGGAAATTGAGACTGGAGATGAGGAAGAAATTCTTGAGAGTGAGGGTGGGGAGACACTGGCACAGGTTGCCCAGGGAGGCTGTGGAGGTGTTCAAGGCCAGGTTGGATGAGGCCTGGAGCAACCAGGGCTAGTGGGAGGTGTCCCTGCCTGTGCCAAGGCAGGGTCGGACCTGGATGAGCTTCGAGGTTGGAGCTGGATGAGGTTGTAAGATGCCTTCCAACCCATTCCATGAATCCCTGAGGAGCCCTGAGGCATGTGGCTGCTGCTTCCCTTCCAGATGGGGTCTACGTCTACGAGCTCAGCGCCGTCCTCATCCACCGAGGCGTCAGCGCCTACTCCGGGCACTACATCGCCCACGTCAAGGACCCCCAGACAGGGGAGTGGTACAAGTTCAACGACGAGGACATCGAGAAGATGGAGGGCAAGAAGCTGCAGCTGGGGATTGAGGAGGATCTAGGTAAAAGTTCCCAGTTGTGAGTGCCCTTTTCAAGCCCCTCCTTTCCCCGCAGCCGCGGAGGCTGAGTGCATGCAGCTCCTCTTGGTACTCCTCGGAGCGCTCCCACGCCCGCTCCCAGGTCTCAGAGTGAGGTGTCAAGCAGCAGCTCTGCTAATTGCAGCCACATTTCCTCCTGCTCAGCCCCCTGTGAGTGTTTGCACAGGCTCCTGATGGCTTCCTCTGGAATTCCTCTTGCCTCCACCTGGCAGATAAGGGACTGATAAGTCGGGCAGTGGGTGCCTATCGGGGCGAAACAGGCGAGCTGGCTGCTGTGCCAGAGGAGGCTGAGGAGCAGATAAGAAGATGACTTTCAGTTTCCTTAACACGTTGAGGTTTTTCTTTCCACTGAAGTGTTTTGCTTGGAGGCAGGAAAGAGAGCCTGTGTCAAAAATATCTTCATCCAAACAACAGCTTGGAATCCCAAAATGCCTTTTGTGCTTATCCTCTCTGCTCTTCTTTTCCACCCTGGCTGACTCATCTTGGGCCAGTGCTTCCAGGTAGCCATGTTCCCTGGGCAGGACAAGGGCTTGCTATCTTGGAGAGCTCAAGCTGAGGCCAGGCTTATGGATTTCTTGGGATAAAGAAGGATAGATAGGAGCAGTTCAGCATGAAATCATAGATTCAGAAAATGGTTTGGGTTGGAAGGGACCTTAAAGATGCTCCAGCAACAGCTTACAGGTACCATCAGGAGGGCTGTGGTGTTCTCAGCCCAAGCTCAGAGCTGTTAGCCCAGCATCTCCAAGGCCAGAGACTCAGAGAATCCTAGAAGGGGTTGGAAGGGACCATTCAGTTCCAGCTCCCTGCCATGGGCAGGGACACCTTCCCCTGGCCCAGGTTGCTCAAGGCCTCATCCAACCTGACCTTGACCTTGAAAACCTCCAGGGAGGAGGCATCCACAGCTTCCCTGGGCAACCTGTGCCAGTGTCTCCTCACCCTCACTCTAACGATTTTCCTCCTCCAGTCTCAATCTCCTCTCTTCCAGCTTCAGTCACAGTTGGCAGTGCTTGGATTCGCCGTTGCTCAGCATTGCCTAGCACAGGAGGCTTTGCAGTAGCAGAAAAAAGGAAATGGGTGCCAGAAGTGTGCCTTTGTCAGAGAAATTTTCTCCTCATCAATGCAGTTTCTCTCTCCATCCCTTTCTAAGGCAAGCAGCCTGTTCTCAGCAAGCATTGGGCCCAGCAGGACACTGCTGCTTCCTTGTGGCTGGATGTGAATGAAACATCTCCTTTCTTTCAAGTAGCCTCAAGCTTCTTTCAGTAGCTTGACTAAAAGACCCCCTCAGATGTATTTGCTCCTTTTGGTTTGTTGTCAAACCACCTTAGCCTGAGCAGGCTCAGGGCATTCACCTCTCTCCCATTTCCTTCCTTGCCTCTGCCTGCTGCAGCTTTAGTTTCAACTCTCTGGCCAGTAAACACCTCCTTGCCTTTCCTCACCCTGCAGGCTGCCAGCTGAGCAACTTCCTCATCCTGTTCGTGTTTTCCTCTAGAGAGCTTCCAGCCCAGCAGTGAAGCTGGGCAGACATCTAGTGGTGTAAGAGAGAAAAGTAACCTGCTAGAGAGAAAAGTAACCTGCCAGAGAGAAAAGTAACCCTGCCAGAGAGAAAAGTAACCTGCCAGAGAGAAAAGTAACCTGCCAGAGAGAAAAGTAACCCTGCCAGAGAGAAAAGTAACCCTGCTAGAGAGACAAGTAACCCTGCTAGAGAGAAAAGTAACCTGCTAGAGAGAAAAGTAACCTGCTAGAGAGAAAAGTAACCCTGCCAGAGAGAAAAGTAACCTGCCAGAGAGAAAAGTAACCTGCCAGAGAGAAAAGTAACCCTGCCAGAGAGAAAAGTAACCCTGCTAGAGAGAAAAGTAACCCTGCTAGAGAGAAAAGTAACCTGCCAGAGAGAAAAGTAACCCTGCCAGAGAGAAAAGTAACCTGCCAGAGAGAAAAGTAACCTGCCAGAGAGAAAAGTAACCCTGCCAGAGAGAAAAGTAACCCTGCTAGAGAGAAAAGTAACCTGCCAGAGAGAAAAGTAACCTGCCAGAGAGAAAAGTAACCTGCTAGAGAGAAAAGTAACCTGCCAGAGAGAAAAGTAACCTGCCAGAGAGAAAAGTAACCCTGCTAGAGAGAAAAGTAACCTGCCAGAGAGAAAAGTAACCTGCCAGAGAGAAAAGTAACCTGCCAGAGAGAAAAGTAACCCTGCCAGAGAGAAAAGCTCCCTCAGCCTGTGGGTTTAACCTCCTGAGTTACTCATTGAGGCTAAATCAACCTGCCTGTGGCCTCAGTCTAAAGCTTTATGCTAAACCACACAGAAATATTCTTGCTGAGCTCCAAGGCTGCTTGAAGAACAGAAGTGAAATGTGTTTGGAAGGCTCTGGAGGTTGCAGAAGCTGGGATTTTTATCAAGAGCTGGCCTCTTTTTGTCTGCTCCCTGCAAAACTGAGCCCCTTCTGTGGTACAGACACAGCCAGCAGCAGGAGAAGGTCACATCAAGCAGAGTTTTGCTGTGGAGGGAGTCCTGGGGGAGACTCTGAGCAAGCAGATGGGAGCAGTAAATGCAAACAGAGAGAGGTCTTGGAAGGCCCCTGGATGGTGCAGTGGGAGAGGCAGAGGAATTGTCCCAGAACCAAGGGAAACAGCCCCTTGTGTTGTTATTTCAGTGTCCTGTGTGGAGTTTCAGCTCTGGAGGGTTGTTGTTTGTTGCTGAGTTTTGAGGCTGCAGCTGGGGATGCTGTTTGTGTCCTGCCTGGCAGCCTCTCTGGGAACGGCCTCGCTTGCGACACTCAGTTCACATCACCCCAGCAGCTGCTCTGCGCTCACTGCTGGGGCTGCCTGCTCCCCAAGAGCCTTGCTGGGCCTGTGTTTTACCCACACACAGTCACCTGAGGTGAAATCAGGGAATTGTGGAATTGTTTTGGTTGGAAAAGACCTTCAGGAGCATCCAGTCCAACCATAGCGAGCCTGGGGCTAAACCACCTCCCGCAGCACCACAGCTCTGCCGCCTCTAACACCCCCAGGGATGGGGATTCAAGCACCTCCCTGGACAGCTGGGGCCAGGCTTTGAGAACCCTTCCAGTCAAGAAGTTTCTTCTCATGTCCAACCAAACCTCCCCTGGGGCTACTTCAGGCCATTTCCTCTTGTCCTTGGCAGAAGAGCCCAACCCCCACCTCACTCCAGCCTCCTTGCAGGGAGCTGCAGAGAGCTGTGAGGTCTCCTCTCAGCCTCCTCTTCTTCTGCAGCCTCGACATCCCCAGCTCCCTCAGCTGCTCCTCTCCAGACCCTTCGACATCTTGGCTGCCCTTCTGTGGACCTTCTCCAGACCCTCCATGTCCTTCCTGGAGTCAGTGAGGAGCCCAGAATGAACCCAGTGTTTGTGGCATGGCCTCACCTGTGCCCAGCAGAGGACGAGCTCCACCCTGGCCCTGCTGGCCACACTGTTTCTATCTCTCCCTAGAGACAGTGAGCTGTGAGCTGGCACAAGAGTGGCATCACCAAGACAATGGTAGCTGAGGGCTCATGGACAGTGGTCACAAAAGAGGCTCACAGAATGCCAGGGGCTGGGAGGGACCCTCCAGAGATCATCAGGTTCAATCCCCCTGCCTCCTCCAGACTCACCAACCTCTGCTCCCTCAGCTGCTCCAGACCCCTCACCAGCTTTGTTGCCTTTCTCTGGACCCTCAGTGTCCTTGGAATGAGAATCAATCTGATTTCCACCCCCACCAAGGGTCTGACTCTGCTCTTCTGTGTCAGGACACCAGACCAAGATGCAGTGGGGACAGAGAGCTGGTTTTGGCTCGGGGCAGTTTAACTGGGCTCTTGCAGAAGGGTGGTTCAGAGCAGGCTCCTAATTTTAGTGCCTTTGAATTTCTCTGCCTCAAGAAATGCTGCAGGGTTTTGGGTCTTGCTTTGGGATGCAATTTTGCCTCATGCCAAGCCCAGTGCTTGGCAGAAAGGGGCCTGGCAGGGTGCAGCAGAGAGAGGGAAGCCAACTAGGTGGCAAACTTGTCCTGTTCACAGAGTCACTGAAGGAGCTGGGCTGTTAATGGGGGCTTATTGACAGGGTCTTGTTGAACCTTGAGTGCTGTGTTCAGCTCTGCACCCCCCCCCCACTGCAGGAAGGACACTGAGAGGCTGGAGCCTGTCCAGAGTAGGGCAGCAAGGCTGGAGCAGGGCCTGGAGCAGCTGGGGATGAGGAGGGGCTGAGGGGACTGGGGGGGTGCAGGCTGGAGAAGAAGAGGCTGAGGGAGACCTCCTTGCTCTCTGCAGCTGCCTGCAGGGAGGTTGGGCAGAGGAGGGGGCAGCCTCTGCTGCTTGGTGCCAAGGGACAGGAGCAGAGGGAATGGTTCCAGGCTGCCCCAGGGGAGGCTGAAGCTGGATCCCAGGAAACATTTCTGCCCTGGGAGGGTTCTCAAACACAGGAATGGTCTGCCCAGGGCAGTGCTGCAGTCCCCATCCCTGGGGATGTTCCAGCACTCTGCGGGCCTGGTGCTTAGGGCCATGGTTTAGTGGTGACTTTGCAGTGCTGGGTGGAGGGCTGGGACTTGGGGAGCTTGGAGCTCTCTTCCAGCCAGATGTTTTCTGTGATTGATTAATGATGTTTTCCCTTCTGTACCACAGCAGAACCTTCCAAATCCCAGGCTCGTAAGCCCAAGTGTGGGAAGGGGACCCACTGCTCACGCAACGCCTACATGCTGGTGTACAGGCTGCAGACCAGAGAGAAGTCCCTGACCGTTGAGGTCCCAGGTAAGGCAGCTCTGGCCCTGCAGCTCTCTTGGCCTCTTCATCTTCATCATAGAATGGTTTAGGTTGGAAAGGAACTCAAAGGTCATCTGGTTCAAACCTCCCCTGCCATAGGCAGGGACGCATCCTGCTAGAACAGGTTGCTCAAGGCCTCATCCAGCCTGGTCCTGAACACCTCCAGGGAGGTTGTGGAGCACAGAATCACCCAACGTGATCTTTGATCCAGACCTGCCCCCGGGACTGCAGGTGGGGTGTGAGGAGAGCAGAGCCAAGGGGCAGAATCCCCTCCCTTGCCCTGTGCCCACACTGCTCTGGCTGCAGCCCAGCACAGGGTTGTGTCTGGGCTTCACTCACACTGCAGGCTCCTGTTGAGCTTTTCCTCACCCCAGACCCCCAGGGCCTGTTCCTCAGAGCTGTCTTGGGATGTTCCAGACAGGCCAGGAGAAACTTCTTTACTGTGAAGGAGCACTGAAAGAGGCTGCCCGGAGAGGTTGTGGAGTCTCCTCTGCAGGCTCTCAGAGCTAAGCTGGATGTGCTGCTGTG
Organism: Pogoniulus pusillus; assembly: GCF_015220805.1. NCBI lineage: Eukaryota > Metazoa > Chordata > Aves > Piciformes > Lybiidae > Pogoniulus > Pogoniulus pusillus. The sequence continues at coordinate 1,417,609 of NC_087299.1, forward strand.
TGGCCTGCCCTAGGTGACCCTGCTCTGGCAGGGGGATTGAACCTGATAATCTCTGGAGGGTCCCTCCCAGCCCCTGGCATTCTGTGATTCTTGCTGTGAGCCTCATTTGTGACCACTGTCCATGAGCCCTCAGCTACCATTGTCTTGGTGATGCCACTCTTGTGCCAGCTCACAGCTCACTGTCTCTAGGGAGAGATAGAAACAGTGTGGCCAGCAGGGCCAGGGTGGAGCTCGTCCTCTGCTGGGCACAGGTGAGGCCATGCCACAAACACTGGGTTCATTCTGGGCTCCTCACTGACTCCAGGAAGGGTCTGGAGAAGGTCCACAGAAGGGCAGCCAAGATGTCGAAGGGTTTGGAAAGGAGCAGCTGAGGGAACTGGGGGTGTTGAGGCTGGAGAAGAGGAGGCTGAGAGGAGACCTCACAGCTCTCTGCAGCTCCCTGCAAGGAGGCTGGAGTGAGGTGGGGGTTGGGCTCTTCTGCCAAGGACAAGAGGAAATGGCCTGAAGTAGCCCCAGGGGAGGTTTGGTTGGACATGAGAAGAAACTTCTTGACTGGAAGGGTTCTCAAAGCCTGGCCCCAGCTGTCCAGGGAGGTGCTTGAATCCCCATCCCTGGGGGTGTTAGAGGCGGCAGAGCTGTGGTGCTGCGGGAGGTGGTTTAGCCCCAGGCTCGCTATGGTTGGACTGGATGCTCCTGAAGGTCTTTTCCAACCAAAACAAGCAGTAGGACAAGAGGAAATGGCCTTAACTTGCCCCAGGGGAGGTTTAAGTTGAACACGAGGAGCAATTTCTCCCCCAAAAGGCATGTCAAGGCCCGGCCAGAGGTGCCCAGGGCAGTGGTGCAGCCTCCATCCCTGGAGGGGTTTCACAGCTGTGCAGATGTGGTGCTGAAGGCCGTGGCTCAGTGGTGCCCTGGCAGTGCTGGGTTAGGGGTTGGGCTGGGTGATCTGAAAGGTCTCTTCCAACCTGAACAGTTCCATGGTTCTCTGAAGCAGTGTGACAAGGTGGGCAGGTGCTGGGGGCTCACTGCCAGGGTCCCACAGGAGCCTCTTAGGCTCCTGCAGGTGGCCAGGAGCTGCTTGGTTGGATGTCAGCAGCGGTGCCCATGGCCTGCTGCAGGTGAAAAGCTTTGGCAGCTGCCAGGCTGCTTCTGCCAGGGCTTCATCGTTGCCATCTGGAGAGAGAAGCAGAGATGGGAGCCTTGGGCAGCAGCAGCAGCAGCAGCAGCTCTGTCTCGGTGCCTTCTTGCCTTGCCATGGAATTCCTGGGGGTGGCAGAAATCCCTCTGGGCTTGGCCTCTGCATTTAGTGATGCTTCCTGTTTGTGTGCTGCTCAATTAGCAACGTTAATTAGGCCCCTGGTGCTGACGGGGCTGGAGGTGGGTTCTGGTCTTTGGCAGAGCAGGGGCAGCAGAGGTGATGTGTCCTCTTGAAACCCGGGGTCAGTTTTGGGGCCCTCACTCCAAGAAGGACATTGAGGAGCTGGAGCAGGTCCAGAGAAGGGTAACAAAGCTGAGGAAGGGTCTGGAGAGCAGGGCTGGGGAGGAGGGAGCTGGGGGAGTTTAGCCTGGAGCAGAGGAGGCTGAGGGGAGACCTCACTGCTCTCTGCAGCTCCCTGAAAGGAGGCTGAAGCCAGGCGGGGTTGGGCTCTGCTCCCAAAGGACAAGAGATAGGACAAGAGGAAATTGTGCCAGGGGAGGGTTAGGTTAGAGATTAGGAACATTTTTTTTTGCCTCGAGTGGTCAGGGATTGGCACAGGCTGCCCAGGGGGGGAGGAGTCCCCATCCCTGCAGGTGCTCAGGACAGGTTTGGCCACAGCACCTGGGGACAGGGTTTGGTGGCCATGGTGGGGCTGGGTTGGTGCTTGGACCCCACAGTCTTAAAGGCCTTTTCCAGCCCAAACAATTCTGTGCTCCTGTCCCCTTGCCCAGGTGACCTGAGTGCAGAGAGGGTAAATCATTCACCTTCCCCCCACCACCACCTTACTAACAGCACCAAACCTTTTCCACCTCCTACCAAACCCCACCCAGCTTTGGGATTTGCTGCGGATTCCTGCCTGGAATCTGCCTTTCCAGCCTGCTTCCTGAGCTCTCCTTCGCTCCCTACCCCTCTGCCCCAAACAATAGCCCTGCAGCAGGCTCTCCACCCAGCTCCAGATTCCTGAGCTTCCCTTTGTTTCCCGTGGCTGCCTGCCAGGCCGGCGGGGAGCAGAGGGCAGCAGCCGAGCCCCGCGGTTCTCTGCCTGCTTTCATGCAACTCTAAATTTGAGGCATTTGGCTTTGATGCAGTTTAAAGAGGCTTTTCCAGGACACTGCAGAGACCTCACTTGCTTCTGACCTCAGAAAAAGGAGGGGGTCAGGCTGGTCAGCTGTTGGGTTTTAGTGCAGGACAGTGTCCCAGGGTTGAGTTTGGTGCAGGAGCAGTTAAGGCTCTCTGGAGCTCTTCGGCGTGCTGCTGGCTAGGAGAAAGCTGCAGATAAGCAGAGCTCTCCCCCTCCCTCCTGCCAGCCCTCTCAGGGAAGTGTTTTATCTGCTGCTGCTTTTCCCCCTTCCCCTGCTGAGCTTGGGTTTGGTTTTTTCCATCAGTGGCAGCAAAACTTCCCTTTTCCCCCATGCTTCATGGCTCTCCCTGCCTTATCTCCCATCTCCTGAGGGTTTCCTGCCCTTGGTTCTGTGACCTGCTGATCCCCGCGGTCCTTTCCAGCCTGGCAGTCTGTGACCTGCTCAAGCCCTCCCTGCTGAGCTCCTCTTGTGCTCCCTGGGACTGGTGAATCCTTTTGCTCTTCCCTGGCAGTGCCAGCTCCTTGGCACTGCAGAGCAGCTGCTGCTGGCAGGAGCAGGAGGAGCCTGAGGGAGGGCTGGGAGCGGGCAGCGAGGCGCAAAGCCCCACAGCTCATCCTGCAGCTGCCAGAGCTTGGCGTGGGCTCAGCAGCAGGAAGAGAATCCTCCTGATGGCACAACCAGCCTGAGCAGATGACACTGAGTGGGGTGGGATGCTGATCTGCTGGAGCCTGGGAGTCTGTAGAGAGGGCCCTGGCCAGCTTGGATCCATGGGCCAAAGTCAATTGCAGGAGGTGCAGCAAGGCCAAGGGCTGGGTCCTGCCCTTGGGTCACAACAACCCCAGGCGATGCCACAGGCTTGGGGCAGAGTGGCTGGAAAGTGCCCAGCAGAAGAGGACCTGGGGCTGCTGGTCTGAACATGAGCCAGCAGCGTGCCCACGTGGCCAAGAAGGCCACCAACGTCGTGGCCTTTATCCACAGTGGTGTGGCCAGCAGGAGCAGGGCAGGGATTGTGCTGCTGCTGGGCACTGCTGAGGCCACAGCTTGAATTCTGGGTTCAGTTTTGGGTCCCTCACTCCAAGAAGGACATGGAAGGGGCTGGAGCAGGCCCAGAGAAAGACAACCAAGCAGGTGAAGGGTGTGGAGAACAGGGCTGGGGAGGAGCAGCTGAGGGAGCTGGGGGTTTTGAGCCTGGAGAAAAGGAGGCTGAGGGAAGGCCTCATTGCTCTCTAGAGCTCCCTGAAAGGAGGCTGGGGCAGGTGGGGGTTGGGCTTTTCTCCCGGGGAGGAATTGACAGGACAAGAGGAAGTAACCCGAAGTGGCTCCAGGGCAGGCTTAGGTTTGACATTGGAAGAATCTTCTTCCCTGTAAGGGACCTCATAGACTGGCCCAGGCTGCCCAGGGAGGTGGTCAAATCCCCCTTCCCTGGAGCCGCTTCAGAGAGGCAGAGATCACAGGATCACAGTATCACAGTATCATCAGGGTTGGAAAAGACCTCACAGATCATCAAGTCCAACCCTCCACCACAGAGCCCAAGGCCAGACCATGGCACCAAGTGCCACGTCCAGTCCTGCCTTGAACAGCTCCAGGGACGGCGACTCCACCACCTCCCCGGGCAGCCCATTCCAGTGTCCAATGACTCTCTCAGGGAAGAACTTTCTCCTCACCTCCAGCCTAAATCTCCCCTGGCACAGCCTGAGGCTGTGTCCTCCTGTTCTGGTGCTGGCCACCTGAGAGAAGAGAGCAACCTCCTCCTGGCCACAACCACCCCTCAGGTAGTTGTAGACAGCAATAAGGTGCTGAGGGCCACGGTTTAACTCCAGGCTTGGCAGAGTTAGAGAACAGTTGGACTGGATGGTCTGCAGGAGCTTTCCCAACCAAAACAGCTCCACAGTTCCCTGGTTTTCCCCTTCCTCTCCTCACAGCTTTCCTGCAGGAGCTGGTGGAGAGAGATAACTGCAAGTTCGAGGAGTGGTGCAACGAGATGGCCGAGATGCGCAAGCAGAGCGTGGCCAGAGGCAAGATCAAGCACGAGGAGGTGAAGGAGCTCTACAAAAGGTTACCTGCTGAAGCTGGTCTGTAAGCCATTGTGGTAGTATTTTGTCATAGACCTTGTTAAGATCAGTCCTGTGTTGTAACTAACCCAGCCTGAACTCTCTGCCCTGGGCAGAGGAGAGCGGCTGCTGCCTGCCGCTGCTCTGTGCATGCTCAGGCTTTGCTTGCTCTCTTTGGTGGTGCTTTGTTGGTTGTTGTTTTTTTCCCTCTGCCTTAACCTATTTTTCTCCTCTTTTTTTTTTTTCTGCTCATTCTCATGGCCTCTGGCATTGTTAATTCCCTCTTGTTGCTTCCCCAGCAGTCAGGCTCCTCTGTGCTTGCATGCATTGTGACTCTTTTCTTCTGCCCGCTGAGCAGCTCTCGTTAGCAGCGAGGCAGAAGAAGTGGCTGGTTTCAGATTGCCAGCTCAGGGCTGGTTTGGCAGCTGGTGAGCTGAATTCCTGGGCAGGTAGCAGGGCAGGGAGGGCCTGACCTCCAGCTGGAAGTGGTTTAGTTCATCCCAGCAGTGCTTGCAAGCTTCGGAGTCCCTCGGAGGAGTGCCTGGGGTGGATCCTTTCCTCGTCTCTTGCTGCCTTGGTGTGTCTCAGAACCAGGATTTTTATTCCCCACTTTGTTTTTTCTCTCCCAGCTCCCTCTAAACAAGCCTAAGGACACTGCCTCTGTCCATCCAGCATGGACAATGTCCCCCTGCACTGTCTGCATGGATTCATAGAATCCTAGAATGGTTTGGAAGGGACCTCAAAGCTCATCCAGCTCCAGCCCCCTGCCATGGGCAGGGACACCTCCCACCAGCACAGGCTGCTCAAGGCCTCAGCCAGCCTGGCCTTCAACACCTCCAGGCAGGAGGCAGCCACAGCCTCCCTGGGCAACCTGTGCCAGTCTCTCCCCACCCTCACTCTCAACAATTTCTTCCCCATCTCCACTCTCAGTCTCCCCTCTCCCAGCTCAAAGCCATTGTCCCTCATTCTTGCCACTCCCAGCCCTTGTCAGAAGTCCCTCCCCAGCTCTTCTGGAGCCTCTTCAGGCACTGGAAGGCTGCTTTAAGGTCTCCCTGGCATATTCTGCATGCTGAACAGCCCCAACTCTCCCAGCCTGTCCCCATAGTGGAGGTTCTGCAGCTCTCTGATCATCTTTGTGGCCTCTTCTGGACCCTTTCCAGGTCCTTGTTGTTCTGGGGGTCCCAGAACTGGAGGGAGTGCTACAGGTGGGGTCACAGCAGAGCAAAGGGGCAGAATCCCCTCCCTGTGCTGCTGCTCTCACTGCTTTGGATGCAGCCCAGGACAGGTCTGGCCTTCTGCCAGTGGCCATTGCTGCTTCATGGGGAGTTTGTCACCAACTGACACCCCCAGGTCCTTCTCCTCGAGGCTGCTCTGAAGCCACTCCTCACCTAAGCCTGCATTCGTGCTTGGGATTGCCCTGGCCCAGCTGCAGGACCTTGCACTTGCCCTTGTCAAGCTTCCTAAGGTTGGCTTGAGCCTGTCCAGGTCCCTCTGGATGGGTCCCTTCTGTGCAGCATGGGGGCCAGGCCACACAGCTTGGTGTCCCCCACGTCTGAGAGCCCCAGGGAGTTTGTACCTGCACTGTTTGATTCTGCAGCCTGTTGGACACTTTGCTGCTCAGCCTCTGCCTGCTGCTCAGAGCCAGCAGTGACAGGCAGGTAGCCAGGTGGGACACCCCAGCTCCACCCAGGTCTTGTCTCCTCCATTTATGGACCAGAGTTTGCAGGCAACAGGCACTTGACTCAGGTACAGGAAGCTGTCACAGGTCCTGCAAGTCATAGTGGTGTGCAAATGTCACCCTGAAATCAGAGTGGTGGTGGAGGGGTGAGTGTGCCATGAGTCACCCATGGAAGGCAGCAGCCAGCACAGCCCTGCTGTGCCTTCTCTCCCCCTTAGCTTGCTCTTGAGGTTTCTAACATGACAGAGGAGTGAAGATCAGGAACTGCACTTTACAGGTGTGAGTAACATTGCAGAGTCATGGAGTTGTTTTGATGGGAAGAGACCTTTAAGATTAAGGATGAAGGAGAAGAGAAGGCTTTGAGGAGACCTTAGAGTGGCCTTCCAGTCTCTGAAGGGGGCCTGCAGGAGGGCTGGGAAGGGACTATTGACAAGGTCTGGTAATGACAGGACAAGGGGTGATGGGTTTGAACTGGAAGAGGGGAATCACTTCCCCCCTAGCCAGGGGTCAAGATGGGGTCAGCATCTCCATGAGCCTCTGTGCTGGGCTGCAGCCAGAGCAGTGTGGGCACAGGGCAAGGGAGGGGATTCTGCCCCTTGGCTCTGCTCTCCTCACACCCCACCTGCAGTCCTGGGGGCAGTTCTGCAGCCCCCAGCACAAGCAGGACATGGAAGTGTTGGAGCCAGTCCAGAGGAGGCCACCAAGATGCTGAGAGGGCTGCAGCAGCTCTGCTCTGAGCACAGGCTGAGAGAGTTGGGGCTGTGCAGGCTGGAGAGGAGAAGGACTGGAGGAGAGCTTGGAGTGGCCTTGCAGGATGTGCAGGGGGCTGCAGGAGGGCTGGGGAGGGACTACTGAGAAAGTCTGGGAATGGCAGGAGGAGGAGGAGGAGGAATAGGTTTGAAGTGGCAGAGGGGAGATGGAAAGTGGATGTGAGGAAGAAGTTGTTTGCAGGGAGGGTGGTGAGAGACTGGCACAGGTTTCCCAGGGAGGCTGTGGAGCACAGAAGCACCCAGTGTGATCTTTGATCACATTGGGTGCTTCTGTGCTTCACAACCTCCCTGGAGGTGCTCAGGACCAGGCTGGATGAGGCCTTGAGTGACCTGTTCTAGTGGGAGGTGTCCCTGCCTATGGCACAGGGTTGGAACTGGCTGATCCTTGAGGTCCCTTCCAACCTAAACCACTCTGTGATCCAGCCCAGCACTGTCAGGGCACCACTAAACCATGACCCTCAGCACCACATCTACACAGCTTTGAAACCCCTCCAGGGCTGGGGACTGCACCACTGCCCTGGACAGCTCTGCCCAGGCCTCTACATGCCATTTGGGAACTTGTTCCTCATGGCCAACCTAAACCCCTCCTGGTGTAACTCAAGGCCATTTCCTTCTGTCCTGTTGCTTCTTCCTTGGTTGGAAAATGCCCTGAAGATCCTCCAGTCCAACCATTATCCAGTCTTACCTACTCTGGTGCTAACCATGACCCTCAGCACCACATCTCTGCCTCTTTGAAAAGCCTCCAGGGATGAGGACTCAACTCAGCTGGCAGTTTGAGAAGCCTTTCAGTGAAGTTTCTTCTGCTGTCCAACCTAAACCCCTCCCTGGGGCTGCTTGAAGCCATTTCCTCTTGTCCTGTCACTTGTCCCTTGGGAGAAGAGACCAACCCCACCTGGCTCCAGCCTCCTTTCAGAGAGCTGCAGAGAGCAATGAGGTCTGCCCTCAGCTTCCTTTCCCCCAGGCTCGACAATCCAAATTCCCTCAGCTGCTCCTCACCTAACCTGTCTGGACAGCCCCCAGGTCCCTCAGCCCATCCTGAGGGAGCAGCAGTAATTCACCAGACCCTTCACCAGCTTCCTTACCCTTCTCTGGACCTCCTCCAGCACCTCTCTAAAGCTCCTCTGGCTCAGTTTGAAGCTGGCAGGACCTGAGGCACTGCCCTGATGTCATCCACTGCCTGCTGCCGGGCTGGAGGCAACGTCCTGCCAGCGCTGCTCCAGGTGGCATCCCAGAGGAGCTGGTGGCTCTCTCTGCAGCTGTGCAGCCACGTTTTGCTGCCAGCTTTGTGCAGCCTGCCCCAGAAAAAGGCAGCTTTCAGGGGGAGGCAGCTTTCATCCCAGAGCAGCAAACCCTTTCTGACAGCATCACAATTCTCCGGAGGTCAGGGCCGTGTGTCTCGGCTGCCGTTGCGTAAGATGCAAACCCTGCTGCTTGCTGCTGCAGAGCAGAGGCTTTGGAGCCCAACTTTGCACAGGAGACAAAAATCCTTTCTCCTCTAGCTGCTCACTTGCTCCTTCTATGAAGCACCAAGGAAAAGGCCCTGGGGGTCTGGAGTGAAGAAAAGCTCAACAGGAGCCTGCAGTGTGAGTGCAGCCCAGACAGCAACCCTGTGCTGGGTGACAGCAACCCTGTGCTGGGCTGCAGCCAGAGCAGTGTGGGCACAGGGCAAGGGAGGGGATTCTGCCCCTTGGCTCTGCTCTCCTCACACCCCACCTGCAGTCCTGGGGCAGTTCTGGAGCCCCCAGCACAAGCAGGACATGGAAGGGTTGGAGCCAGCCCAGAGGAGGCCACCAAGGTGCTGAGAGGGCTGCAGCAGCTCTGCTCTGAGCACAGGCTGAGAGAGTTGGGGCTGTGCAGGCTGGAGAGGAGAAGGCTTGGAGGAGAGCTTGGAGTGGCCTTGCAGGATCTGCAGGGGGCTGCAGGAGGGCTGGGGAGGGACTATTGAGAAGGTCTGGGAATGGCAGGAGGAGGAGGAATGGGTTTGAAGTGGCAGAGGGGAGGTTGAAAGTGGATGTGAGGAAGAAGTTGTTTGCAGGGAGGGTGGTGAGAGACTGGCACAGGTTTCCCAGGGAGGTGCTCAGAACCAGGCTGGATGAGGCCTTGAGTGACCTGTTCTAGTGGGAGGTGTCCCTGCCTATGGCAGAGCTTTGGAAGTGGCCCTCACATTGGGTGCTTCTGTGCTCCACAACCTCCATGGGAAACCTCTGCCACTGTCTCACCACCCTCAACCTGTGCCAGTCTCTCACCGTCCTCCCTGCAAACAACTTCTGCCTCACATCCAGTTTCCATCTCCCCTCTGCCACTTCAAACCCATTCCTCCTCCTCCTGCCATTCCCAGACCTTCTCAATAGTCCCTCCCCAGCCCTCCTGCAGCCCTCTGCAGATCCTGCAAGGCCACTCCAAGCTCTCCTCCAAGCCTTTTCCTCTCCAGCCTGCACAGCCCCAACTCTCTCAGCCTGTGCTCAGAGCAGAGCGGCTGCAGCCCTCTCAGCATCTTGGTGGCCTCCTCTGGGCTGGCTCCAACCCTTCCATGTCCTGCTTGTGCTGGGGGCTGCAGAACTGCCCCAGGACTGCAGGTGGGGTGTGAGGAGAGCAGAGCCAAGGGGCAGAATCCCCTCCCTTGCCCTGTGCCCACACTGCTCTGGCTGCAGCCCAGCACAGAGGCTCATGGAGATGCTGACCCCATCTTGACCCCTGGCTGGGGGTGAGGTGATTCCCCTTCAGCAAACAAGGGTGAGCTGCTGCTCTGCCTCCAGCAAATGATTGTGCTGCTGCTAAAAACGAGGAGCAGTTTGTGTTGGCATCCTGAAGCCTCCAAGGTGTTGGAAGAGCAGCCCAGAGTGACACTGGAATTGTGGCTGGTGAAAGGATGGGGCAAACCCTGCCCTTGGGGTTTTGCTGTGGCTGTCTTCCATTTCCCACTGAGTTTCCTCCGTTGTGGAAGCTCTGTCCTGGGTGAGCACTGCCTGCAGGTCTGGTGCCTCCAGTGTGAGAGGGACATGGAACTCTGCTGGAGCAGGTGCAGAGGAGGCCACAAAGATGATCAGAGGGCTGAGGAACCTCCCCTGTGGGGGCAGGCTGGGAGAGTTGGGGCTGTTCAGCCTGGAGAAGAGAAGGCTGCAGGGAGACCTCAGAGCAGCCTTGCAGTGCCTGAAGGGGCTGCAGGAGAGCTGGGGAGGGACTTGTGACAAAAGCTGGGAGTGCCAGGATGACGATGGTGGCTTTTAGCTGGGAGAGGGAAGACTGAGAGTGGAGGTGAGGAAGAAATTGTTGAGAGTGAGGGTGGGGAGAGGCTGGCACAGGTTGCCCAGGGAGGCTGTGGCAGCTCCCTCCCTGGAGGTGTTGAAGGCCAGGCTTGAGCAGCCTGTGCTGGTGGGAGGTGTCCCTGCCCATGGCAGGTGGGTTGGAACTGGCTGATCTTTGAGGTCCCTTCCAACCCAACCCATTCTGTGGGTCTGTGAACCCTGCTGCTTTCCTCAAGTGCCCTCCAGGAAGCCTTTAGCATGCTGGAAGCCCTCCTGGGAGCTCTCCCTCCTTACAGATCCATCGCTTGAGTTCGGAATGCCCTCTTGGCCCCTCCTCTTGTTAATTTGACATAACCTTCTGTCTGCTCACTGCCAGGCAGAGCTGGGAATGGGGGAGCTGCGTGGGAGCTTGGTAGCACCGAGCTTTGCTCAGCAGAGGCAGCCTGTTAATGTTTAAATGTCCCTGTTGTTAGCAGGGCGATGACCGAGTGCCGCCCGCCGGAGCGCTGCCTGCCGCCAGCAGCCTTGCTCCTCTCGCTGCTTTTCTCCCTGCCAGGTTCCCCCTACGACTTCATCTCCCTGGAGTGGCTGCAGAAGTGGCTGGATGAGTCCACCCCTCCCAAGCCCATCGATAACACAGCCTGCCTGTGCTCCCACGGCAAGCTGCACCCCGACAAGGTGTCCATCATGAAGCGGATTTCGGAGTACGTGGCTGACTTCTTCTACCGGCGCTACGGCGGAGGGCCCCGGCTGAACGGTACGGAGCTGCCGCGGCCGGCAGGGGCCCTCCCAGCTCGGCTGCTCCACCCCCCCAGGCCATGGGCAGGGACACGACTCAGCTAGACTCAGCTGCTCAAGGCCTCTTCCAACCCGGCCTTGAACATCCCCCAGGGAGGAGGCAGCCACAGCCTCCCTGGGCAGCCTGTGCCAGGCTCTCACCACCCTCACACTGCAGAACTTCTTCCTCAGCTCCACTCTAACCCTGCTCTGCCTCAGCTTCAAACCATTCCCCCTTGGCCTGCCTCCAGACCCCCTCAGCACAAGTCATAGCACCACAGACACATCCAGGTTGGCAAAGCCCCTCAGGATCACCAAGTCCAACCTAATAACTCTACAAGAGTCACTTCAAACCACATCCAAACGACCCTTAAACACATCCAGGGCTGGAGACTCCACCCTGGTCCCTCTGCAGCCTTCCTGTAGGATTCCTTCAGGTACTGAAAAGCAGCTCTAAGGTCCCTCTGGAGTCTTCTCCAGACTCTCTCTGTCACCTTCACAAGCACTGAACATATTTAAGGGCCTTGTTCGATCCCCTCTGTTTTGAGCCGTCCTTCATCATCATCTCCCCACACAGGTGGTTGAATCCCTATTCCTGCAGGTGGCTAAAGGGGGCAGAGGTGTGGTGCTGAGAGATATGGTTTAGCACCAGCTAGAGAATGGTTGGCCTCAGTGATCTGGAAGGTCTTCTCCAACCGAAATGAGTCTGTGACTCTATTCTATGCTCATGACTTTATCTCTGCCTGTAGCTTTTGTCCTGCTCTGTCCTTTCTGTCCTAAATCTCATTTGTGTTAGAATGCCACTGAAAGAGACCAGAAACAGTGTGGCCAGCGGGGCAGGGCTCATCCCCCTCTACTTGGCACTGGTGAGGCCACAGCTTGAATCATGGGTTCAGTTTTGGGTCCCTTCAAGAAGGACATTGAAGGGCTGGATCAGGTCCAGAGAAGGGCAGCAAAGGTGGTGAAGGGTCTGGAGACCAGGGCTGGGGAGCAGCAGCTGAGGGTGTTTAGTCTGAAGAGGAGGCTGAGGGGAGACCTTCTGGCTCTGTACAGCTCCCTGAGAGGAGGTTGGAGTGAGGTAGGGATTGGTCTCTTCTCCCAAGGAAGAAGCAATAGGATAAGAGGAGACAACCTCAAGTTGTCCTAGGGGGGAGATTTAGGTTGGCCATGAGGAACAATTTCTTCCCCTTGAGGACTGCCAAGGCCTGGCCCAGGCTGCTCAGGGCAGTGGTGCAGTGCCCATCCCTGGAGGGGTTTCTGAGCCGTGGGGATGTGGTGCCCTGGCAGTGCTGGGCTCAGGGTTGGTCTGGATGCTCTCAAAGGTCTCTTCCAACCCAAACAAGTCTCTGGTTCTATCTTAGCAGTCCAGCAGCTGCAGGTAGGCTGACTGCAGGGTGTGTTTCATATCCAAGCTCTGCTCTGTGTAGAGAGATGCCTGCAAGATCCCTGCTGCACCTGGCTTAGAAGTCCTGAAGCCAGGAAGGCTTTATGAAGTCCAGAAAACAGCAGAAGGTGCCTGTGGAACCTCTCAGGCTCCTCAAAATGGTTTCTGGTGCCTACAGCACCTGCAGATCTCCCCTGGGCAGGGTTTTGGGAGGAGCATCTGGGTCTCTGCCTGTGCCAAGAAGCTCCTGGACTGTCCTTCACCTCCAGCCTGCCCTGAGCACAGCCCTGTCAGCCTGTGTTGCGTGCCTGTGCCACCCACCTTGGGTTCTGGGGTCAGCCCAGCCCCTGCAGTCTTTGGGCATCCCTTCATCCAGCCCCAGGCTGAGTTTCTTTTCTAAAGGAGCTCCTGAACTCCCACTGAGACCAAATTAGCTCAGCTCCTTCTAGGAGCTTCCAGGGAGGGAGCAGAAGCAGCAGGGCTGGCTGTGACGCAGGCAGCCTTTGTGGGGAAAAGCAGGGCAGCCTTTATTAGTCAACTGGAAGATCACCCAGAGGCTTTGTTGTTGAGTAGGGCTTGGAGGGAGGGATGGATGTGGCTGGCTGGATGTGCTGCTTTCTCCTTGCATGCAACCCCAGCTGCAGATCCTTGTTTTCCACTCCTCTTGGTCCAGCGTAGCTGTGGGGAAGGTTTGGGTTTCCCTTGGGTTCAACTGGCAAAGTGCCACCCATGGAGGTTTGCTTTTTGTCTTCCATGTCACAGAGGCACAGAATCACCTGGCTGGAGGAAACCTTCAGATCACTGAGTGCAACCTTAGAATCAGAATGGTTTGGGTTGGAAGGGACCTCAGAGCTCAGCCAGTTCCAACCCCCTGCCATAGCCAGGGACGCATCCTGCTAGAACAGGTTGCTCAAGGCCTCATCCAGCCTGATCCTGAGCACCTCCAGGGAGGTTGTGGAGCACAGAAGCATCCAATGTGATCAAAGATCACATTGGGTGCTTCTGTGCTCCACAACCTCCCTGGGAAACCTGTGCCAGTCTCTCACCACCCTCACTGTAAAGAACTTCTTCCTCACATCCACTTTCAGTCTCCCCTCTGCCACATTCTGCCTCCTCGTCCAGACCTTCTCAGTAGTCCTTCCCCTGCCTTTCTCTAGCCCCTTTCAGATCCTGGAAGGCCACTTCAAGGTCTCCTCCAAGCCTTCTCTGCTCCATAGCCTAATCATGAATGGTTTGTGTTAGAAGGGACCTCCAAAGCTCATCCAGTCCAACCCTCCTTGCACTCAGCAGGGACATCCTCCACTGGAGCAGGTTGCCCACAGTCCTGTCCAGCCTCACCTTGAATGTCTCCAGGGATGATGCCTCAACCACTTCCCTGGGCACTCTGCTGCAGTGTTCCAGCAGCCTCCTGGTGCAGAACTTGTTCCTCACATCCAATCTCAATCAGCTCTGCTCTAGTTTGCAGCCATTGTCCCTGCAGGCCTTTGCACACAGTCCCTCTGCAGCCTCCTTGTAGCTCCTTCAGGTCCTGGCAGGCTGCTGTTAGGTGTCCCTGAAGCCTTCTCTTCTCCAGGCTGCACACCCCCAGCTCCCTCAGCCTGTCCCATAGCAGAGCTGCTCCATCCCCAGCCCCTTGATCATTTTGTGGCTTCCTCTGGGCCTGCTCCATCAGGTCCAGATCCTTCCTGTGCTGAGGGCTCCAGAGCTGGACACAGTGCTCCAGGTGAGGTCTCACAGAGCATCTCTCTACACAACTGCTAGGCCATGTGAAGTGTTTAACTCATCATAGGAGGAATCTTCAGCCCTGGAGAGCCTCCAGGAGATGTCAGGGCACTGCCAGATCCATACTCACCTGCAGCCACTGATTGAGTTGGGTTCTCAGGGTACTAAAAGCTCTGCCTGGTGCTTCTTGCACTGCTTTGTCTTGAGCATCACCATGCCAGAGTCTCTGTCCAGGAAGTGAAGATCCTTTCAGTTGATGCTGATGTTTGAAGCTGGAATCTCTTTGCAGGTCAAGTTTACATTTCACAGCCTGGGATCCTCCTGGGGATTCCATGGCTTCAGGCACCAGTCACATGCCCAGAAAATCAGTTGCCCAAAGGCTCTGATCTGAAGCCTGGTTCTGAGCTAGAACCAGGAGAAATCAGTGGAGGTGTTTCAACTGGAGGAGCAATCAGAAGTCTCCTCTGCTAGAAGATGTTCAAAAGGAGCAGAGTGGTTGGCAGAACCATTGCCAGGCTGTCCTGCCTTGCACCCCTTGGTGGTGATGCTGGCCTGACCTGGCTCCCAGCTGGAATCCCAAACTGTTTGCTCCCTGCTCCTGGGGGCTGCCCAGGCATTTTACACCTCTTTAAGCTCTAAATGTGGCCTGATCTGGCAGCAGCCCTGGGGATCTCCTCATCTAAGTGTGAAATCTGTGGTCAGGAGCCAGGATACCTTGCTGAGGTGTGAAACCAGGGAGTTGGGGCTGCTGAGCCTGGAGAAGAGTCCAGGGAGACTTTATAGTACCTGAAAGGGATTACAGGAGAGCTGGGGAGGGATTTTGGACAAGGGCTGGGAGTGCCAGGACAAGAGACAATGACTTTGAGCTGGGAGAGGAGAGAGGGAGTGGAGATGAGGGAGAAATTGTCGAGAGTGAGCTGCACCCAAAGCAGCATAGCCAGAGACAGAGAGGGGATTCTGCCACCCTGCTCCGGGGAGACCTCACCTGCAAGGCTGGGGCCAGCTCTGGGGCCCTCACCAAAAGGACCTGGACCTGCTAGAGAGGGTCCAGAGGAGGCCACAGAGATGATCAGAGAGCTGGAGAACCTCTGCTGTGGCAACAGGCTGGGAGATTGGAGCTGCTGAGCCTTGAGAGGAGAAGGCTGCAGGGAGACCTCAGAGCAGCCTTGCAGTGCCTGAAGGGGTTGCAGGAGAGCTGGGGAGGGACTTTGGACAAGGGCTGGGAGTGGCAGGAAGAGGGACAATGGCTGTGAGCTGGGAGAGGGGAGAGGGAGAGTGGAGATGAGGAAGAAATTGTTGAGAGTGAGGGTGGGGAGAGACTGGCACAGGCTGCCCAGGGAGGCTGTGGCTGCCTCCTGCCTGGAGGTGTTCCAGGCCAGGCTGGATGAGGCCTGGAGCACCCTGTGCTGGTGGGAGGTGTCCCTGCCCATGGGGCTGCACATGGAACTGGATGATGTTTAAAATCCCATCCAACCCATCCTGTTTTGTGATTCTCTGACTCAGCTGCACCTTCACTGACCCCTGTTCCTTTTTGCCTCCATCTCAGTCAAAGCACTTTGCAAGGACTGTGTGGTGGAGAGGTGTCGAATCCTGCGCCTCAAGAACCAACTCAACGAGGACTACAAAGCTGTTACCAACCTGCTGAAGATAACAGTCAAGGGGTATGTAAGTCCTGGGGCCTTCAAACCTTGCCAGAGGTGTGTTTAGAGGAGCTTCCTCTCAATAGACTGAGAGGAGACCTCGTTGCTGCCTACAACTCCATGAAAGGAGGTTGGAACCAGGTGGGGTTTGTCTCTTTTCCCTAGTATCAGGTGATAGAATGAGAGGAAATGGCCTAAAACTGTGCCAGGGGAGGGATAGGTTGGCCAGGAGGAGCAATTTCTGTCCTGCAGGAGTGGTCATGGATTGGCACAGGCTGCCCAGGGAGGTGGTGAAGTCCCCATCTCTGGAGGTGTTGAAGAAACCTGTGGCCATGGCCCTTGGGGACACGGTTAGGTGGCCGTGGTGGGGCCAGGCTGATGGTTGGACTCGGTCACCTCAGAGACCTTTTCCAGCTGAGCCAGTGCTGTGATTCCTCAAGGTTTGGCTGTTTGGGCTGCAGAGGGGAACGCTGGGGTCTGAAGTTGACG
Source organism: Pogoniulus pusillus (assembly GCF_015220805.1). Classification (NCBI taxonomy): domain Eukaryota; kingdom Metazoa; phylum Chordata; class Aves; order Piciformes; family Lybiidae; genus Pogoniulus; species Pogoniulus pusillus. The sequence goes on from NC_087299.1 coordinate 1,433,645, forward strand.
TTGCTGATGATGTTCTCTCTCTCTCTCTTGGCAGCAGCGATGGGTTTTGGGTCGGGAAGGTGTCCTTGAGGAGCTGGCGGCAGCTGGCTCTGGAGCAGCTAAATGAGCAGGACGAGGACACGGAGCACAGCAACGGCAAAATGAACGGCAACACCCCCAGCAAAGGTAGCTCTGCAGCTGGGACAGCCACCTGCTCTGCCTGCCACCCAGCGAGGCACCTCAGGCCCTCCTCTAGTTGGTTTGCTTCTGTTGTGCGATTAGAGAGGGGAGAGGGAGGGACAGAGCACAGCAGAGGCTGCTTCGATCCTCAAAGCTCATCTTGTCCAACCGCCTGCAGGCAGCAGGGACACCTCCAACTAGAGCAGGCTGCACAGGGACTCATCAAATCTGAGCTTGAATATCTCTATCACACCCCTGGGCAACCTGTTCCAGTGTCTCCCCACCCTCACTGTGCAGAGCTTCCTCCTCATGTCCAACCTAACTCTGCCCTGCTCCAGTGCCAAACCTCTGCCCTCTGCTATCCCCACAGATCCTTCTGAACAGCCCCTCCCCAGCCTGCCTGGAGGTCTCCCTCAGGTACTGAAACAGCTCTGAGGTCTCCCTGGAGCCTTCTCTTCTCCAGGCTCAACAGCCCCAACTCTCCCAGCCTGTCCCCATAGTGGAGGTTCTGCAGTCCTCTGATCATCTTTGTGCCTTCCTCTGGAGCCTTTCCAGCAGCTCTATGTCCTTTTGTTGAGGGTCCCAGAGCTGGGCCCAGCACTGCAGGTGAGGTCTCAGAGAGCAGAGGGGGCAGGATCCCCTCTCTCCATCCCTGGCCATGCTGCTTTGGATGCAGCCCAGGCTGCCTTTGGCCTTCTGTGCTGCCAGTGCCCACTGCTGGCTCCTGCCCAGCTTCTCCCCCACCAGCACCCTCGAGTCCTTCTCTGCAGCGCTGCTCTCAACCTCAGCATCCCCCAGCCTGGATCGATATCGAGGGTTGCCCCAACCCAGGTGCAGGACTGTGGGCTTGGCTTTATTGTACCTCCTGAGGCTCTTCCTCAGCCTTCCTCTCCAGGTCTCTCGTTGCTTCTTATCTTGCTGAGCTTCCACTGTGCCGGGAGATGCTCATTAGCCAAGGAGATGAGGTGTTAAGTAGTTCTACCAGACACTCATCCCCATCTAGCTTAAAGAGACACCACAGGGGAGGAAGTGACAGGAAAATGCCCTCGGGGAAGGGCTGAAGATGTTCGTTGGATGAAGCAGAGCAGCACTGGAAAAACACAGCCTGGAGGAAAGGAGTCCCGAATTGAGCTCTCTTCTGTGCCCACAGAATGGATCTGGGAGGGGTTTTTGTTTGCCTTCTGTTCTTTAAACCTTGGGAAACAATATTTTGTTGAGCTTTTAGTTCCTTAACTGAGGCCAAGAAGTTTGTGTGGCTGAAATGAAGGCTCGGGGGAGATCTTCTATAGCACTTCCAGTACCTGAAAGGGGCTACAGGAAGGCTGGAGAGGGACTGCTTCCAAAGCCTGCAGTGAAAGGGTGAGAGTGAATGGATTGAAGCTGGAAGAGGGGACCTTGAGAGTGGAGATGTGGAAGAAATTGGTGAGAGTGAGAGTGGGGAGACGCTGACACAGGCTGCCCAGGGAGGTTACAGCTGCCCCATCCCTGCAAGTGTTCAAGGTCAGGTTGGATGAGGCCTTGAGTAAGCTGGGCCAGTGGGAGGTGTCCCTGCCTGTGGCAGGGGGTTGGTACTGGATGGTCTGAAGATCTAAGGGTTCTAAGAGTCTCTGGCAGCAGAGATGCTGGGCTGGCAGCGTTGGCTTTGGGCTGGCAGCAGAGATGCTGGGCTGGCAGCGTTGGCCTTGGGCTGGCAGCAGAGATGCTGGGCTGGCAGCGTTGGCCTTGGGCTGGCAGCGTTGGCCTTGGGCTGGCAGCGTTGGCCTTGGGCTGGCAGGCTCTGAGAACACCACAGCCCTCCTGATGATATCTGTGAGCTGCTGGTGGAGCATCCATGGAGAGAAGAGTCTCCTCATTCCTGGGTGGTGACCTCTCCTCTGAGCTGCCACTGCTCGTTCCTGGGTGGTGACCTCGGTTTGCAGCAAGTCGCAGCGCTCCGCGGGGGTGGCTCAGAAGCCAGGCTGCTCCTCGGAGACTCTGACTAACACATTACTGTGTCCGTGGTGCTCCACTTCAGTGGCCACTGCTTCTGTCTGTGCTTCTGAACTGTAATTTGTGGTTACTGTGGGGCTTCCCAACCCCCTGGCAGGCTTCCCCCTCCCTTTTGTCGGGCAGCATCTGGTTTAGATCAGCGTCCTCGAGGCGAAGAGTGGACTCCTGTGCTGCCAGGAAGGTTTCTGCTCCCTGCACTCTTACCTCCACTCGCGTTTAGGTTTAAGCTGGAGATCTCTGGGAGCCCCCAACCCCTCTGGTGGTTTATCTGTAACAAATGTGGCCTTTGTAATCTCACAAAGGACCAGCTTGTGCTGCCTGCACTTCAAAGCACTCCTACAGTGGCCTGTGGGCTGTAATCCTGCCCACCCAGAGGCCAAGACATTCGAGAAGAACAAATTTCCTTCCAACATCTCCCTCTGGTTCAGGGTTTTGCTGAGATTTGAAAGGCAACAACCACACTGCTTTCCCCCAAAGCTTTTCCCTTTCCTTGGCAGGGAACCTCTCTGCAGTCTGCTTGCTTTGTTTCTTGGTTTGTTTTGGTGGTTTGGGTTGGTTTTTTTCATTCCCTTTTTTTGTTTAATTAGATGAATCAAACGAAGAGAAGAGAGAGGAGGAAGAGGAGTTAAATTTTAATGAAGACATCGTTTGCCCACACGGTGAGTCTCCCCGGGGGCTGAATGGAGCTCTCTGTGCTCTGGGCATTAACCTCGTAGCCTTTGCTCCATCTGAGGCCACCACAAGTGGTCACTGAGGGGAATGAGTTTCCTTCTCTTTTGCTTGGGGTTTCTTCTCAGCAGGCTTGGAGCCTTTATCTGTGAGCACTACCTCAGCAGGCCTGAAAGCTGGGATGCTGGAATGCCCTGGGAGATGCTGGGCTGTGGATTGGGAGCAGTTCTTCCTCTCCTTAACAGATCATGGAATGGTTTTGGTTGCAAGAGACCTTGAAGATCACTGAGTCCAACCCTTCAGCCAGCACTGCCAGGGCACCACTAAGCCATGGCCCTCAGCACCACATCTACACAGCTTTGAAACCCCTCCAGGGATGAGGGCTCCACCACTGCCCTGGGCAGCCTGGGCCAGGCCTTGGCAACCTTTATGGGGACGAAATGATTCTTTGTGTCCAATTTAAACCTCTCCTGGTGCAACTTGAGGGTGTTTCCTCCTACCCTACCAAAGCTCAGCTCCAGACAGGCCAGAAGGAACCATGATTCTAGTGAGAAAGCAGCAGCAGCGAGGATCTGCAGCCCCTTGGAGCTGTGAAAGCATGAGCTGGTGGTGTAGATCAGGCAAGGTGGGAGCTGAGAGCATCCATTGATGGTCAGGAGAGGAGGAGCACTCAGAGCCAAGTGGAGGAGCAGGCCCAGGCTATCGATTCCCCAACCTGCTGAGCTTTGGTGTCCGTTTACATAAGGTTCTGACCCGGTCTTAATTGTTTGATTAAGTGATGGTTCATTAGCCACATCCTGGCTACCCTGCTGCTTAAATCTCACCTTTTTCTACCTCCTGTGTCACCTCCTGAGCTCTCTGTTGTAGTCAGCTCCTCCTTGCAGGCACCGATTTCCCTGCCAGGCCTGCTCCATCTTGTTTCTAGGAAGACAGAGAGGTGCCATAAACGAGCAGCACACCTCCTGCCACCGGGGCTAGTCCTGGGTGTGGAGTCAGACCTGTGAGGGTTGGTTAAGACTGGCTTTAAAGCAGCATTTAGCTGCTTTGCAGAGCCTTTAACACCTTGTTTTCCACCCATTCCAGGCTGCTGCTCCGAAATAAAAGTAGGCAGCTTGGTGCTGAAGCAGTTTCTGTGGCCAGATGCGGTGGAAATAGGTCAACAGTCCCCTGAAAATGTTGTGCTGGTGACTCACTGCTTGATCTGTGCCTTTGGGTCACATCAGAGTAACTGCCATGCAGTCTGGGGGCAGCTGGTGGGGCAGGGAGCAGCGTTTGGAGCTAACCTCCGAACGCTGCCTGCAAAACAACCTTTCCACCTTTAACGTTTCCCTCTGGAGCCTATCAGCAAAGCTCCAGCCTGGGCCCTGCAGCCTTCATTTTGCTGTGGAGGAAGTTCCTGCTGTCATGGGAGGCTCTGGAAAAGCCAAGCCTGTGTCTGTGAGGCCTGGCTGGCCTCCAGCACTGCCAGTCAGGCGTCCCCCAAGAAGCCTCTCTGCATCTCTGCTGCAGTTTCTCCCTCCCCAGTAGCTGCCCGACCTCAGCAGCCAGGCGTTTTTTCCAGATACCAACTTAAACTGCCTTTGATGTCAGTGCCCAAAACGTGTCCCTGGCCAGCAGGAGGGGGAAGCAGGGCCAGCAGCAGTTAAGTTCATCTCCTTCCAGATGGCAGAGCACTTGCTCCTGTGCACCCCGAGCAAATCCTTCCACCTCTCTCGCTCCGCAGCCTGTTAAGCTGTTTGCATTCATCACAAGGTGTCAAGGCTCTGCTTTGGTTTTTTTGCTCCCTCCCTCCCTCTCCAAGCCTTGCTGGCTCTGGTCCTGCCTCCTCATATGGTAAAGCTGGGCCACTTGGTTGGGTTGGCTGAGGAGCAAGTGGCCAAGTGCTGGCCAGAGCGGCTCGGCTCGACCTTTGCTGGAGGAAGAGCAGGAGGGGAGCGTTGCTATTTTTTCCCTTTCAGAGCTGGCAGAAGTTCAGGCCTGGCTGGAGGGGGCTGAGGAGCTGCTTGTCATGTTAAAGAGCTGCCAGAGGGGGGGGGGAGGAAGAGCCTTTTCCACTCATCTTCCTGCTGTAGCTCCTCGGGATGTAGCAAAGCAGATAATGAAGTATCTTTCCCTTGGCTGGACAGCTCAGCGCCGCCACTTGGCACTTGCTGTTTGCTTCCCTCTTGCTGGTGGAATCCATGGGGAAGGCAAACAGTGTCCTGGCCTGGATCAGCAGCACTGTGACCAGCAAGTCCAGGGAAGTGATTGTCCCCCTGTGCTTAGCCCTGGTGAGGTCACACCTTGAGTACTGGTTTGCTGCTGGAGCAGGTCCAGAGAAGGGCAGCGAAGCTGGGGAAGGGTCTGGAGAACAGAGCTGGGGGGGTTCAGTCTGGAGAAATGGAGGCTGGGGAGAGAACTCATTGCTCTCTGAAAGGAGGTCTGGAGCCAGGGTGGAGTTGGTCTCTTCTTCCAGGGAACAAGTGATGGGACAAGAGGAAATGGCCTCAAGCTATCACAGGAGAGGTTCAGGTTGGAGATTAGGAGAAACTCCTTCACTGAAAAGGTTGCCAAGGCGTGGCCCAGGCTTGAGTCCTCATCCCTGGAGGTGCTTAAAAGAGGCAGAGATGTGGTGCTGAGGGCCATGGTTTAGCTCCATGGTAGAGTTAGAGAATGGCTGGACTGGGTGACCTGGAAGGTCTTCTCCATGGTTGTGTGTTCCCAGCCTGCTGCAGTGCCTGTTCCCTGCCTCGCTCACCGTGGCCACATGTGGCTCGGCTGTGCCTTGGCTTCCCAGCTGCTGTCCCATAGGGATCTGAGGTTGTGTTTTCCCCTTGGTGGCTGTCAGGCAGGCAGCTGGGCAGGGCCTGTCACCACCTCCTGTCTTCCCAAGCTGTGTCTGTCTGCTGGAGCCCATGTCCTCGGGTGTGCACCTGTGGGAGCAGGAGTGTGACCTTCCTGCTGTGGCTCTTGCTGACGTGACAAATGTGTCCTGCTCAGCCCTTCTTTGGGAGGTCCTTGAGCTGCTTGGGCATCAGGGGCAATAAAAGGGCAAACCAGTTGTCTGGGGGAGAGCTGGGAGATCTTGCTGCAGGTCTTCATGCCCCAGTGGTTGCCCAGAGCACACAGTCTGCCCTGTCCAGATGCTGAGGTGCCAAGATGAAGCTGCCCGAGGTGATGGAGTGGTGGTTTTGTTGGTCATGGAGTCACAGAGTGGTTGGAAAAGACCTTTAAGGTAGAGTCACAGAATTGTTTGGGTTGGAAGAGACCTTTAAGGTCATCAAATCCAACCCTTAACCCAGCACTGCCAGGGTACCACTAAGCCATGGCCCTCAGCACCACATCTCCACAGCTTTGAAAGCCCTCCGGGGAGGGAGGCTCCACCACTGCCCTGGGCAGCCTGGGCCAGGGATTGACAACACTTTTGGTGAAGGATTTCCTTCTGATACCCAACCTCCATCTCCCCTGGGGCAACTCAAGGCCATTTCCTCTTGTCCTATAGCTTGTTCCTTGGGAGAACAGACCAACCCTCACCTGGCTGCAGCCTCCTTAGCTGCAGTGCCAGAAAGTCTCCCCTCAGCCTCCTTCCAGAGTCACAGAGTCAACCAGGTTGGAAAAGACCTCCTGGGTCACCGAGTCCAACCTCTGCGAAGCAACTAAGCCATGGCACTGAGTGCCTCATGCAGCCTCCTCTTTAACATCTCCAGGCATGGAGACTCCACCACCTCCCTGGGCAGCCCATTCCAATGCCAATCACTCTCTGCCAACAACTTCCCCCTAACATCCAGCCTGAGCCTGCCCTGGCACAGCTTGAGGCTGTGTCCCCTTCTTCTGTCCCTGGCTGCCTGGCAGCAGAGCCCAACCCCACCTGGCTACAGCCTCCCTGCAGGCAGCTGCAGGCAGCAATGAGCTCTGCCCTGAGCCTCCTCTGCTGCAGGCTGCACACCCCCAGTTCCCTCAGCCTCTCCTCACAGGGCTGTGCTCCAGGCCTATCCCCAGCCTTGCTGCCCTTCTCTGGGCACCTTCCAGCACCTCAACATCTCTGGACATAGTCAAGAAGCTTCTCTCACTTTTTCTCCCCATCAGGGCAGTGGGAAGCCCCTGGCTTCTCTTTGACAGGGCACAGAGTTAGTCTGCAGCTTGATAAATGGAGTCCCCATCCAACTGGAGCTGTGGGTAGCCAGGATCAGAAGTTGGTAGCCCTGTGCCCTCTCTGCCCTCTGCTTTTCCTCTCTGCCACCACGTGTGTTGGGTCAGCTGCCTGGCTTCGTGTGCTTGGAGATCTAAAGGACATCAAAGTCCTGGGCCCTTGGGGTTGTTTTTCCTGTCTAAACAAAGGAAACGATAAAGAAGTTGAAGGTGACTTTGAGCTCTTTGTGCTGACACATGGAGCTCTGCCCCCAGCTCCACACCCTGAGATCTCTCCCATCTGCTGGGGGCTGCTGGGGGCTGCTGAGCGAAGCCTTTCTCTTGGCTGTCTCCCCGCAGGTGACCTCTGCATCTCGGAGAACGAGCGCAGGGTGGTGTCCAAGGAAGCCTGGGAGAAGCTCAAGCAGTATTTTCCAAAGGCCCCAGAATTCCCAAGTAGCAAAGAGTGCTGCTCCCAGTGCAAGGTACTGCAACTCCAGGCGAGGGCTGTGGGCTGTGGGTGCGGGGCTGTGTGTCCGCTCTGTCTCCCGAGGGCAGACCCCAGCGGTGCAGCCTCCAGCAGCAGGCAGGAGCTGGAGCTGAGCTGGAGCTGAGCTGGGGCTGCTGTGAGCTCACTTCACTCTTTTGTGCAGATTTTGGAGCGTGAAGGGGAGGAAAATGAAGCTCTGCACAAGATGATGGCCAGTGAGCAAAAGACCTCTCTCCAGAACCTGTTCCACGATAAATCCAGACCTTGTCTGGGCAGCTGGCCTCAGGTAGGGCAAGGAGGGAGGCCAGGGGAGTGTAGCTGGGCTGGGGGGGGGGGGGCTCTGATCATAGAATCCTGCAGTGGGTTGGAAGGGACCTCAAAAATCATCCAGTTACAGCCCCGTGCCATGGGCAGGGACACCTCCCACCAGCACAGGGTGCTCAGGGCCTCATCCAACCTGGCCTGAACACCTCCAAGGACAGGGCAACCACAGCCTCCCTGGGCAACCTGTGCCAGTCTCTCCCCACCCTCACTCTCAACAATTTCTTCCTCATCTCCACCCTCAGTCTCCCCTCTCCCAGCTCAAAGCCATTGGTCCTCAGCCCTTGTCACAAGTCCCTTTCCAGCTCTCCTGTAGTACCTTCAGGCACTGGAAGGCTCCTCTAAGGTCTCCCTGGAGCCTTCTCTTCTTCAGGCTCAACAGCCCCAACTCTCCCAGCCTGTCCCCATAGCAGAGGTTCTCCAGCCCTCTGATTGCATTTATGGCCTCCTCTGGACTCTCTCCAGCAGCTCCAGGTCTCTGATGTTGGGCACCCCAGAGCTGGAGGCAGTGCTGCAGGTGAGGGCAGAGCAGAGGAGCAGAATCCCCTCCCTGTGCTGCTGCTCTCCCTGCTCTGGCTGCAGCTCAGCACACAGCTGGCTCTGGGCTGCCAGTGCCCATTGCTGGCTCCTGGGCACTTGGTCACCAACTGACACCTCCATGTCCTTCTCCTCAAGGCTGGTCTTGAGACCTCTGCTCAGCCTGATGGATTTTCATCTTGATGAGTTTTTACCTCTATCAACTTTTATTCCACCTGAGAGGCATCTGCCTGATAATAATGAGGCTAAGCCAAAAGCTGGAGACTTCTCAGGGCCTGTTGTGCCAGGCCAAGGGGTGATGGTTTGAACTCAAAGAGGGAGATTCCAACTGGAGAGAAGGGAGAAATGTTTGACACTGAGGGTGGTGAGAGCCTGGCCCAGGTTGCCCAGAGAGGTAGGAGGGGCCCCATGGCTGGCACCCTTCCAAGCAAGGTTGTCTGGGGCTCTGAGCAGCCTGCTCTGGGAGCAGCCTGCTCTGGTAGCAGCTGTTTCTGCTGAGTGCAGGTTCTTGAACTAGATGACCTTTACAGGTCCCTTCCCACCCAAACCTGTTTGAGACTCTGCTAATCACTCACCGTGCCCGTGCCAGGGCTGTGTGCATGGTGCCAAGGTGTGATTGCCTGGCTGCTGTGCTGGCACCGAGCCTGCAGTGGATACAGGAGAGCAGCTGCTGTGCCAGCATAGCTGTGGCTGGCCTGCAGTCAGCTCCACAAGCAGTGACAGCTCTGCTGCTGTGCTCATAGCCGGCCCTAGGAGGACCGAAGGAGTGGAGGCAGCTTTGTACCAGCCTCTGCCTGCTGAGGAGTTGCAGAACTGCCTTGGAAGAGACCTTTTGGAGATCATCCACTTCAACCCACAGCCCAGCACTGCCAGAGCACCACTAAACCATGGCCCTCAGCACCAAAGCTCCATGGCTTTTAAGTCCCTCCAGGGCTGGGCACTGCACCACTGCCCTGGGCAGCCTGGGCCAGGCCTTCACAACCCTCAAGGGGAAAAATTGTTCCTCATGGCCAACCTAAACCTCCCCTGGGGCAACTTGGGGCTGTTTCCCGTTGTCCTATTGCTTATTCCTTGGTTGCAAAAGACCTTCAGGAGCATCCAGTCCAACCAGTATCTGGCTCTACCAAGTGTGGTGCTAAGCATGGCCCTCAGCACCACATCTCTGCCTCTTTGAAACACCTCCAGGGATGAGGACTCAACCTGGGCAGCCTGGGCCAGGGTTTGAGAACCCTATCAAAGTGTCTTCTGCTATCCAGCCTAAAGCTCCCCTGAGGCTACTTGGGGCCCTTTCCTCTTGTCCTGTCCTTGTTCCTTGGGAGAAGAGACCAACCCCACCTGGCTCCAGCCTCCTTTCAGGGAGTTGTAGGGAGCCAGGTCTCCCCTCAGCCTCCTCTCACCCAGGCTGAACAAGCCCAGGTCCCTCAGCTGCTCCTCACCAGACCTGTTCTCCAGCTTTGTTGCCCTTCTCTGGCCATGCTCAAGCCCCTCAACATTCTTCAGGTGAGGGGCCCAGTATCCAAGGTGTGGCCTCAGCAGTGCCCAGTGCAGGGGCACAACCTCCTCTTCAGTCCTGCTTCTTCCCGAGCAGACCAAGCTTTTGCCACTGCTCAGACACAAGTCCTGCGTGCCCTGACAGCTCCAAAGCTCAGGAGGTGTTTCCTGCAGTGAGGGGTGGGAGTCACCCAGCACCTCTCATACTGGTTTCTCCCTGGTACAAACCATGCAGCTCTCCAGGACTGTCCTGAGGCTTTGAGGCAGCTCAAAGGATGTGCCCCAAGCTGTTGGCTCCTGGGTGTCTGGAGGTGCCAATTAATGATTGACTCTGGCTCTGCCAAGTTGCTTTGGCAGTGTCTGCCTCAGTGGCTCCTCAGTGGGAGGGCAGCTGGGTGCCTGCTCCAGCCCTGAGTAGGCTGCTGAGGTTAACACAGCCATGGCTCCCAACCAGGAGCTCCAAAATCTGCTCACTGCTGAGCTGGAGAGCTGCCAGATCTCACTGGAGGCTTTTAAGAGCAGTATTGGCTGGGTCTGCTTTGGTAGCTGAAGTAGGTGATGACAAGCTGGAGCTCATCACCATGGCACAGCTCCAGATGTCAGGGTCTGTCCAGGCAGTGCAGCTATGTCCTCCACTCTGAAATGGCTGAAAATCGAGGGAGGAGAAGCTCTTTCCCCTGAGCTCTCTGAGTTTCCATGCTCTAAAGCAGCTGAGGTTCAGGGAGGAGAGTAAGCAGAGAGGTTTAATGGAGAAGAGCTGAAAATCCCACCTGGATGTGCTGAATTTTGCTGCAGGAGGATGGAATGAACTCTTCAATCTGGGTTAAGGATGGTGGTGAGGGTAGGTGAGCCTGGAAGGAGCTTACCCAGCCCCTGACACCGTACAGTGAGGGTAGGGAGACCTGGCACAGGCTGCCCAGGGAGGCTGTGGCTGCCCCCTCCCTGGAGGTGTTGAAGGCCAGACTGGATGAGGCCTTGAGGAATGAGAATAGTGGAAGGGCTTCCTCCTTGAGTCTTCCTTTAGGGGGAACCTGAGGCTCGTGGGAAAGCTCAGATGAAGTACCTGAAGGGGCTGCAGGAGAGCTGGGGAGGGGCTTTGGACAAGGGCTGGGAGTGACAAGATGAGGGACAATGGCTTTGAGCTGGGAGAGGGGAGAGGGAGAGTGGAGATGAGGAAGAAATTGTTGAGAGTGAGGGTGGGGAGAGGCTGGCACAGGCTGCCCAGGGAGGCTGTGGCTGCCTCCTGCCTGGAGGTGTTCAGGCCAGGTTGGATGAAGCCCTGAGCAGCCTGTGCTGGTGGGAAGTGTCCCTGCCCATGGCAGGGAGTTGGAACTGGATGAGCTTTGAGGTCCCTTCCAACCCAGTCTATGAATCTATGACTCTTGCTGGTCTCTTGTGGTTTCTACCTCTTGGCAGATCATTAGGGGCAGGACAGCAGCAGTTTGTGCTAAACCCACTGGGTACACAGCCACCATTTTGAGGCTGTGCTGCTGCCACAGAGGAGAAACTTCTGGGTTTGGAGGAGTGAAGCAGTACAGCCTGGTAAGGAAAGAGTTCTCAAGGCAGTTACTTCTTGACAGCACAAGGGTTGATTGATCATACTCTGATCAAATTCCATCCCCAAATCCACCTGTCCAATCTGTTAGTAACAGAGTAGAAATGGCCTGAAATTGTGCCAGGGCAGGTTCAGGTTGGTCGTGAGGAACAATTTCCTCCCTGCAAGAGTGGTCAGGCACTGGCACAGGCTGCCCAGGGAGGTGGTGAAGTCTCCATCCCTGGAGGTGTTCAAGAAACCTGTGATCACAGCACTTGGAGACATGGTTTGGTGGCCATGGTGGTGCTAGGTTGGTGGTTGGACTGGAAGATCTTAGAGGCCTTTTCCAGCTGAAACAATTCCATGGTTCTCTGAAGCACAGGATGGGTCTGCTGCTGGGGTGAGCAGCACTGAGCCAGCAGCGTGATGTGACGCAAGGCGAGGGTGAGGTGTGGGGTTGGGCTGAGCTGGGACACACAGGAGGTTTTCAAGGGGCTGGGAAGGCACTGCTGTTATTTTGGGAGCTGCATTGGGTTATGATGTGGTGGAAAGTGGAGATGTCAGACCCTGGCACAGGCTGCCCAGGGAGGTGGTGGAGTCACCACCCCTGGAGGTGTGGAAGAAACCTGTGGCCGAGGCAGCGTGGGACACGATTTGGTGGCCGTGGTGGTGTTAGATTGGTGATCAGACTGGATCATCTTGGAGGGCTTTGCCAACTAAACCAATTCTATGGTTCTCTGAAACGAGAGAGGTCAGGGTGGGCTCACCCCACACCCCTGGGGGAGGCTGCAGAGATGGAGCTGCTCCAAAGCCCGGCGAGAGCTAAGGCGGCACAGGGGAGCCCGAGCTGCTTGGGCGGGGGTGGCAAAGGGCCATTTCCTGCTGTGAGTGGAAGGTAATTGGATCTAAAGCTAAATTAACTTTGTAATAAACACGAGATTAGTAATGTAAGTGCTCGGTGCTTGATCCCAAATTACTTTTCCTTGGCTTCCCCAGCACGCTGGGATGGAGTTGTCATGGCAAGGCCCGGAGGAGAGCGCAGCGCTGAGCAGGCAGCACCGAGCAGGCAGCACCTCCTTAGTGTTGGCTTAATTAAACAGAGAGCCTCTGTGGTTTTTTCTCTTCCCCTCTCTCCACCTTCAGGAGACAGATGAGCTGTACATTGTGTCACAGTTCTTCGTGGAAGAGTGGAGGAAATTCGTCAGGTAACTGGCCCGGGGGGGCAGGGGTTGGCTGCTCTCTGGGTGCTTTTGTTTCCTGGGCTGGGCAGGAGGAGGAGGCTGCAGAGAACGATTCTGTTTCACCTGCAGTGTTGCATCCAGCTCTAGGGACTCCAGCACAAGGGGGATGTGGAGCTCTGCTGGAGAGGATCCAGAGGTGGCCAAAAAAGATGATCCAAGGGCTGGAGAAACCTCGGCAGTGAGGATAGGCTGAGGGAGTTGGGGCTGTAAAGCCTGGAGAAGAGAGGGCTCCAGGGAGACCTTAGAGCTGCATTTCACTATCTGAGGGGCACCTGCAGGCAGGCTGGGGAGGGACTGTTCAGAAGGAGCAGAAGGCCAAGGGCAGCCTGGGCTGCATCCAAAGCAGTGTGGCCAGAGATGGAGAGAGGAGATCCTGCCCCCTCTGCTCTCTGAGACCTCACCTGCAAGGCTGTGTGCAGCTCTGGGACCCTCAACAAAAGGACATGGAGCTGCTGGAGAGGGTCCAGAGGAAGACACAAAGCTGAGCAGAGGGCTGCAGAACCTCTGCTATGAGGACAGGCTGGGAGAGGTGGGGCTGTGCAGCCTGAAGAGAAGGCTCCAGGGATTCCTCAGAGCTGTTTCAGTACCTGAGGGAGAGCTGCAGGCAGGCTGGGGAGGGACTGTTCAGCAGGGCCTGTGGGGACAGGATGAGGAGCAGTGGTTTGGAGCTGGAACAGGACAGGTTTAGGTTGGACATGAGGAGGAAGCTCTGCACAGTGAGGGTGGGGAGACACTGGAACAGGTTGCCCTGGGATGTGCTTGACTCTCAAGCTCAGACTTGATGTGGCCTTGGGCAGCCTGATTTAGGTGGAGGTGTCCCTGCTGCCTGCAGGGGTTTGGCCCAGATGCCCTTGGCAGGTCCCCCCAGCCCAGCGCTGTCAGTGTGGCTGTGCAGTGTGCGGTACCTGCGCTGCTGGCCAGCAGGGAGCTCATTCCTGAGGGCTCTTAGCTGTAATCCTGTGTAAGAACCCGAATTTCCTTGTTTGCTGCCTCTTGCCCAGATGGTTGGATTAGATCCCTAACCTGATTAGTTTTTTCATCTGTCTGGAGCTGTATCCCAGGCTCAGACCCAGCTCCACAGGCCGCTGGGGATGGGAGATGGAAATCTCTGCCAGATAAAGGAGTCGCTCTGCAGTGCGCAGGAACGCGGAGCTGATTTCCTCCTGCCTGTAACATTCCCTGCTGGAATGCCTCCTGGAAATCCCCACCTGCCATTTCCCCTTGGCTGCCTGCAGAGCTGTGGTTTTTGGCTGCAGGAGCCTGGGCAGGCTCTCCCAACCCTCTCTCCTCTCCCCGCGCAGGAGGCCGACGCGCTGCAGCCCTGTCTCCTCGGTGGGGAACAGTGTTCTCCTCTGCCCCCACGGAGGCCTGATGTTCACCTACGCTTCCATGACCAAAGAAGACTCCAAACTGTGAGTTTCTTCTCTTCACGTGGGTGCCTCCTCCCCTGCTGAGCCTCGGGCAGCTCTCACACCACGAGCAGCAAAGGCTTTCCTCCAGCCGAGCCAACCCAGATGCTCTCTTAGGGCCACCTAAGCCTTCCGTGCAAGACCAGACCTAGATTGTTGAAGGCTGCTGGGTCAGGAAAGAAAGAGCTGGCTTCAGCTTGGCTGCTCCCCAACAATGAACCAGCCTGGATTCGAGCAGGGTGGAGGAGCATCCAGCTTGCTGTCCCCAGGCCGTGCCCCCGCAGCGCTGGATGCTGGGCTGCAGTTCATGCTCTGCAGCGTTTCTTTTGCAGCGATGCAGAACTAAAAGCAGCAGATCTTCCACTCCTCCTCTCCTCCTCCTCCTCCTCCTCCTCCAGCCACCCTCGGGCACGACTGGAGCAGAACAGCATCACTAATAACCTGCTGCTGTTATCTTGAGCGTTCAGGCCTCCTGTGTAGCTGGGGTTAGGGGGTTGATGGGTTTTCTTTTCGCAGCTTTTCTTTGGCTTCCAGGCTGAAAAGGGAGGGCAGGAAAAAAAAGGCAAGGAGAGGCTGGTGTGGAGCTGGAGCATGGCTTTGCCTCTGGCATAAAGCACCTTCTTGTTCCTTTGCACAGTATAGCTCTGATATGGCCCAGTGAGTGGGAGAGGATTCAGAAACTCTTTGTGGTGGATCACGTCATCAAGATCCGGCGCACGGCAGCGCCTGGCGCCCAGCCCGACGCCGCCGTCTTCACCTCCGAGCCCCGTGAGTGCCCCTCCTGCTGCCCTCCCTGCCCTCTGCTCCTGCTGCTCGCTGCCAGCTCCCTGAGAAATGGCTCTTTTGGGGGGAAAGGGTCAGCTCTTGCTGCGGGAGGAGAGGGTACGAGGCCTTTCAGGGCGTAAAGAGGGCGGTCAGGAAGCTCAGGCTTTTGAGCAGGGCCTGCTGTGACAAGGAGGGGATGGTTTGAGACTAAGGGAGATTCAGACCAGATAGAGGAAGAGTTTCTTTATGCTGAGGATGGTGAGAACCTGGCCTGGGTTTCCCAGAGAAGTGGGAGGTGCCTCGTCCCTGGCACCATCCCAGGTGAGGTTGTCTGGGGCTCTGAGCAGCCTGCTCCAGTTGCAGGTCATGGAATCATAGAATTGTTTTGACTGGAAAGTGGTGAGGGGCCTGGAGCACAGCCCTGGGAGGAGAGGCTGAGGGAGCTGGGGGAGTGCAGCCTGCAGCAGAGGAGGCTCAGGACAGAGCTCATTGCCGTCTGCAGCTCCCTGAAGGGAGGTTGTAGCCAGCTGGGGCCTGGTCTCTGCTCCTAGGCAACCAGCAACAGAAGAAGGGGCCCCAGGCTGAAGCTGTGGCAGGGCAGGTTGAGGCTGGATGTTGTTAGGAAGTTGTTGTCAGAGAGAGTGATTGGCACTGGAATGGGCTGCCCAGGGAGGTGGTGGAGTCTGTGTGGCTGGAGGTGTTGCAGCCAAGGCTGGCTGGGGCACTGAGTGCCATGGTCTGGTTGGTTGGGCAGGGCTGGGTGCTAGGTTGGGCTGTCTGAGCTTGGAGCTCTCTGCCAACCTGCCTGATTCTGTGATTCTAAGAGACCTTTAAGGTCATGAGGTCCTACTCACCCTACCTCCTGAAGCCTCAGGAACTGCAGTGCTTCCTGAAGAAGCTGTTCAGAGCCTCATCCTTCTGATGACATTAAAGGAGACCTCTCCTGTGATGCCATTTGCAAGGGGGTGGCACCAGAGATGTCCCAGGGCAAAGCACCAAGGACTGGTGGTCTGGTTGTGCCTTCAAGTCCCTCCTGATGCCAGTGTGGAGCTGTTGGGAAGCGAGTTGGGTGTTTGGGGCTGTAGGACAGGTGGGCATAAGGCAGAATGAGACAGGGCTGGAGTTCTGGGGCTTTGGTTTCACCCAGAAGAAAGGGTTTGGCTCCCTGCAGGAAGTCTCAGCAGGGAAGCTGGTGAGAGATGAGGACCATCCTCCCATCCTCTTGCTGGTCTCTCTCTTCTCAGATCAGCCTGTGCTGGGCTTTTATGGGGTGCCATGGTCTAGCTGACTGGCTAGGGCTGGGTGCTAGGTTGGACTGGATGATCTTGGAGGTCTCTTCCAACCTGGTTGATTCTATGATTCTATCACTGTTTGAGGATGGTGAGACCCTGGCTCAGGTTGTCCAGAGATGAGAGATGTCCCATCCCAGATCAGATTGGACAGGGCTCCAGACAGCCTGCTCTGCTTGCAGGTGTCCCTGCTGTGTGCAGGAGGTTGGACTGGATGGGCTCTAGAGGTCCTTTCCCACCCAAACCAGCCTGGGATTCTATGGCCTAAGGGGGTCAGAATTAAAGAGAGAGCTTGGCAGGTGCCCCTGGGTTGTGTCATCTACTTTGGATTAGGGCAGGAGCTTGAACTTGGAGGCCTTGGGCAGATGTCTCAGAGGAGCTGAAGGGATTGATTTGACTTTTCCTTTGTGCCTCCCCAGAGCTCTGTCCAGAGTGCAGAGAGGGCCTCTTGTGCCAGCAGCAGCGAGACCTGCGTGAGTACACCCAGGCCACCATCTACATCCACAAAGTGGTGGACAACAAGAAGGTACCAACCAGCTTCCTCCCTGCCTGCTGGCTCAGCCCAGCTCCCCTTCATTCAGTGGAACCACACCAACTACACAAATCATGTCCCTAACATGGTGGTGACACAGCTGTGACAGCCTGCCCCAGGGCTGGGAGGTGCTGCTGGGGGTGCTGGGTGGTGGTGATGGGCAGGGCTGCTCCTCTCTGCAAGCAAAAAGCTGCAGCTGCTCTGAAAACCTCCTTCAGGCTTCCTTTTGCCAAAGGGAACCTTTGCTCTCTCAGGGCATCTTCATGGATGTTCCCAGCTGTGGTTATTTCTGCCCACAGAGAGGGCTGGGGAGGGACTATTGATAAGGTCTGGTGATGACAGAGGAGGAGGCAGAGGGGAGATTGAAACTGGGTGTTAGGAAGAAGTTCTTGACAGTGTGACCCTGGCACAAGTTGAGGATGGTGAGACACTGGCACAGGTTGCCCAGGGAGGTTGTGGAGCACAGAAGCACCCAATGTGATCTTTGATCACATTGGGTACTTCTGTGCTCCACAACCTCCCTGGAGGTGTTCAGGACCAGGTTAGATGAGGGCTTGAGCAACCTGTTCTAGTCCCTGCCTATGGCTGGAAGGGGTTGGAACTGGCTCAGCTTTGAGGTCCTTCCCAGCCTAACCCATTCAATGATTGGAGTCTTTGTCACAGTGTTACCAGGCTCTACCTGTCCTCCTCCCCCTCTCATATTTGTCATCTTGGTTGCTCAAGTGACATTTATTCCTGCAGAGAAACAAGCTGTTAACCTCCACACTGAGGAGGTCTGAGTGACTTTGGAGGTGGTGTTCAGGATCCCTGGTGAAGCTGGGAATTCTCTCTGCTTTGCTGAGGCCTTAAGGGACCTCTGTCAGGTCTAGAATTGGAATCATAGAACCACAGAATCAGTCGGGGCTGGAAGGGAGCACAAGGAGCAGCCAGTCCCAACCCCCCTGCCATGCCCAGGGACACCCTACCCTAGAGCAGGCTGCACACAGCCTCAGCCAGCCTGGCCTCAAACACCTCCAGCCATGGGGCCTCAACCCCCTCCCTGGGCAACCCATTCCAGCCTCTCACCACTCTCCTGCTCAACAACTTCCTCCTCACCTCCAGCCTCACTCTCCCCACCTCCAGCTCTGCTCCATTCCCCCCACTCCTGCCACTCCCTGACAGCCTCAAAAGTCCCTCCCCAGCTTTTTTGTAGCCCCCTTCAGATCCTGGCAGGCCACAAGAAGTTTCACAGTTGGTTTCACAGGTACCCAGCAGCTGGATGCAGTGAACCTTCCTCCTTAGGCCTTCTATTATGCTTTAAGGGGGAACCTGAGGCTCATAGGCAAGCTCAGATAAAGAGCCTGGCAGTGCCTGAAGGAGCTCCAGGAGAGCTGGGGAGGGACTTTTGACAAGGGCTGGGAGTGCCAGGATGAGGGACAATGGATTGAAGCCAGAAGAGGAGAGACTGAGACTGGAGATGAGGAAGAAGTTGTTGAGAATGAGGATGGGGAGAGACTGGCACAGGCTGCCCAGGGAGGCTGTGGCTGTCCCCTGCCTGGGGGTGTTCAGGGTCGGGTTGGATGAGGCCTTGAGCAGCCTTGAGGTGTCCCTGCCCATGGCAGGAGTTGGACCTGGGTGATCTTTAAGATCCCTTCCAACCCATTCTGAGCTTCTGTGTTCCCTGCACCTGTGCAGTATGGGGTTGGGCTTTTTGGCCTCAGGGATTTATTCTTTTCCCCTCTGGGATTGCTTTTTTTCCCCTCATGGATTTCCACCTCCCTGCCTGTCCAGGGGAGGAGCAGGAGCCTGGAGAGGTGCTGGGGGCTGGCCAGGTTTCTGCCCTGGCTGTGAGCTGTCCAGCCTGCAGCACAGGCCAGAGCCGTCAGCCAGGGGCTTGTGTCTGGAGGCAGGATCCGAGGCTGCTGCCGGCTCTGCAGCAGGGGGGTGGTTGCTGTTCTCTGGCGCCAGGCAGGACCCTGCTCACACGTGGGGCTGGCAAGAAAACAAGCAACCATTCTTCACCCAGCAGCTGGAGCTGGAGCTGGAGAGAGGGGGCCAGGGCTGGCCTGCCAGGTCCCTTGCTAGGAGGGCAGCCTCAGCGAGATGCAGAACAGTGCCACTGGCACCTGCTGCTTCCTTCCCTGCTGCAAAGCCCAGGGAGCCTTTCCCATCCCCTCGTCCCTGCCCTTCCCCCTCCCTTTAACCCCCAGGCACCTCCTCCTGCCGCTGCCAGAGGGAAGCCAGGGCTGTATGGAGTCCAGAGGGCTCTGGTTGGTGCTGGCTGCTGGGGAGCTGGGATGGCACTGATTGGAGTGGTGATGGTGGAGAAGAGCTCTGGGGGCATCCAGGATGGGGGAGGGCACTGCTCTCCTGGGCTCCTGCAAACCCCAGCTCCAGCCAAAGCCAAGATGAACTTGTGAAAGCAAATCCATGACTCCTGGAGTGGCTTTTACACCCCTGAAGGTCCTTTTGATTTCTGTTTGTGTGAATTATTTAGATTTCATTTACTTACAACCTGCAGACCCATAAATAACTCTGCTGAGTGCCTCTGTCAGCCTGCTGGAGGCCTGCACAAGTGTCTTCATTTACAGCTAATATTCCTCCCTCTGGCTTAAGGCTTTTCAGAAGACACTTAGATGAAGCAGAGAAGCAGCCAGCTAATGGGGAAGGAATCAGTCCAGGCCCCTGGAGACCTTCCCTTTGCCCAGCAAGGAGGGGAAGGTCCTGAGCCACAGGAAGCACCTGTGAGTCAAGCCCGAGGCTGCTTCTCCTGAGCCCCATCCCCCTGCAGTTCTGTGCAGCTGGGGAGGGGTGGAGAAGACTTCGTGGAGCACGTGGAGGAGGTCTTGGGGTCGTTCCCTGTTGTGCCTTGATTTGGTCAGCTGGAGGTGGAGTGGCTGAGGTGGCTGTGAGCCGCCTGCGGTGCTGTGGCAGTGCTGGGGGGGCTGCAGCCAGGCGGTGACACAGGATGGTTTTTGTGACCCCAGGTAATGAAGGATGCTGCTCCAGAGCTGAACGTGAGCAGCTCAGAAGCTGAAGAGGAGAGGGAGGAAAACAAGCCAGAGGGGGAGCAGGACCCAGACTTTAACCAGGTAGAGACCCAAACCAACGTCAGGTCCTGGGGGTTTTGTATCACCCTCTTGAGTCAGCAGGGTGGGACAAGCCTCAGCCACCCAAGCATGCCTTAAGCTGCTGTTTCCATGGTCATAGCAGAGCATCCCTTTGGGTTTGGAGAGATCCACTGCTGCTGGTGACTTGTCACTGGGCTGGTGGGAACCTGCCCCCTGCTAGTGTGAGAAGCAGGAGCTGAGGTTTCAAAGCCAGTCCGTGGGTCCCCTCCACGCAGCCATTCGCTTTCCATGGGGCTCTCCAGTGCCTGGCACCCTCCCTCGCATGCCTCACCCACCCCCTGCCTTCTCCACCCATCTGGGGGCTCCTGGTTTGGCTTTTAATGCTTGTGTGCCCCTGGTTTCCAGAGCAATGGCAGTGCCAAGCGCCAGAAGGTCTCTCACCAGAGCTATGTCAGCTACCAGAAGCAGGGCATCAGGAGGAGCACTCGGCACCGGAAGGTGCGAGGGGAGAAGGCACTGCTGGTGTCTGCAAACCAGACCCTGAAGGAGCTGAAAATACAGGTGAGGAGCTGGGCAGGGCTCCCTCAGTCAGCCTGCAGATGACACCAGCTTGGCTGGGATGTTGACCTGCTGGAGGATTCCACAGAGGGCCCTGGCCAGGCTGACTGCGTGGGCTGAGGTTCAACAAGGCCAAGAGCTGTGTCCTGCTCTTGGGTCACAACAACCCCATGAAGGCTCCAGGCTGGGAGCACAGTGGCTGGAAGCTGCCCAGCAGAGAAAGGACCTGGGGGTGCTGGTTGGCAGCAGCTGAAGATGAGTCAGGCTGTGCCCAGGTGGCCAAGAAAGCATCCTGGCCCAACAGGAGCAGGGCAGGGATTGTACCCATGGACTGGGCACTGATGAGTAGACCTTGAGTAGGTTTAGGTGTAGAGCTTGAGTCCTGTGTTCAGTTTTGGGCCCCTCACTCCAAGAAGGATATTGAGGGGCTGGAGCAGGTCTGGTGAAGGGCTGCAAAGCTGGGGAAGGGGCTGGAAAATAGGGCTGGGGAGGAGCAGCTGAGGGAGCTGGGGTTGGTCAGCCTGAAGGAAAGGAGGCTGAGGAAAGGAATTCTGGCTCCCTACAGCTCCCTGAAAGGAGGCTGCAGCCAGGTGGGGGCCAACCCTTTCTCCCAAGGAAGAAGAGATAGGAGGAGAGGAAGTCCTCAAGTTGCCCCAGGGGAGGTTTAGGTTGGCTCTGAGGAACAATTTCTTCCCCTTAAGAGTTGCCAAGGCCTGGCCCAGGCTGCCCAGGGCAGTGGTGCAGTGCCCATCCCTGGAGGGGTTTCCAAGGCATGGAGATGTGGTGCTGAGGGCCATGGCTTGGTGGTGCCCTGGCAGTGCTGGGGTCGGGGTTGGACTGGATGATCCAACCCAAACAGCTCCACGGTTCCAGTGAAGTCATCTCGACTAAGTAACCACAGAATCAGGAGCCTGCTGCTGGGAGGGGCAGGAGGGAGAGGGGCTGCAGCCTGCCCCGCTGTGCAGGGGGTGCTGTGCCCCTGGGCACAGCCTTTCCCTGGGCACACAGTCAGCCTGTCTCACTCTGTTGGCACAGATCATGCATGCATTTTCAGTTGCTCCCTTCGACCAGAACCTCTCCATCGATGGCAAGATCCTGAGCGATGACACAGCCACGCTGGGCAGCCTGGGAGTCATCCCTGAGTCTGTCATCCTGCTGAAGGTACCGGGGGGGGGCTGGGCACTAAAATCAAGCAGGGGATGGGGCCTGGTTTGTGCACAGCCAGAAACACCTCCTGGTGCAGGTGGAGGCCACTGTGTGCTGGACCTGCCCAACCACTCACCTCCTTTCATGCTTCAGTTAACAAATTCCTCCTGCAGCTCCTGCTTGGAGGAGGAAAATCCACTTGGTTTGGGTTTGGAGGAGCAGTTGTTAGCTGAGTTTTGCTGCTGGGCCCCAAGTGTGGCTAAATTAGGGAGTGAGTGTCCCCCCCCTAATGTTCTCAGATGATATTTGGGCTGGAGATCCCTCCCTGCTCTCCTCTGAAGCAGCACCGTGATCCAAACATGTTGGGTTGGCTCTGCTCTGCTGAGACCCCACCTGCAGCACTGCCTCCAGCTCTGGGGCTCCCAGCACCAAGGACATTGAACTGTTGGAGTAGGGCCAGAGGAGGCCACAGAGATGATCAGGGGGCTGCAGAAGCTCCCCTGTGGGGACAGGCTGGGAGATTGGGGCTGTTGAGCCTGGAGAAGGGAAGGCTGCAGGGAGACCTTTAGAGCAGCCTTACAGTACCCAAAAGGGCTGCAGGAGAGCTGGGGAGGGACTTTGGACAAGGGCTGGAGTGCCAGGATGAGGCACAATGGCTTTGAGCTGGGAGAGGGGAGAGGGAGAGTGGAGATGAGGAAGAAGTTGTTGAGAGTGAGGGTGGGGAGAGGCTGGCACAGGCTGCCCAGGGAGGCTGTGGCTGCCCCTGCCTGGAGGTGTTCAAGGCCAGGCTGGGTGAGGCCTGGAGCAGCCTGTGCTGGTGAGAGGTGTCCCTGCCCGTGGCAGGGGGCTGGAGGGAGCTGGATGATCTTTAAGGTCTCTTTCAACCCAACCCATTTTGATTCTCTGATGCTCTGAGACCCCCACCCCAGAAGCAGCTCCCCCCCAGTCACCCCTGCCCACCTTCCCTTCCCTCCCCAGGCCGATGAGCCCATAGCAGATTACGCAGCCATGGACGATGTGATGCAAGGTGAGGGCTGGGGCTGGGGGGGGCTGGGGCACACAGGAGGTTTGGGGGGGGCTGGGAAGGCACTGCTGTGGTTTTGGGAGGGGCATTGGCAACTGAGAGTTGTGTTGGTTGGGTTGGGGTTGTGGCATGGTGGGAAGGTGGAGATGTGAGGCACTGGCAGAGGCTGCCCAGGGAGGTGATGGAGTCACCACCCCTGCGGGCGGTCAGGAGGGGGGTGGCCATGGCACTGGTTTGGTGGCTGTGGTGGTGCTGGGTTGAGGATTGGACTGAATGATCTTGGAGGTCTCCAAGGATGCTTTGATGTCACTGAGTGAGAAATTTGGTGCTTGGGAGGGCAAAGATCTCATGAGAAACATCTGCCAGGAGGCTTCTAACCTCTCAACTCTCCTTTCCCCCCCCAGTTTGTATGCCTGAAGAAGGATTTAAAGGTGAGTCCAGCCCAGGCTTACCCCCCGACACCCCCTTTGCTTACCCCCCCCATGCTGACTTTCCCTCCATCCCATCATCTCCTGGTTGTTCTTTTCTCCTCAGGGACTGGTTTGCTTGGACACTGATACTTTGTTTTCACTGAGGAGCAACCAGAAGGGAAGAGGATTTTAACGTGGGTAGGGCATTAAAAGCAAAAAACAAACCAACCCCCAACCAAACCAACCGAGCTGGATCCAGGACTGAAACTCTTTGACTCTTCCAGAAGGCAGAAACCCATTTTGAAGTGACTGCTCCCCACCTTCCCCCTCCCCCACCCCCCAGAAACACAAACCCCATGCCTTATGTCAAAGCAGATTGCACTGAAGGACAACCCTGCCTTGGAGAGAGTGTGCCCGGGCTTGTATTTAATAAAGCAAGAGGAAGCTGGGAGGAGGTTCAGCAGCAGCCAGAGCCTCTCCTGTGTGCAGCCAGCAGCCCCCACACCGTCCCACGAGGGGCTGGGACCCCCCCCAGGCCACCTCCCTGTCAACTCCAGGGGCTCTTTGACCTCCAGCAGCTCATCCCAGCTCCAGTCAGCTCTGGCACAGCCTGGAGGTCAAGCAGCTGGGACGCAGGAGGAACATCCAAGTTCTGCCAACCTCTTCCCCCCTCTTCATCCCCCCCCAGACTTCATCTCTTGAACCCAAAACACTGCCTTCCAGCACGGGAGGGGCTGGGGAGCTGCTGCCCCTCTTCCACGGCTCACTTCCAGACCTTGGAGTTTTCCAGAACCTCCTGCTCTCTCCAAAGTGGTTTTTAGAAACCGGGAGGCAATTTTAAGCACTTTCAGCATCCCTGCCCCCGGTCTGGGCCTGCCAGGAGTGCTGATGGCATGGGGAGCTGGCACCTTCCCACGGGGAGAAGGCTTTCCCCCCCCCCCTCTCCTCTTTCCAGGACTGCACTAACCATTACTGTTGCTTCTGGCATCTGCAGCTCCCAGCCAGCCTCTCTGTGCCCTGCTGTGAGCAGGAACAAGTGAACTGCTTCCAGGCTGGAGGAGAAAAGGGCCCTGGGGAGCTCCCTCCCTAGCCCCATGGCCACGTCGCTTGTGCCTGCAGCAAAGCCTGGTGCCCAGGGGCAGGTTGGTGCCACAGTAGCTGGCAGAGGAGGGCAGGAGGCTGGGGCTGTGAGGGGGTGAGAGGCACACACAGGCCTCCTGTCCTTCATGCTGAGCGATAGCTTCTGTCCCAGGAGCTATGTGGGGCCTGTGTCCTCTTCTGACCCCCTCCTCCTCTTCTTCTTGACTCCCTCCTCCTCCTCTTCTTCTTGACCCACTCCTCCTTTTCTTGACCCCCTCTTCCTTCTCTTCTTCTTGACCCCCTCTTCCTTCTCCTTGACCCCCTCCTCCTCCTCCTCTTCTTCTTGACCCCCTCCTCCTCTTCTTGACCCACTCCTCTTCTTCTTGACCCCCTCTTCCTTCTCCTTGACCCCCTCCTCCTCCTCCTCTTCTTCTTGACCCCCTCCTCCTCTTCTTGACCCACTCCTCTTCTTCTTGAACCCCTCTTCCTTCTCCTTGACCCCCTCCTCCTCCTCCTCTTCTTCTTGACCCCCTCCTCCTCTTCTTGACCCACTCCTCTTCTTCTTGAACCCCTCTTCCTTCTCCTTGACCCCCTCCTCCTCTTCTTCTTGACCCACTCCTCCTCCTCCTGCTCTTCTAGACTGCTGCCTTCCTCCTCCTTGACCTGGTCCTAGTCCTTCTCCTCCCCTCCTTACCTCCATCCTTCTCCCTCCCTCCTCCCTCGCCCCTGTCCTCCTCTTCTTGCCCTCTCCTCCCATCCCCGGTGGGTTTTGGGGGGAAGCAGCCAGCACTGGAGGGGCTGTGGGGGTGCTTTTGGGGGGCATTCTGGCCCTGCCTGTCCTTTCCTAAGGTGAAGACAGTGGCAGGGGCTGGAGCTTTTCCTCTCCATGTCCCTGTCCCATGGGAATTCCCTATTGGGCTCTTCTCAATTTGCTGTTTGCTGGTTTTTGATGTTACAAAAAGTCCTTTCCTTGAGCTTACCTCGGTGGGAAGTCAACGCTGGGGAGGGGCAGGGAGGGGGGGGGCGGTAGTGGTGTTCCTTGGGTCTGGAGGTGGAGAGTCCAGAGCTGCCCCGAGGCCTGGTTTTGTCCCTTTGGGATTGAAGCAGTGCCTGGAGCTGGGGGAGCCTGCTCAGAGCACCTCGGGGCTGCATCTGCCACCCCCATGGGCCAGGCCCCCCCTGCAGGCTCCTCTTGGTGTCCTTGTCCATGTCGCCCACCCAGCACCTGGGGGGCTCCGTGGAAGCTGGCACCCACTTGTGCCTTTCTGCTCTAGCACCCATGCTGGGGGTGTCCTCTGGAGGGAGGGAGATGGGTGCTGGGTGGGGTGCTTGGGGCCTGGGTGCCGGTGAGGGTGGAGGCAGAGGGACTTGGGGGGGGGGCAGCGGCCCGGTAGGGATGCAGGGGAGAGATGATGCAGGTGATGGAGGGAGGGACACCGAGGACCGGGGCTGGGATGGCCCCGAGGAGCAGGGAGGGATGCGGGGGATGGACAGAGCAGGGTGCCCGGGTACCGGGGGGTGGGTGGGGATGGCATCTGGGGGCACCTCTGGCGGGGGAGGGGGGAGGTGCTGGGTGCTGAGGACGAGGAGCGGAGGGGGCAGGCAGGTGGTCCCGGGAGGAGGGGGAGCAGGGATGGAGAGGGCTCGGGGGTGAGGCCGTGCCCAGGGTAAGTGCCCGGTGCCGGTGCCCGGTGCCGTTCCCCCTCCAGCCCCCCCGGAGGGGCTGCCCCGCCCCGCCGCACGTGACGCGGCGCGGTGGCAGCCAGCGGCGGGGCCTCGGCTCCGCTCCGCTCCGGTACCGGCTCCGCCAGCGCTCCGGTACCGGCCCCGGCCCCGCCGCCCCTCCGGTAAGTGCCGCTCCGGGGGCTCCCCGGAGACGTGTCCGCGTCGTGCCCCCCACCCCCGCAGCCTCCATCTCCATCCCGGTGCTCCCCCAGTCCCCGGCGCAGCACCGTCCACGGTGACCTTCAGCCGGTACCAGTACCGGGGGGGGGAATATGCTCGGGGCCTGGACAAGGAGGAGGACTTAGGGGGCTCACCCTCCGTGGACCCCCCCACTCAACCTGCCCCTCCCCAAAACATCTCCTCCCTTCGCTGTGCCCCCCCCGCCTGTCTTTGCCCAACATCTCCCCATCAGTTCTCCCCCCCCCCGGATCGCTCCGCCGTCACCTACCCTTCGCAACCTGCCCTCTTCCTCCTCCTCCTCCTCCTCCTCACCCTAAATTCTCTTCCCCCCCCATACCCTTCCCGAAACACCCCCCCGGTATCTGCCCCATTAATTACCCACCCCAAACCTAGCCCCCCCACACCCCGTTACGCTCAAATCTCTCTGTGTTCTCCTGCCCCCCCCCAATATCTGCCCCAGTAATTACCTGCCCCTAACCTGCCCCCCCGCCAGTTACCCCCAAATCTATGCCCCCCTTTTCTGCCTCCCCCCCCCCATTCCCACTCCCTGCAGTCTCCTCCTCCCCAACCCCCACTCTGCCCCCTGCTCCCCAAGCCTGGCCCCACATCTGGGTCATCCCCCCCTCAGTGCCACCCCCCCTTTGGCTACTGGGGTGGGGGTAAGCGATGAGGGGCACACCCCCCCCGGCCCTGCTGCCCACGGGGTGGGCACAGCGTGGCCCAGGGAGGCACTGGGCTGGGCCGGGGCTGCGTTTGCTCGGGGCCGGGGCACGTTTGGCCCGGGGGGGGCTGGCGTCTGCACGGGGACAGGTGACATTGGTGCGGCTGCACCAGGCGGGCACCGCCGCACCCGCGGGGCTTGCACGGGGACGGGTCCTGCTCGCACTAGGGTGGGGGTGGCACGCAGGGATTCGGCCACGCTTGCACCAGAGTGGGTGCCACATCTGTGCCAGGATGGGTCCCTTTTGCACCAGGGTCATGCCTGCTTGCACCAGAGTGGTGCTTGCACCAGGGTGGGTCATGCTTGCACTGGGATGGGTCATACACTAGAGATGTGCTTGCACCAGAGTGGTGCTTGCACCAGGATGGGTCATGCTTGCACTAGAGATGGGTTTGCACCAGGATGGGTCATGCTTGCACTAGAGATGGGTTTGCACCAGGGTGGGTCATGCTTGCACCAGAGTGGTGCTTGCACCAGGATGGGTCATGCTTGCACTAGAGATAGGTTTGCACCAGGATGGGTCATGCTTTCACTAGAGATGGGCTAGCACCAGGATGGGTCATGGTTGCACCAGAGTGGTGTTTGCACCAGGATGGGTCATGCTTGCACTAGAGATGGGTTTGCACCAGGATGGGTCATGCTTGCACTAGAGATGGGTTTGCACCAGGATGGGTCATGCTTGCACTAGAGATGGGCTTGCACGAATTGTATTTGCACCAAAGTGGTGTTTGCACAGAGATGAGGCTCAGCTGCACCAGGGCTGTGCCTGCACCAGGGTGGTGTTTACGTCAGCATTGTGCTTGCACCGGGATGGGCCACGGTTGCTCGAGGCCCCCCTTTTGCACCAGGGTGGTGTTTGCACCAGCGTTGCACCTGCGGGGGGGGGGGGGGGTCACGCTTGGAGCAGGGCTGCACTTGCACGTGGTGATGTCTGCAGAGGGACAGGTCGTGCTTGCACCAGGGTGGTGCTTGCACCAGTGCTGCCTTTGCACAGGGGTGGGTCACGTTTGCACCAGGGCTGTGCTTGCACGGAGTTGTGTCTACACAGATGTGAGCCACACTTGCACCAGGGTGGTGTTTTCACCAGGGTGGTGTTTGCACCAGGGTCCCTTTTGCCCCAAGGCTGTGCTCACACTCCAGGGCAGCAGCACAGTGGTGTCTTTGCACAAGCATTCAGCCTTGCACCAGTGTTGTGCACGGCCAGGGTGGGTTTGCACGGAGGTGAAACTTGTTTGAGCCAGACCTTGCTTTGCACCAGGGTGGATTTGCACCAGGGTTGGGTTCACACTAGGGCAGTGTTTACATTAGGAGCGTGTTTGCACCAGGCTGTGCTTACTCCCGGCTGGGTTTGCACAGGGCAGGTTTGCCCCAGGCTGTGCCTAGAGAGGGCAGGTTTGCAGGCGCTGTGTCCGCGCCGGGTTGCGTTCACACCAGCGTGAGGGTTACGCCGGAGCCCGGCGCTGTCCGTGGTGCTGCCCCACGTGGAGCCACCTCCCACCGGCAGAGGGCGCCCTGGTGGGTGGGTGGGGCTGGTCTGGGGGTGCGATGAGTTCGGGGGGTGGGGGAGGGGTTTTGTCTCGGTGGGCTCAGCCTCCCCCCCCACACCCCGAGAGTGACGCAGCCCCCACCGCTCCCCACCCGCTGGCTGCCCGCAGCCGGCAGGGTGGCACTTGGCTCGGTGCCATCCGTGGGCTCCAGGGGTGACGCCGCTGCCCCAGCAGCAGGGCGGCCTGGCGAGGGGCTGTGGGGGAGCTCTCTTCTCCCCCAGGGAGCGCCATGGACCCTCCTGGACCCCCCCACACCACCTAGGCATACCTCTAGCTGGCACTGCCATCCCACCCCCAGGTAAGCCCCCGTGGCCATCGCCCACCCAAGGGTGCCCGTTCTGTACTGGAGTGATTGGCACCCACAGCCCCTCTCTCCCGCAGGGCAGCAGGATGGCCCAGCAGCGCCATGCCATGCCCCCGCCGCTCAAGGTAGGCATCACTAGGGTGGGGGCACCCAGCCAGCACCCATGGGTGCCGGAGCAGCCTTCAGGGTCCCCAGCACCCTTGGGTGTCAGCTTGGCCTTCACCCACTCCTTCATGTTGCAGACGGAGGAGGACTACATCCCCTACCCCAGCGTGCACGAGGTAGGGCACCCACTGCCCTCCAGAGATGGGTGCCAGGGCAGGCAAGCGGCTGGAGGGGGGCGGTTGGTTGGTGGCTGTGTGCCCAAAGTGCCCAGCTCAGCTATGGGTGCAGGTTGGGTTGGTGGTTGTGTGCCCAGAGTGCCCAGCTCAGCTTTGGGCACAGGTGCAGGTTGGGTTGGTGGTTGTGTGCCCAGAGTGCCCAGCTCAGCTTTGGGCACAGGTGCAGGTTGGGTTGGTGGTTGTGTGCCCAGAGTGCCCAGCTTAGCTGTGGGTGCAGGTGCTGGTTGGGTTGGTGGTTGTGTGCCCAGAGTGCCCAGCTCAGCTGTGGGTGCAGGTGCTGGTTGGGTTGGTGGTTGTGTGCCCAGAGTGCCCAGCTCAGCTTTGGGCACAGGTGCTGGTTGGGTTGGTGGTTGTGTGCCCAGAGTGCCCAGCTCAGCTGTGGGCACAGGTGCTGGTTGGGTTGGTGGTTGTGTGCCCCGAGTGCCCAGCTCAGCTTTGGGCACAGGTGCTGGTTGGGTTGGTGGTTGTGTGCCCAGAGTGCCCAGCTCAGCTGTGGGCACGGGTGCTGGTTGGGTTGGTGGTTGTGTGCCCAGAGTGCCCAGCTCAGCTGTGGGCACGGGTGCTGGTTGGGTTGGTGGTTGTGTGCCCAGAGTGCCCAGCTCAGCTTTGGGCACAGGTGCTGGTTGGGTTGGTGGTTGTGTGCCCCGAGTGCCCAGCTCAGCTTTGGGCACAGGTGCTGGTTGGGTTGGTGGTTGTGTGCCCAGAGTGCCCAGCTCAGCTGTGGGCACAGGTGCTGGGCCGGGAGGGGCCGTTCCCCCTCATCCTCCTGCCGCAGTTTGGGGGCTACTGGATCGAGGGCACCAACCACCAGCTGAGTGGGGCACCCGAGTCTCCCCCAGCGCCTGGCACCCGGGTGAAGCTTGAGGGCAACCACACGGCCAAGATCTACCGCAAGCACTTCCTGGGCAAGGTGAGGGTGGGTGCCAGGGTGGGACAGATGCCCCACAGGGAGTTGTGAGCGTGAGGACCTCATGAGTATGGGCGCTCATGGGCATGGGCACTTGCATGTATGGAGGTGGGGGTGGGTATCTGTGGGCATGACACCCTCATGCTATGGGTGCCCAGAGACATGTAACTCATGGCACGGTTGCTCATGGACCTGGGAGCCCCATGGCATGGGTGCTCATGGCCACAGGTGCCCTATGGCATAGCCACTCATGCCCACAGGTGCCCTATGGTGCTTGTACATGTGGGTGCTCATGGAGGTGGGCATTGGTGGGCAAGGGAGCCCCGTGGGCATGGGTGCTCATGGACCCAAGTGTCCTGCATCACAGGTGCCTGTGCATAGGGTGGGGCACGTGTGGGCATCTATGGGCACAGGAGCCCTAAGGATATAGGTGCTTGTGGGCATGAGTCCCTGTGGCATGGTTCCCTGAGCTTAGGGTAGGCATGAGGGTCCCGTGGGTACGGGTGCTCGTGAACACAGGTGCCACATGGGCATGGGTGTGCACAGGCCTGGATGCTGCAGGTGCAGGGTGCTCCCTGAGCACTCGTGGGTATGGCTGCTCAGGAGCACGGGTGCCCCATGGCATGGGTGCCCCATGGCACGGGTGCCTGTGGGTTTAAGTGGCTCATTGCATGTGAGCCCATGAGCGTAGGTGCCCCACAGATGGTGGCATCTGCGCCCATGGGTGCCAAGGGACACGGCTGTCCCGCGGGGATGGGTGCTGAGGGTTCTGGGCACCCTGAGCCAGGGTGCTCCGTGGTGTGGGTGCAGACGTGGGCACGAGGGGCAACCTACAAACTGCTGTAAGATGGGCAGGCCAGGGGTGTGGGTCCTCGTGGGTATTGGTGCTGGCAGGCACGGGGGGCCCACGGCATGGGTGCCTGCTCGTGTGAGCAGCCCTTGGCACGGCCGTGGGTGCTCAGCCCCCTCCCCTCAGGAGCACTTCAACTACTACTCCCTGGACCCGGCGCTCGGGCACCTCGTCTTCTCCCTCAAGTACGACGAGCAGGAGCACCTCCACCTGCTGCTGCGGTGAGCAGGGTGCCAGGGGGGCACCCGTGGGTGTTGGTCGGGTGGCTGAAGCCACCCTGACCCCTGCCTTGCCCCGCAGCACCCGCACCCGCACCCTGCACGATGTGGTGCCCATCTCCTGCCTGGCTGAGTTCCCCAACGTGGTGCAGATGGCCAAGGTGGGTGCCACACCTCCAGCAGCACCCATGGGTGCCCCCCGGCCCTGGGCCACCCATCGCATCCCCCATCCCTCCCGCAGCTGGTGTGCGAGGACGTCAACGTGGACCGCTTCTACCCCGTGCTCTACCCCAAGGTGAGTGGGTGCAGGGCCACACAGGCGCCCCTGGGTGTGGGCACCCCGAGGTGCCCCCCAGCCAGCCTCTGCCCGCCCCTCCCTCGCAGGCATCCCGCCTCATCCTCGCCTTTGACGAGCACGTCCTCAGCAACCACTTCAAGTTCGGGGTCATCTACCAAAAACTGGGGCAGGTATGGGGGGGGGGCGTGGGGAGGTTAGGGGGGTGGGGGCGTCCCGAGTGGGTGCTGGCACCCATGCCCAGCCCACCGCAGACCTCCGAGGAGGAGCTGTTCGGCACCACGGAGGAGAGCCCTGCGTTCACCGAGTTCCTCGACGTCCTGGGGCAGAGGGTGCAGCTGCGGGACTTCAAAGGGTGCGTGACGGGCGGGGGGTGCTGGCTTGGGTGGGGGGCACCCGTGGAGCCCAGGGTCAGGGTGTCCCCTCCCTCCCCACCCAGGTTTCGGGGGGGGCTGGACGTGACCCACGGGCAGACGGGCAGCGAGTCTGTCTATTGCCACTTCCGCGACAAGGAGATCATGTTCCACGTCTCCACCAAGCTGCCCTACACCGAGGGGGATGCCCAGCAGGTGGGCACCCAGAGGCGCTGGGCGGGGGGGAAGGAAGGTGGGGGGCAGGGGTTCGAGGGGCTCACGTGGGCGCCGGGGGGCAGACAGGGCTGTAGGGGTTCCTGGTTCACCCCCGTGGGTTGGAAAGGCTGCAGGGGCACCTGTGGGTGCTTTAAGGGTGCCCATGGGCTGAAGGGGCTCCAGGAGCACCCGTGGGTGCTGGAGGGCATTCGTAGGGTACAGAGGCTGGCAGAGCACCCATGGGTGCTGGGAGGGTTGTCTGTGGCATGCAAAATGTATCAAGAGGCATCTATGGAACATGAGAGACAGCATGGGGCACGTGGGCATTGGGGGGCAGATGGGCTGCTGGGAGCTGGCAGAGCACCCATGGGTGCTGGGAGGGAGTACCTGAGATGCAGGCGCCCCTAAGTGCTGGAGGGCATCTATAAGATACAAGGTGCTGGCAGAGCACCCATAGGTGCTAGTGAGTGTCTGTGGTGTCAGGGGTGCAGAGGACTGGGAGAGCACCCGATGGTGATGGGGAGGGGAACTCCAGGTGCACCCATGGGTGCTGAAGTCATCTGTGGGGGCTGCTGGCGGTTGTCCAGGGAATACAAAAGCTCCAGGGGTGCCCAGGGGTGTTAGGCAGGATTCAGGGGCCTGACAGGGCACCCATGGGTGCTTCAGGGGTGTCCATGGGGTGCAGGGGCTCCTAGAGCTCCGATGGGTGCTGGGGGGTGGAGAGGTGTCATTGATGACAGGAGGCTGCCAGGGCACCCATGGGTTCTCTGTGGGCTGCAGGGATTCGTGGGACACCCACGAGTGCTGAGGAGGTGGCTGGGATGCAGAAATCTCATGGGGCACCCATGGGTGCTAGGCAGGACACAGGGGCCTGACAGACTGCCATTTATGGGATGCAGGGGGCTGGTCTGGCACCCATGGGTGCTCTGAGGGTGTCTGGGGTGGAGAGGTTCCTGGGACTCGCAGGAGCACTGAGCAGGTGTCCACGGGATGTGAAATCTCAGGGGCACCCCTGGGTGCTGGGGTGCCCTGATGAGGCAGAGGGTCTGCCACTGCCTTCGCCCCCGTGGCGTGACCTTCTCTGTGCCCTCTCTGTGCCCGCCCTGTGCCCGCCGGCCCCGCAGCTGCAGCGGAAGCGTCACATCGGCAATGACATCGTGGCCGTCGTCTTCCAGGACGAGAACACTCCCTTCGTGCCCGACATGATCGCCTCCAACTTCCTCCACGCCTTCGTGGTGGTGCAGCTGGAGCAGGGCAGCACCCAGGGCACCCTCTACAAGGTGCCAGCCCCTGCCCGCCGGCTGCTGGAGGGCCGCAGGGTGCCCCCATCACCCTTACCTACCCACCCCTCGCAGGTCTCTGTCACTGCCCGTGACGATGTGCCCTTCTTCGGCCCACCGCTGCCCGACCCTGCCATCTTCAGGAAGGTGAGCACCCATGGGTGCTGCTGGGGGCTTCCCCAGGGTGGCCCCCACCCAAGGGTGCCCCTCCTTGCCCCCATAGGGCCCCGAGTTCCAGGAGTTCCTGCTGACCAAGCTCATCAACGCTGAGTATGCCTGCTACAAGGCAGAGAAGTTCGCCAAGCTGGAGGTGGGTGCAGGGTGCAGGGGTGCTGGGGTGTGCCCACCACTGGCTGGTACAATAGGGGTGTTGGGAGTAGTGTGGGAGCTGTGCCTGCAGTGGGGCTGCACATGCTGTAGAGCAGTGTGAGTGTTGGGCACAGCGTGGGTGCTGTGGGTGTGCAGGCTGTGCCCACAGTAGGTGCTATGGCTGTGGGTGCTGTGCCCATGATAGGTGCTGTGGATGTGGGTACTGTGCCTGTGGTGCTGCTGTGGCTGCTGTGGCTGCTGTGGGTGTGGGTGCTGTGTCCATAGTAGATGCTGTGAATGTGGGCACTGTGCCCACAGTAGGTGCTATGGGTGTGGGTACTGTGCCTGCAGTGGGTGCTGTGGGTACTGTGCCTGCAACAGTGCTGTGGATGCCGTGGATGCTGTGCCCGCAGCAGATGATATTGGGTGTGGGTGCTGTGCCCATGGTAGGTGCTATGAATGTGAGTGCTGTGCCCACGGTAGGTGCTATGGGTGTGGGTGCTGTGGATGTGGGTACTGTGCCTGCAGTGGGTACTGTGTCTGCAGCAGTGCTGTGGATGCTGTGCCTGCAGTGATGCTGTGGATGCTGTGCCCGCAGTAGATGCAATTGGGTGTGGGTGCTATGCCCACGGTAGGTGCTATGGGTGTGGGTGCTGTGGATGTGGATACTGTGCCTGCAGTAGGTGCTGCGGGTACTGTGCCTGCAGCAGTGCTGTGGATGCTGTGCCCGCAGTAGATGCAATTGGGTGTGGGTGCTATGCCCACGGTAGGTGCTATGGGTGTGGGTGCTGTGGATGTGGGTACTGTGCCTGCAGTAGGTGCTGCGGGTACTGTGCCTGCAGCAGTGCTGTGGATGCTGTGCCCGCAGTAGATGCAATTGGGTGTGGGTGCTATGCCCACGGTAGGTGCTATGGGTGTGGGTACTGTGCCTGCAGTAGGTGCTGCGGGTACTGTGCCTGCAGCAGTGCTGTGGATGCTGTGACTGCAGTAGATGCTATTGGGTGTGGGTGCTGAGCCCACAGTAGGTGCTATGAATGTGAGTGCTGTGCCCACGGTAGGTGCTATGGGTGTGGGTGCTGTGGATGTGGGTACTGTGGATGTGGCAGTGCTGTGGCTGCAGTGGGTGCTGTGCCTGCAGCAGCTGCTGTGGATGTGAGTACTGTGCCCACAGTAGGTGCTGCAGATGTGGGTTCCATGCCCACAGTGGATGCTGTGAGTATGGCTGCTGTGATTGCAGCAGGTGCTGTGCCTGCTGTGGGTGCTGTGCCCGCTGTTGTGTGGGCGTGCTGTGCTGTCTGGGTGCTGCTAGGCATGGGGGGGGGAGTGGAGTCCTTCAGCAGAGGCATGTGGGTGTGGGTGCCGGGTCTGCTGTGAGTGCTGAGTGAGGGCACTGTGTACACTGGCAGGATGTGGGTGCTGTGCACGGGGGCAGGACACGCATGCCTGCAGCAGTGGCATGTGTGTGGGTGCTGCATGCCAGCTGGGTGCTATGCCCTCAGGAGTGTTGGGAGGGTGCCATGTATACTGGGTGCTGTCCCTGCTGTGGGTGCTGTGCCTGGCAGGGGAATGCCTGCTGTGGGCGATGTACACTGGGTGCTCTGTGTGTGGGTGCCATGCCTGCAGGAATGCCATGTGGATGGGTGCTGTCCCTGCTGTGGGTGCTGTGTACCCTGGGTGCAGTGCCTGCTGGGGGTGCCGTGCCGGTGGATGCCATGCGTGGGTGTCACATGCCCTGGGCACCGTGGCTGCTGAGTGCGGGAGTGAGTGCTGCGGGTGCTGGGTGAGGGGATGCCATACCCGTGGGTACCATGGGTGCCAGTGGATGCTGGTGGGCGGGCACTGTATTGGTGGGTGCCAGTGGGTGGGTACTGTGTGGGTGGGTGCCAGCGGATGCTGGTGGGTCTTTGCTCTGTGGGTGGAAGCTGAGCTCCGTGGGTGCCAGCGGATGCTGGCAGGCGAATGCTGCGCCGCTGTGTGCCGCCGCCGTGGGTATGGTGCCGGTGGCAGCGGACGCTGATGGGTGCAGTGCCGGTGGGGCGGGTGGGTGCCGGTGGGTGCTGGTGTGTGACGCGGGCGGGGCAGGAGCGGACCCGAGCGGCGCTGCTGGAGACGCTGCACGAGGAGCTGCAGGCCCGCAGCCAGGCCATGCTGGGGCTGGGCCCCGATGACGACCGCCCCGATAACGGCTCCGCCGCCCCGGGCTTCTTCGAGTCCTTCAAGGTGGGGGCCGCCGGGGGAGGGGGGCTCGGAGGTACTGCGCAGTGCGGCCGGAACCCCGCGGGCCCCATCACCGGACCACCCCCTGCCGGTGCCCGCGGCGATGCCCACCCCAGCGCTCCGGCCACGCCCACAGCCACACCCCGTGAGCAGATCGCAGCCGGCAGTGCCACAAGCCCCGCCCACAAAGCTGCAGACACCGCCCCTTTCCACAAGCCCCGCCCACAAACCTACAGACACCGCCCCTTTCCACAAGCCCCGCCCACAAATCGGCAGACACCGCCCCTTTCCACAAGCCCCGCCCACAAACCTACAGACACCGCCCCTTTCCACAAGCCCCGCCCCTGTGGTTCTTGTCGTCCGCTTAGGCCCCGCCCCTCAGAAGCCTCCCCTCTTCCTCAAGCCACGCCCCCCACTCCCGCTCTTCCACACCCGGCCACGCCCCTCGCCCTGAGCCACGCCCCCTAGCTCCGGCGGGGGTTCGCATGAGCCCCACCCCCCAGAAAGCCCCTCCCTATCCCGCGCGCCCCTCTGCCGAGGCCCCGCCCCCGCCGGTGCCCCCCGTGCCCCCCGGCGCGGCTGACTCGGTGCCGCCCGCAGTCGCTGCTGGTGCCCGGGAGCCGGCGCGGACGCCGCGGCAGCGCCATCGGGCTGGGCTCGGTGGAAGAGGTGCGTGCCCCCGGCCGAGCGCCTCCCTTCCCGGGGTCTCCCCCGCCCCGGTGTCCGCTTCCCTCTCACCCCCGCTTAACGGTGACCCGCAGGCGCTGCTGGTGCCCGGCAAGAGCCCTTCGCGGCGGCGGCCCGGCCCGCTCGGCTCCCGCCGCTCCAGCGCCATCGGCATCGAAAGCATCCAGGAGGCACCGGCCGGCAGGTGAGCGCCGGGGCCGGGCACGGGACTGACACCGGCCGGTGCCATCTCCTGGGATCACTCCCCGTTGTCGCCTCCCCCCGCCCCAGGGACAGCCCCGCTGCCACCCCCGAAGGCACCAGCTCCGCGCACAGCTCCCCGGAAAGCCGCCGGCACGCCGACAGGTCCGCACCGGGCAGAGGGCACCGCGTCTGGGGGGGCACTGGGACGGGGGGGCGACAGGGCAAGGTGACAGTAGGATGGGGCAGCACAAGGGTGAGGTGACGCTGGGGACAGAGTGCCAGCGGGACGCGGCGCTGCCAGGTGGGATGCCATCAGGGTGACACGGGGACCGGAGGGCACTGGGATGGCTGGCAGCAGGGCAGTGTGACAGTGAGGTGATGCGGACTGGCATGAGGCAGCACAAGTAGAAGGTGGCAGCACCGGGACGTGGTAGCTCTGGTCTGAGGTGACACAGGGACAGAGTGACAGGGTGGCACTGGGATGGAGCAGCGCGAGGATGAGGTGGCACTGGGGACGAGGTGACAGCAGGGCACGGGGTTGGCAGAACGCAGTGACGCTGGGGTGGCACAGGGACTGGAGAGCACTGGAATGTGGTGCCACAAAGACAAGAAGACATCAGTGTGGGGTGACACAGGGACAGGATGGCAGTGTGGGCTCTAGGGTGTGGCAGCACAAGGACATTGTGGCACTGGAATGGAGCCACATGAGGGGACCTGTAGGGCATTATACGGCACTGGGAGGACAGGGTGGCACTGGGATGAGGTGGCACCAGGATGGGGTAGCACCAGCATGGGGTGACAGAGGGGCAGGGTGGCATCAGGATGACACAAGGGACTGGAGAACTCTGGGATGGGACAGCATACAGATGGGATGGCACAGAAATACAGTGGCACAAGATGAGTTGGCACTGGGATGGGGTGGCAAGAGAGCAGGGTGCCGAGGGACCAGAGGGCACTGGGTCAAGGCAGAACATGGATTGAGCAGCACAGAGATGCAATGGGACAGGGTTGCACGGGGACAGGATGACACCAGGACAAGGTGGCACTGAGATAATTGGCACAGGACAACATGGAAATAGAACAGGGATAGGGTGGCACAAGGACAGGGTCACTCAGGAACCCAGTGGCACAGGGATTGTATGGCATGGGGACAAAGTAGCAGGAAGACACAGTTGTGTAGGGTGGCACAGGGACAGCATGGCACTTGGATGGCAAGGGTGGCACAGGGATGGGACATCCCAAGGTTGGGACAATATTGGGACAGGATGGCATGGGGACAGGTTGGCAGGGGTGGTACCGTGGTGGTGGCGCGCTGCGCGGTGCCAGCCTGTGCCCGCCGTTGGTGGCTGTCCCCAGCAGGGCCGACAAGCCGGAGCCGGTGGCATTCTCCCGCTCGTCCTCCAGCGCCAGCAGCTTCGGCAGTGCCACCGAGGAGCCCAACGAGCCTGGCAGGGTATGGGCTGCAGGGGGTGGTGGTGGCACAGGATGTCCTGTCCTCCTGCCAGCCTACCCCCGCCTCATGCCATCCCCACACCGTCCCACTCTCACCCCGCTGCTGTGCCACCTTGTCCCTGTGCCATCCCACCCCTGAGGTGTCCCATCCCTGTGCCACTGTCTCTGTGCCATCCCGTTCCTGTGCCATCCCATCCTGTGGTATTCCATCCCCTTGCTATCCCCTTCCTGTGCCATTCTCTCCTGTCCCTGTGAGATCCCAACCTGTCCTGTGCCATGCCCGTGCCATCCCATCCCTGTTCCATGCCATCCCATGATGTCCCACCTCTGTACCATCCTATCTTGTGTTATGCCCACGCCATGCCATCCCTGTGCTATCCCATCCTGTGCTATCCCATCCCTGCGCCATCCTGGCCCATGCCATGCCCATGCCATCCCACCCTGTGATGTCTTATCCCTGTGCCATCATGTCCTGTGCCATGCCATGCCCATCCCATCCTAGACATGTCCCATCCCATCCTGCAGTGTCCTATCCCTGTGCCATCCTGTCTTGTGCCATGCCCATGCCATGCCATCCCTGTGCCATCCCATTCTGTTATGTCTATCCCTGCACCATCCTGTCCCATGCCATGCCCATGCCATCCCTGCACCATCCTGTCCCATGCCAAGCCATGCCTATCCCATCCCTGTGCCATCCCACCCCGTGATGTCCTATCTCTGTGCCATGCCATTCCTGTGCCATCTCATCTTGTGATGCCTCACCCCTGCACTATCCTGTCCTGTGCCATGCCCATGCCATCCATCCTGCAGTGTCCCATCCCTGTGCCATCCTGTCCCATGCCATCTCTGCACCATCCTGTCCCATGCCATCCCTGTGCCATCCTGTCCCATGCCATCTCTGCACCATCCTGTCCCATGCCATCCCTGTGCCATCCTATCCCATGCCACCCCTGTTCCATCCATCCTGCAGTGTCCCATCCCTGTGCCATCCTGTCCCATGCCATCCCTGAGCCATCCTGTCCCATGCCATCCCTGCACCATCCTGTCCCATGCCACCCCTGTGCCATCCATCCTGCAGTGTCCCATCCCTGTGCCATCCTGTCCCATGCCCCTCCTGTGCCCCCCCGCAGCAGCGCTGTGACCTGGCACTGCCCCCTCAGGATTGCCGCTCGCCCCCGGGCAGCCACCGCGACGCCTTCACCGACCCCCCCTGGCCGGATGACCCCCCCGGGACCCCCCCAGGTAGCTCCATCCGCAGAGGTCGCCACAGGGCTTGAGCCCCCCCGCGGGGGTGCCAGGCCCCCCCAGGCTGCTCATTCCCCCCCCCCGTTCCCCCAGGCCGGCGCCCCCCTGACCCCCCCTGCCCTGAGATCAAGATCCAGCTGGAGCGACCCCCCCCGAACCCGGTGAGGCTGAGCCCCCCCCCGGGTGGGGACCCCCATCCCGGGGTGCCCCCCCCCCACTCATGTCCCTCCTCGCAGGGCTCATAGCCGCCCCCTGTCCTGGCGAGCTGGGGGGGGCACCGCTTCCCCCCCTCCCCGTGCCAGCCCCATGCCAGGAGCCGAAGCCATCGTCCCCGGTGCAAGATCTGGGGGGGGGAACCCCCCAAAAATGGAGGTGCTTCCCCCCCCCCGCCTCCAGACAATCTCCATCACCCCAAAGACCCCCTGAGGGGGGGGGCCGGGATGGATCACGAAGCGCCCCCCCCACTTCCACTGTGACCCCAATGCCGCGTGAGGGGGGGGTCCCCTAAAAGGACGAGTGGGGGCAACCCGAGCATATCGACCCCCCCCAAGAGAAAAGAGGGGGGGGGGCTCAAATCCAGGGCAAACCCAGCCTGGGGTCCCTCTGCCCCCCCCCCCCCCCCCCCCCTTTTGTTCTGAGGGATGAAGGCTCTGGACTGGGTCAGACGCTGGAATTGGGGGGGGAGGGGAGGATTATTTTTTCAAGCCCCCCCCAGGTCGTGTTTGTGTTCCCCTGGGCCCTGTATAAAATAAAGGTTTATTTATCGCTACTGGGGGCGCTGGGGGGGGGCTCCATCTCCGCGGGGGGGGGTCTGATATCCCATGGGGGCCTCAATGACTGGGGGAGGCTCCAAGGGTAGCTGGGGCCGGGGGGGGGGAGGCTCAAGAGGCTCAATCTGGAGGCAGGGGATGGATATCCTGGGGGGGGCAGTTCTTGATATCCGGGGGGGGGTCTGAATATCTGGGGCAGGGGGGTGGGCAGCTGATACCTGGGGGGGGGCATCTGAATCTCGGGGGGGGGGGGCTGAATCTCTTGGGGGATGGTCCCGAATACCTGGTAGGGGGTCCTGAATATCGGGGGGGGGGGGGGGGGGGGGGGGGGGGGTTTGAATCTCGGGGGCGGGTCCTGAACGCCTGGGACAGGGTCTGAATCTCGGGGGGGGATCTGAATCTCCAGGGGGGGGTCGTGAGTGAATACCTGGGACAGGGTCTGAATCTTTTTGGGGGGGTTTCTGAATCTCCGGGGGGGGTCATCAGTACCTGGGACAGGTTCTGAGTCTGGGGGGGGGTCTTAATACCTAGGACGGGGTCTGAATCTCTGGGGGGGGGTCTGAATCTCTGGGGGGGTCTGAATCTCTGGGGGTGAGATGTTCCTGATAGCTGGGAAGGGGTTCTTGATAGCGAGGCCTGGGGGAGTCCCTGATGTAGGGGGCGGGGGGGCTCTGTAATATCTGGGGGGGGTCCCTGCTCTCTGGGGGGGGCTGTTGCTGGTATCTGGTGAGAGGAACCCCCAAGAGCTGAGGGCTTCTCTTATACGTCCCGGGGAGAGGGGGGGGGGGGGGGGGGGGGGGTGTGGAACCTGAGTATCTGGGGGGAGTCCTGACAATCTGGGGGGGGTCCTGGCTATCTGGGGGGGGGGGCTGCGGGTCCGGGGGGGGGAGGTCTCGGTGTCTGGGAAGGAGGGTCCCTGCTGTTCGGATAGAGGCTCCTGTGAACCGGGGGGGGGGGGGGGGTCTTGGTATCTGGGGGGGCTCCCTGATAGCTGATGGGTTCGCTGCCATCTCGGGGGGGGGGTCGCTGATATTTGGGTCCTGAATATCTGCGGGGGAGTCTTTGGGGAAGGTTCTCTGCTCTCCGAGGGGTTCTTTGACATCTTGGGGGAGGTACCCTGGTATCTCGGCTGCCCAACTCCCTTTAAGCCCCCCCCCCCAGGCCCCAAGTTGTTTCCCCACGCAGCCTTCCCCCCCCCCTCCCCCCCCCCCCCAATCCATTTTGGGGCCAATTTGCCCCACGCGAGCTCCGTACCCACATCGGGGGGGGCATTTTTGCAGCCTCTCTCGAGTTTTTCCCCTTCTTTTCGGGGCGCTGTGGGCACCCCAAAAACCTACCAGCCAATGCCCCCCCCCCCTTTTTTCTTCCCCCTCCTCCCCCCAGCCCCAAAGAAACCCCCTCCCCATCCCCCTTTTCAGCCCCGGTGGCCAACCCCCCCCTCGGGGAGCGGCACTTGGCTGGCAGCTGCAGTGGGCAGCGGCTCGGTGCCAGCTCCGCAGCCAAGACAAACTGCTCTGTGTGTGTGTCCCGCCCCCCCCCGCGCCCCCCCGGGCCCCCCGAAACCACCGAGCACCCCGGGACCGGTTAAACTTAGCTCGGTGCCGCCCGCGGTCTGGGCGAGCGCAGTGCCAGCCGCCGGGTGGCCGTGCCACAGGGCACCCAGCGAAGTGGGGGTGCCGCAGAGCCACCGCCGCGCCCCCCCCCGCCCCGCTCCGCAGCTGGCGCCGCTCGGGGAGCCGCCTGCAGCCTTGCCAGGGTGGCACAGCGGGGCCGGGGTGGGCACAGCGGAGCGGGCAGCGAAGAAAGGGGACAGGGGGAGGGGGCGGGGGGGGGGGGGGGGGGGTGCTCAGGGAGGAAGGTTCAGGGTGTTCGGGGGGGGGGTTGGGGGGTGGGGGTGCTTCGGTGGGCAGGGGTCTGCGGCAGCTCGGGGTGGGGGTGCGGGGGTGGGATGCTCAGGGAGGGGATTTGGGGGGGCTTAAAGGGGGTTTGGAGGTGCTCAAGGAGGAGAATTTTTGGGGGGGCTTAAAGGAGGTTTGGGGGTGCTCAAGGAGGAGATTTGGGGGGCTTAAAGAATGTGTGGGGGTGCTCAAGGAGGAGATTTGGAGGTGCTTAAAGGGGGTTTGGGGCTGCTCAGAGAGGAGATTTGGGGGGGCTTAAAGGAGGTTTGGGGGTGCTCAAGGAGGAGATTTTTGGGGGAGCTTAAAGGAGGTTTGGGGGTGCTCAAGGAGGAGATTTGGAGGTTTGGGGCTGCTCAGAGAGGAGATTTGGGGGGGCCTGAAGGAGGTTTGGGGGTGCTCAGAGAGGAGATTAGGGAGAGCATAAAGAGAGTTTGGGGGTGGTCAAGGAGGAGATTTGGGGGTGCTTAAAGGAGGTTTGGGGGTGACTGAAGGTGATTAGGGGTGCCCCTGAGGGGAGTTGGGGATGCTTGAGGAGATTTGGGAGTGCTCAGGGAGGGGATTTGAGAGTGCTCAGGGAGGGGATTTGGGGGTGCTCAGGGAGGGGGTTTGGGGTGTTAGGTGGTCAAGGAGTTTGGGGCAGCTCCCTGAGGGTGTTCAGGGAGGGGATTTGGGGGTGCTCAGGGGATTGCACTGCTCAGGAAGGTGGTTCGGGGTCTTCAAGGGGATGTGGGGTATTCAGGGAGGGGGTTTGGGGGTGCTCGGGGGTTCGGGAGGGGATTTGGGAGGGCTTGAGGGTGTTCAGGGGTGGGGGTTCATATGCTCAGGTGGGTTTGGGTGCTCTGTGGGTTTGTGGGTGCTCGGGGGGGGATGCTGAGGTGGTTTTGGGTGCTCCATGGGTTTGTGGGTGCTCGGGAGGGGATGCTGAGGTGGTTTTGGGTGCTCTGTGGGTTTGTGGGTGCTCGGGGGGGGATGCTGAGGTGATTTTGGGTGCTCCATGGGTTTGTGGGTGCTCGGGAGGGGATGCTGAGGTGATTTTGGGGATGCTGAAGGGGGTCTGGGAGTGTTCCAGGAGGGGCTTGGGGGCGTTCAGGGGGTTTGGGGGTGCTCAGGAAGGGGTTTTGTGCTGCTCAGAGAGGTTGTGCTGCTCAGGGAGGGAATTTTGAGGTGCTTGAAGAGGTTTGGGGGTGCTTTTGGGGGCGATTGAAGTGCTTTTGGGTGATCAGGGAGGGTGTTGGGGGTGCTCAGAAGGAGGCTTGGGGTGCTCACAGTTTGCAGTGCTCAGGAAGGGGATTTGGGGGTGCTCGAAGGGGACTGGGGGGCTGAGTGTGCTCAGGAATGGGAGTTTGGGCACTCAGGTGGTTTGGGGGTGCCCGAGGGGGTTGGGGATACTCAGGGAGGGGGTTTCAGAGGCTCTGAGGTGCTCAGAGAGGGGGTTTGGGGTTGCTCTGGGGCTTGGGGTGCTCAGGGAGTGCCTCAGTGCAGGGTGCAGCTGGGTGTGCCCTGGGCTGCAGGGGTACGGAGCGGCAGGGGCACACCCGCGGCAGCAGTGCAGTGCCCGCTGGCACTCATGCACGGAGGGCACCGTTGGCACACCCAAGGCACTGCCTGTCCCAGGTGGCCTTTGGCCCGTGTGAGATGCACACAGGGTGAGTGCCACACCTGCATTTTGCAGGGTGGCAGGCACTGCAGGCTCCTGCCCTTCAGCTCTTGCACAACCACGGAGGCATTGGCATGTCCACGGTGGCATTTCCACATCCTTGGTGGCATTTCCACACACACAGTGGCATTTGCACACACACAGTGGCATTTGCACACACATAGTGGCATTTGCACACACATAGTGGCATTTGCACATGCACACAGTGGCATTTGCACATCCTTGGTGGCATTTGCACACACATAATGGCATTTGCACATGCACACAGTGGCATTTGCACATGCACACAGTGGCATTTACACATCCTTGGTGGCATTTGCACACACACACAGTGGCATTTGCACATCCTTGGTGGCATTTGCACACACACACAGTGGCATTTGCACGTCCATGGTGGCATTTGCACACACACAGTGGCATTTGCACATCCATAGTGGCATTTGCACGTCCATGGTGGCATTTGCACACACACACAGTGGCATTTGCACATAAATAGAGGCATTTGCACACACACAGAGTGGCATTTGCACATCCTTGGTGGCATTTGCACACACAGAGTGGCATTTGCACATCCATAGTGGCATTTGCACGTCCATGGTGGCATTTGCACACACACACAGTGGCATTTGCACACAAATAGAGGCATTTGCACACGCACACAGTGGCATTTGCATGTCCATGATGGCATTTGCACACACACAATGGCGTTTGCACATCCTTGGTGGCATTTGCACACACACAGTGGCATTTGCACATCCATAGTGGCATTTGCACGTCCATGGTGGCATTTGCACACACACAGTGGCATTTGCACACAAATAGAGGCATTTGCACACACACAGAGTGGCATTTGCACATCCTTGGTGGCATTTGCACACACACAGTGGCATTTGCACATCCATAGTGGCATTTGCACGTCCATGGTGGCATTTGCACACACACAGAGTGGCATTTGCACACAAATAGAGGCATTTGCACACACACAGAGTGGCATTTGCACATCCTTGGTGGCATTTGCACACACACAGTGGCATTTGCACACACAGAGTGGCATTTGCACATCCTTGGTGGCATTTGCACACACAGAGTGGCATTTACACACACACAGTGGCATTTGCACACAAATAGAGGCATTTGCACACACACACAGTGGCATTTGCACATCCTTGGTGGCATTTGCACACACACAGTGGCATTTGTACACACACACAGTGGCATTTGCATGTCCATGGTGGCATTTGCACACACACAGTGACATTTGCATGTTCTTAGTGGCATTTGCATGCCTATGGTGGCATTTGCACACCACGGTGGCATTTGCACATGTGCTG
This sequence comes from Pogoniulus pusillus, assembly GCF_015220805.1. Classification (NCBI taxonomy): domain Eukaryota; kingdom Metazoa; phylum Chordata; class Aves; order Piciformes; family Lybiidae; genus Pogoniulus; species Pogoniulus pusillus. The sequence goes on from NC_087299.1 coordinate 1,478,132, forward strand.
TGGCATATTTTGCACACCCATGGTGGTTTTTACACGTGCAGGTGGGTATTTGCATGGGCACAGTGTCCTTTGGCACGTCAGGCACAGGTAGGATGCCTTTCCCACGTGCACAGTGGCATTCTGTGTGTGGAGGGCACAGTAGGCACCTGCATGGTGCCATTTACACCCCCCCAGTGCCTTCTGCAAGGGCAGAGTGGCATTTTACACCCCTGCACCCACCCACACTGGCACTATGCATGGTGGCTTGCTGCAGGTGTGAGGCACCCTGGGCACATGCAAGGTGGCATTTTCCACATGGGTGGCACCTGCACAGTGACATCTCCACACCCAGGGTGACTTCTGTGGGTGCACAGTGGCAGTTTACACCTGGGCATGGTGGCACGCTGCACACCTGGGGATTTTTGCACACCCTTGTGCCTGGTGGCATTTTGCACATGCAGGGCACCCTGAGCACATGCAAGGTGGCATTATACACGTGCAAGGCACCCTGAGCACATGCAAGGTGGCATTATACATGTGCAGGGCACCCTGAGCACATGCAAGGTGGCATTATACAGGTGCAAGACACCCTGGGCATATTCATGGTGGCATTATACACGTGCAGGGCACCCTGGGCACATTCATGGTGGCATTTTGCACATGCAAGGCACCCTGGGCACATGCAAGGTGGCATTATACATGTGCAGGGCACCCTGGGCACATGCAAGGTGGCATATCCCTGTGCAAGGCACCCTGGGTACATTCATGGTGGCATTATCCCTGTGCAAGGCACCCTGGGCACATTCATGTTGGCATTATACATGTGCAAGGCACCCTGGGCATGTTTATGGTGGGATTTTGTATGTGCAGGGCACCCTGGGCACATGCAAAGTGGCATTATCCATGTGCAGGGCACAGGCACTGTGCTTTCAGTGTGCCCATGGTGACTTTTGCATGGTACCTGGCAAGGTTTTGCATGTGCAGGAGACAGTGTGCAGAGGCCTGGTGGCATTTGCATGGACACGGTGGCACTTCGATGGTGCCAAGGCACAGGGTGCACATCCACAGTGACCTCTGCACGGGCACAGTGGCACCAGCACCTCCAGTGTGTCACTTGCACCTCCACAGTGACAGCTGCAGGCATCGGGCACCGTGTGCAGGGGGGTGGTGGCAGTCCCACGTGCACAGGTGGCATTTGCTGAGCCAGGGCACCGCTTGCCCCCACAGGGTGGCATTTGCATGAGCACGGTGACATCTGCCAGGCTTGGGACACCATTTGCATGCTCTGGGCCCTTCCTGGCTGCTGCCAGAGGCCTCAGTGCCCCCACCCCAGCGCTCCGACAGCTGCACCTCCTCCCTCTCTCAGTGCCCCCTGCCCATCATACCCTACCCTAGCGACCCCACCCCTAATTACCCACCTGGCCTAAAGGAACCCAACCCCAGCAGCTGCCCCCCCTCACCTGCCCTGCTTGCCCAAGCCCACCCTGGGCAGCAAACTGCCTCCACCCAAAGGCTCTGAAAGCAAAAAGGCAACAAACCACCGAGTTTTGGGGACGAATCCACCCAGCCAGGTGATTATTTTTGGGGGGGGGGGGGGTGGTGTCGTTTTACACCCACTCGGTGAATTCGCTTTTTTGAAGCCCACCTCCGCGTGGTTCCTGGGTGCCCACACCCACACATGTGACGAGCTTGGCACCGGGGTCAGTCCTCAGCTAGGAGAGCGGGAGGCAGCTTCGCGTTTGGGAGCCAGCCCCCAGCGCGTCTCGCTCCGAAAAGAAAGGGTTTGGATCCAGCGAGGGCTGCGGCTCCCATCCCAAATCCCGCGGTGGGCTGGGGCTGGGGCAGGGAAGGAGGCTAATGACAGGGGAAGGGTTGGGGCTATTTACAGAGGCAGCTGCCGGCACCAAAGCGCTCCGCTCAGTCTCTCGCTGGTCTCTGCTCCTCTCTCTGGGCGCTGCCATCCAGAAGAAAAACAAACCAAACCCAGCACACACACACACACACACACACAAAAGACCAAAAAAAAGGAGAGGAATTAAAAATAAATCCCCCTCCGTGGTTTGCAAAGAGGCAGCTTCAGCAGAGGAGGAGGAGGAGGAGGAGGAGGGTGAGGAAGGGCGAGAGGCTGGCGGCGGCGCGGGCGGCGGCGTTGCAGTGGCCGCGGTTGGAGCCGATGCAGGCGGCGTAAGCCATGGCGTGAGGGATGTAGTTCTGCTCGTGGACGCCGTGGAGGAGGTGAGCCATGGGGCCACGGGCGAAGATGGCCACGTCCTCTCCTCCGTGGGTCTCCTGGCGCAGGGGCACGGCTGACTGAGCTTGGTAGTTGGCGTGAGCTGGGGAAGGGGGAAGCCAGAATCAGCCCGGGCGCCGAAAGGGGGGGTTGGCTGAGAGCCGTTCGGCTGGGGAAAGCCCTCGAAGGGCAGCCAGTCCACCCACCCACCCAACACGCCCCGGCCATCAAAGCCACGGCCCAGAGTGCCACGGCCACGTGGGTTTCGAGCACCTTCGGGGATGGGGAGTCCACCACTGCAGCCTGGGCCGGGCGTTGACAGCCCTCAAGGGGGAGAGGTTTAACTCCCGTCCAACCTAAACCTCCTCTCTGGCAACTTGAGGCCATTTCCTCTTTTCCTATCACTTGTTCCTTGGGAGCAGAGCCCAACCCCACCTGGCTCCAGCCCCCCCCCCCCCCAGGGAGCTCTCCACTCAGCCTCCTCTGCTCCAGGCTCAACGCCCCCAGCTCCTCTGGCTGCTCCTCTCCATACCTGCTCTCCAGCCCCTCGCCAGCTCCGCTGCCCTTCCTTGGCTCCGCTCCAGCAAAGCAGGCTTAACGATTCCAGCCAGGCTGTAACAATCCCAGGGGGGAGTCTTGCCCCGAAATCCACTCACCGAAGTCCACAGCGGAGACGTTTTCCCGCTCCCCCGCCACGATTTTGTAGCCGGGGCCGTTGCCGTAGAGGATGGAGGTGAAGGGTTTGCGGTCAACGTCGCTCTGCATCGGGGCCAGACCTGGCGGCGGTGCCACCGTCAGCAGGATGAAGACAACCCAAAGCACCCAGCCAGGACGCCAAGGGTGTGCCCCGTCCCGTGGGCGGCAGGCACCCACCGAAGATGGGGTTTCCGCGGGGGGTGTAGCCGCCGAAGGTGAAGACGTGCGAGTGGTCGGCGGTGACCACGCTGAGGGTGTCCTGCGCGGAGGTCAGGCTGCTGGCCAGCCCGATGGCCCTGTCCAGCTCCACCGCTTCGTGCAGCGCCTGCTTGGCCTTCCCCTCGTGGTGCCCGTGGTCGATGCGGCCCCCTGGGAGCGCCCCCCCAGCACTGCTCAGCATTGCCTGCTGCGCCCCGCTGCCCTATGCCCCCTCCTTGCTTCCCTCCCTTTATCCCCTCATTGCCCCCTTCATCCCCTCTTTGCACCCCATAGCCTCATTTATCCCCCCTTTGCATCCCTTTTTGCATCCCACATCCTCCTCCTCCCCCCTTTGCACCCCACAGCCCCATCTATCTCCCCTTTATTGCCCCCTTGGTATCCCCCTTTTGCATCTCCCATCACCCTCCTCCCCACTCTGAACCCCCACACACCCTCATTTATTCCATCCTCCTACTCCCTTTTGCATCCTCCAGCACCTTCATTTCCCCCTTTGCACCCCACAGCCCCATTTACCCCCCCCCCCCCTTTATTGCCCCCTTGGTATCCCCTTTTTGCATCCCCCATCACCCTCCTCCCTGTCTTGCACTCCCACAGCCTCATTTACTCCACCCTTTGCACCCCCCTTTGCATCCTCCAGCACCTTCCATCCCACTTTACACCCCTGCAGCCCCATTTATCCCCCCTTTATTGCCCCTTTAACCCCCTTTCACATCCCACATCACCTTCCTACCCCCTTTGCACTCCCAGAGCCTCATTTATTGCATCCTTTGCACCCCCTTTTCAATCCTCCACCACCCTCCTTTTCCCTCATTGCACCCCCATAGCCTCATTTATTCCACCCCCACAGCCCCATTTATCCCCCCTTTACTGCCCCCTTTATCCCCCTTTTGCATCCTCCATCACCTTCCTCCCCACTGTGCACCTCCACAGCCTCATTTATCTCCCCTTTGCACCCTCCCCCTTTCCCCCATGTACTCCAAATCCCCCCCTTTTATCTCCTGCTTTGCACCCCCACCCCCCTCTTCCCTCTCCCTTTTTGCATCCTCTCCTTTATCCCCCCCCATTTTTCCACCCCCCCTTTATACCTCCATTTTTCCATCACCTCCTTTATCCCCCCCTTTCTGCACCTCCACACCCTCCTTTCCCCCTCACCATCACCTCCTCTCTGTCCCTTTGTCCCACCAAATTCTCCCCACCCACTCCCCCCAACCCCCAACCTTCAACCAGGAGGAAAAACCCCCGCGGGTTTTTCTGGAGCATCCTGATGGCCACGGCCACCATCTCGGAGAGGGAGGGGTCGGTCTCGTTGTTCCTGTCCAGCTCGTACATCATGTCACCCGGCTCGAAGAGGCCTGAGGACAGGGACACTGCTGGGGACAGCAGCTCCTTCTGCTGGCCTCAGCGTCCCAGCCCCGGATCCCGGTGATTAGATAGGGACCAGGGGATGCTCCCAACCCTTCCTTCCTCTAGGCGAACCCGGCTGGGCTGGGGAACCAAGGGACAGAGAACGAGTCCTGTCCCCAAGGGCAGGGGTGCCAGCCTCAGTTTGGAGTGCCAGCCTCAATTTGGGGTGCCAGCTTCACTCAGGGGTACCAGCTTCCGTGTGAGATACCAGCACCATCGATTTGGGGTATCAGCATCAATTTGGAGTATCAGCATCCCTCTGGGGTACCAGCACCAATGTGGGGTACCAACATCCCTCTGGGGTACCAGCATCCCTCTGGAGCACCAGTATCCCTTTGGGGTACCAGCATCCCTGAGGGGAACAGCAGTGTTCCCACAGGAATGAACAGCATCCTTTGGGGAGTGGATTCCTTTGGGGTGCCAGCATCCCCTGGGAAGGTGCCAGCATCCCCAGAGGGGAGTAGCAGCCTCTTTGGCAGGGTAGCAGTAACCCCAGGGCTGGAGGGTAGTACCAGCACCTTTGAAGGGGCACCAATGTCCCCAGGGGAGTCACAGCACCCCTTGGAGGCACCAGCATCATCGGGTGAGGGATTAGGAGCATCTTTGGGGCCACACCAACATCCCTTCTGGGTACCAGCATCGTTGGGGTGAGGACTGGCAGGATTTGGAGAGGGTTACAGCAGCTTTGGGGGGCGTTTAGCAGCATTCCCAGAGCGGGAGCAGCACATCCCTTGGCAGTACCAGCATCTTTGGGGGCATACCAGCCAACCCCAGGGCAGAGTGCCAGTGCCCTCTGAGGGGAGAGGGGCAACTGGCCACCCAAGACAGAGGCAGGGGCCAGCTGAGGCCGGGGCACTCCGGGGTGCCAGGACTCACCCAGGAGGAAGTCGATGCGGCTGAGGTTGAGTGCCAGCAGCTCCCGCCGGTGCCACACGTACTTGGCCACCTGGGGACAGGCAGCTTGTCACCTCCCCAGCCCCTCTGCAGACCCCAGGGCTGCTTTATAACCCCCCAACTCCCCTCCCCAAAGTGTCCCCCACGCCAGGAATGGCTTTGCAACGCTTACAGTGGAGTGCTGTGTGTGTACCCCCCCCAAAAAAAACCCGTGCCCGTCACCTTGCCGGGGGGCTTGGCATCGTGCCACGCCCGGACGAGGTCCCTGCGGTCCAGGCGTGTCCCCCGGTGCTTGTCCTCGTGGGGGTACTCCACGTCACTGGTGTTTTTGGGGAACATGTACTTCCGGCCACCCCCCAGGATCACCTGAGGAGTGGGGGAAAGGCATCTTCTAGAATGCTCAGCAGCTTTTAATGCCTTCTCCCCCCCCCCCATTAAGACACTGAGGGGCTGGAGCAGGTCCAGAGAAGGGCAAGGAAGCTGGGGAAGGGCCTGGAGAACAGGGCTGGGGAGCTGGGGGTGTGCAGCCTGGAGAAGAGGAAGCTGAGGGCAGAGCTCATTGCTCTCCACAGCTCTCTGACAGGAGACTGGAGCCAGGTGGGGGTTGGGCTCCTCTCAAGGAACAAGAGATAGGATGAGAGGAAATGCCTTAAAGTTGGCCCAGAGGAGGTGAAGTTGGACATGAGGAACAATTTCTTTGCTGCAAGAGATTGAAGCAGGCTGCCTGAGGAGGTGGTGGAGTCCCCATGCCTGGAGGTGCTGAAGAAACCCGTGGCCATGGTGGGGTTGGGTTGGTGGTTGGACTGGATGCCCTCGGAAGGCCTTTCCAACCCAAACCATTCTGTCGCTGACTCAGAGAACGTCAGGGGTCGGAAGGGAGCTCTGGAGATCATCGAGTCCAACTCCCCTGCTAAAGCAGGGTCTCCCAGGGCAGGTCCCACAGGAATGTGTCCAGGCAGGTTTTGAATGTCTCCAGAGCAGGAGACTCCACAACCTCTCCGGGCAGCCTGCTCCAGGGCTCCAGCACCCTCACACTAAACTTTCTCCTCATGTCAAGGTGCAACCTCCTGCCTTCCAGTTTGTGTCTGCAGTTCCATGTCCTATTCCTGGCCACCACCAAAAAGAGCCTGGCACCTTCTTCTTGCCCCTCACCCCTCAGCTAGGGTGCGAGTGGAACACCCCAAGGAGGCACAAGAGCCCAAGCAGGAAAACCCCTGCGGTGAGGCAGGAATTTCACCTGGCTCTAAAGGATCCTCAACCGCTCCTTGGTAACTCCAACCCGAGGCAAAAATAACTCTTTCCAGCAGCAAATTTGCCTCTTTTTTTTACCCCCCCCCCCCCCTTTTTTTTTTTTGTGTTGTTGTTGTTGCTTTTAAGGTCAGGTTGGTTCTTTTTTCATTCTTTTTCCTGCCCCCCCCCCCCCCCCTCTTCCCTTTCCTTTCCAATCTGTGGGAAGGATGCTCCACGTTGGGGTCCCCGCCTGACCCCGCCGCCACGGAGCCCCATCCCGCAGCGCTCGCTGTTTGCTTTGGAGCTTGGCTTTATTTGCCCTCTGTTATTTATAACCCAGCTGAGATTTAATTTTTAATTCCCTCTTCCCCCCCCCCCCTTTCCCTTTTCTTTCTTTTTTTCTCCCCCCCCTTAACTTTCTCTTCAAGCAGAAGGTGAATTATAAGGCTGCAAAATTATTAAACACACAGAGACACAAAAAAAAAAACCCCAACACCAAAATAAAAGGGTAACAAAAATGTTCCTTTCCCCACTCTGTAATTATTGCCAGCCTGGGACAGAGTTAAAATTATATTAAAGGAAGGGAAAAAAAACTAATTCAGAATAAGGGGCTATTAAAGAGCAAATAACAGGCTGGGATGTTTTGCTTCGGGGCTGTTTTGAAGGACACAGGAGGGTTTATTTCCAGGGCTGAATCCCGGCCGAAATCCACAGCCAGAGACAGAATTGAGGGGGAGGGGAGAAATGGAAGGGTTTGGGTGTGGGAAGTGTGGGAAAGGGAAGAAGCTGCTCTGGATATGGAGGCATAAATGGGGCTCTGGGGCTTGGGGCTGGATGAGCACATTGTGGTCCCAGCTCTGTGTTTGGTGGAGGTCATGGTCATAGCCACCCACCAGTAATGGTGTTGCACCCTTGGGTGGTCCTGGTTCTACATCTGATGGAGGCTCTGGCTCTGCACCCATGGGTGGTCCTGGTTCTACATCTGCTTGGAGGTTCTGGCTCTGCTCTCTTGGGTGGTCCTGGTTCTACATCTGCTGGAGGTTCTGGCTCTGCTCTCTTGGGTGGTCCTGGTTCTACATCTGCTGGAGGTTCTGGCTCTGCTCTCTTGGGTGGTCCTGGTTCTACATCTGCTGGAGGTTCTGGCTCAGCACCCTTGGGTGGTTCTGGTTCTACATCTGCTGGAGGTTCTGGCTCTGCACCCTTGGGTGGTTCTGGTTCTACATCTGCTGGAGGTTCTGGCTCTGCTCTCTTGGGTGGTCCTGGTTCTACATCTGCTGGAGGTTCTGGCTCTGCACCCATGGGTGGTCCTGGCTCTACATCTGCTGGAGGTTCTGGCTCTGCACCCATGGGTGGTCCTGGCTCTACATCTGCTGGAGGTTCTGGCTCTGCACCCTTGGGTGGTCCTGGTTCTACATCTGCTTGGAGGTTCTGGCTCTGCACCCATGGGTGGTCCTGGTTCTACATCTGCTTGGAGGTTCTGGCTCTGCACCCATGGGTGGTCCTGGCTCTACATCTGCTGGAGGTTCTGGCTCTGCTCTCTTGGGTGGTCCTGGTTCTACATCTGCTGGAGGTTCTGGCTCAGCACCCTTGGGTGGTCCTGGTTCTACATCTGCTGGAGGTTCTGGCTCTGCATCCATTGGTTGTCCTATTCCCATAGCTGCTAGAGGCTCTGGATTGGGCCCATTGCTGGTCCTGACTCCATATCTAACAGCCCTGGTTCTGTGCCCATGGCTCATCCTAGTCCTGGTTCTGTACCTAAGGTCATCCTGGTTCCACACCTGCTGAGACCTGTGGCTCTGTACTCCTCCGTGGTCCTGGTCTCGCGTTCACCCTGTCCTTACCCATGGTTGGCTCCAGCCCCTACCAGCGGTGGCCCCACCCCCGGGTGGCTCCCGCCCTACTGGCCCTGTCCCCATCCCTACCTCGATGTCAGGGATGTTCTCCACCAGCTGCCGAGCGATGTCCCTGCAGCCACCCTCCAGCGCATCCGGGGGCATCTCTCCATCCGAGTACCAGTCGCGGTTGGCAGAGTGGGCATAGGCGGCGCTGGGTGTCGCGTGGGTCACACGCGTGGTGGTGACGATGCCCACGGCCTTACCTGCACCACGGATTCAGGGGACGATGGTGGCAACGCCTCCAAAACCCAGTGCTTTATCCCCCACTCCAGCACCCTCCAGCTCCTCACCTGCATCCTTGGCCCAGCGGAGGATGGAGGTCACCTCCTGGCCCTTGGTGGTGTTGCAGCGGTCGCGGGTGACGCCAGCGCTGACCCCCACCGTGCCCTCGTTGGCTTTGACGCCGCAGAGGTAGGCGGTGGCGGTGCCTGCGCTGTCGGGCACCTGCGCGTTGGTGTTGTAGGTCTGGGGTGGGGAGGGGGAAGAGGAGATAAACAGCCCATCGCCATCAGCACCACCGCTAACACCATCATCATCATCACCTCCACAACACCACTACTGCTGTTATCATCACGACCATAATCTCACCATCATCACTACCATCACCACTATCATCATCTTCATCACTGCCACCTCTGTCACCTCATCATCACCATCACCACCCCCATGCCCCCACCCTGGAGCTTGCCTCTCCATGCCATTTAACCACATCAGACCTTCCCATCCCTCCTGTGCCCCCTGTTTTCCCCCTCACCCCCTGGAGTGTGTTTGCCCATCACACCCCCACCCCTCCCCCTTGCATTTTGACCTTTTTAGCCTGTTTTCAGCCCGTTTTGAGACAGGCAGCGTGGAGCTGCGGAGGGGTGAAAGGAGGCAGCGGTGAGCACAAGTAACCCTCCTTGTGTCCAGCAAAACGCCCCCAGAAGAAGCTGGGGGGGGAGGGTCCAGCAACTTCCCACAGTTGGGCTGCCTCCTCCGCTCCCTTCGCCCCCCCACCCCGTTCCCACGGCCGGACCCTGGCACTGCCGGCAGGCACCAGCGCCAGCCCTGCTCCCGCCGCCCGCCCCTGACCTAGTTTTGGTCGGTCGATGGTGGCTGGGCCAGCCCTGACCTTGGAGTGGGCGCCGCAGCCCTGGGGGGTCCTCACCTTGGCCAAGGCCACGTAGGGGAACTGGTCCATCTCCAGCAGGCTCTCCTCACCCTTGCGGTTCTGCAGCTGCCCCTTCAGGATGCGGGCGGCCGTGACCGTGGAGACGCCCATGCCTGGCCCAGGGTACCGTCAGCTCCCGCCGGGCACGGGCGGCTCAGTGCACAGCGCCAGCGGGCACCCAGCTCACCCCGGCACTCGGATGATGGCAAACGCAGTTTAACCAGCACCCCACGTATGGCAAACCCAGCTTAACCAGCACCCAGTGAACAGGCAAACCCAGTTTAACTCCGCACTTAAGGCAAAGCCAGTTTAACCAGTACTCAACTGATGGCAAATCCAGTTTATCCCAGTGCCCAGTGAACAGCCCAACCCAGTTCAACCAGCACCAGATGTATGGCAAACCCAGTTCAACCAGCACCAGATGTATGGCAAACCCAGTTCAACCAGCACCAGATTTATGGCAAACCCAGTTTATCCCAGCACCCAAATGAACAGCCCAACCCAGTTTAACCAGCACTAGACTTATGGCAAACCCATTTTGTCCCAGTACCTGATGAATGGGAAAAGTCAGTTTAACCCAGCACCAGATTTGTGGCAAACCCAGTTTAACCAGCACTGGATTTATGACAAACCCAGTTTAACTCAGCACTTGATTTATAGTAAATCCAGTTTAACCAGCACCCAATGTATGCCAAACCCAGTTTAACCCAGCACTCAGTTTATGGCAAACCCAGTTTAACCAGCACTCTGTGGCAAACCCAGTTTATCCCAGTACCTAATCTATGGCAAACCCAGTTTATGCCAGCACCCAGTTTCTTGCACACCCAATTTCTTGCACACCCAGTTCACCCAGCACCCCAGTCTAATGCAGACCCAGTTCACTGTAGCACCCAGTGTATCCAGCACCCACTTTACTTCAAACCCAGTTCACTGCAGCACTCAGTTTACCTCAGCACTCAGTTTAATGCAAACCCAGTTTGTCCCAGCACCTCAAACTCAGTTCACTGCAGCACCCAGTGTACCCCAGCAACCATCACAGCACCCAGTGTACCCCAGTGCCCAGTTCACTGTGGTACCCAGTGTACCCCAGCGACCATCACAGCACTCAGTGTACCCCAGTGCCCATCACAGCACCCAGTGTACCCCAGCAACCACCACAGCACCCAGTGTACCCCAGTGCCCATCACAGCACTCAGTGTACCCCAGCGCCCACTACAGCACTCAGTGTACCCCAGCACCCATCACAGCACTCAGTGTACCCCAGCGCCCACCACAGCACCCAGTGTACCCCAGTGCCCAGTTCATGCAGCCTCCAGTGTACCCCAGCGCCCACCACAGCATTCAGTGTACCCCAGTGCCCAGTTCACTGCAGCCCCCAGTGTACCCCAGTGCCCATCACAGCACTCAGTGTACCCCAGCGCCCACCACAGCACCCAGTGTACCCCAGTGCCCAGTTCACTGCAGCCTCCAGTGTACCCCAGCGCCCACCACAGCATTCAGTGTACCCCAGTGCCCAGATCACTGCAGCCCCCAGTGTACCCCAGTGCCCATCACAGCACTCAGTGTACCCCAGCGCCCACCACAGCACTCAGTGTACCCCAGTGCCCATCACAGCACCCAGTGTACCCCAGCGCCCACCACAGCACCCAGTGTACCCCAGCGCCCACCACAGCACCCATTTGGTTGCCAGTTCAGATCGTTCCAGCATTGCCCCAGCTCCCAGCTCATTGCAAAGCCACTTTAGCACCCCCGCAGTGCCCCCTGCCCCCGCAGCCCCCGTGCCCTGCCCTGCCCGGTGCGTGCCCCCCGGCTCACCGTCGCCCAGGAAGAGGATGAGGTTCTTGGCCACGTTCTGGTTGAGGCGCTGGAGCCGCAGCGCTGCCCGCAGGGTCTCCTGCGCCTGCCGCCGCCAGTACTCAGGGTCCTTCTCCCTCTCTGCAGGGGGTGGGACCAGGCACCATGGCACCCAACGGCACCCAACGGTACCCAACGGAACACAACGGCGCCCAAAGACACCCAACTGCACCCACTTTTGGGGTGCTGCTCCTCCAAACCTCACCTACCAGGGACCAGCGATGATGAGCAGAGCTGGGCGAGGAAGAGGAGGAGGAGAACCTTCATCCTGGTGCTGGATGAGAGAGAGCTGCGGGGGGTGGCACCCACCCCGTGCCTCAGTTTCCCCACTGAGACCTTCGTCCCCGTGCTCGGCCAAGCGAGGCCGGGACAGCAATGTCCCCTCACAGTACAGTCACCAATGTGACCCCTTGGGGATGTGCCAGCTCTCCCCTCGGGACAGAGGTCCCACGGGATGTCACCTTGCTGGTGCCAACCTGGGGGGCTGGCGGACAGCCACGGGGTCCCCCCGTGCATGTGGCACAGCAGGGCCCCCTTTGTGCAGCTGGGTCCCCGTTGTGTGTCCCTGTCCCCAAGTGCGCGGCCACATCCCCACCACACATCAAAGTCCCTGCTGCACCTCTGTATCCTTGTCCCCACTGCATGTCCCTGTCCCCACCGCATGTTCCTGTTCCCATTGCACGCCCGCGCCACATCCAAGGTCTGTGTCCCCGTCCCCTGCCCCCCTCATCACAGCCGCGCCCCTATCTCACGCCCCCGTCCCCGTTGCATGCTGCTGTCCCCATCGCCTGTCCACATCTCCCACACACACCCACGTCCTTGTCGCGGGTCTGTCCCCGCTGTCTGCCCCAGTCTCCCCCACGTGCTCGTGTTCCCCTCACAACTCCATGTCCTTGCTGGATATCCACGTCCCTGTCCCGCGCCGCGGCCCCCCCCCCACGCCCACGTGCCCCTCACATCTCCGTGTCTTTGTTGAACACTCATGTCCCCATCCCACGCCGCTGTCCCCACTGCACCCCCTTGTCCCTGTGGCACGCTTGTGCCCCCATCACCCCCGTGTTCCCACCACACATCCGCGCTCCCCTTGCACGCCCGTGTCCCCCTTTGCACGCCCGTGTCCCCCTTGCACGTCCGTGTCCCCCTTTGCACGCCCGTGTCCCCCTTGCACGCCCGTGTCCCCCTTTGCACGCCCGCGTCCCCCTTTGCACGCCCGTGTCCCCCTTTGCACGCCCGTGTCCCCCTTTGCACGCCCGCGTCCCCGTCACACCCCCACGGCGCCTGTGTCCCTGCTGCCCGCTTGCGTCCCCATCGCTCCCCATTGTCCCCCCGTGACCCTGCTGCGCACCAATGTCCCTGTTGCACTCCCGTGTCCACACGACACGCCCACGTCCCCACGGCACCCCCACGTCCCCATCACACCCCCACGTCCCCATCACACCCCCACATCCCTCTTGTCCACCTCGTTCCCTTCCCATCCCACTCCCATGTCCCCATCACACCCCCGTGTCCCTGCTGCACTCCCGTGACACACTTGGTCCCCATCCCACTCCTGTGTCCCCACCACATGTCCGTGTCCCCATCACACCCCCACCCGTTCCCATCGCCCCCCCATTCTCCCCAGGGACCTCCCCCCGCAGCTCCCCCAGCGGTGCCAGCGGTGGCCCCGGGGGTCCTCACGGCCGGTGGGGGGGACACCCACACCCACACGTACCCGCACAAAGTTGGGTGCCGACACCCACGTCCCTGCTGGGCGGCGAGGGGCGGGCGGGGGCACGGCGAGCTCTTAAATCCCCCCCCACTGGCCTTCGCCTCCTCCTCCTCCTCCCCTTCCTCCACCCTCCCCTCGCTGCCAGCATTAGGGGGGTGTGGGGGGAGAAGAGGCCACAAACTGGGCTTACTGGTGCCCTCTGCCGGGTTGTACTGGGAGGACTGGGAGGCCTGGGGTGCACCCAGCTCGGCTGCGGGTGCTGAGCCCCTCCCCGCCAGGCAGGGGTAGGACGGAGCGACGCACCCCGGGGGGGCTGGGGGTGTCTGTGTGTGTGTGTCCTGCCAGATGCTGCCTGATTTGTCATCCCAAACGGGGTTGAGGGGTGGGGGGCAGGGTGCCTGAACGGGGTGGTGGTGTGACCCCTGCCTCAGTTTCTCCTTAGCACCAGGGGACCCAATGGGGCTGCGTCCACGGGGGAGCTTGGGCTGGCTTCCCAGCAGGTGACGAGCTCGGCCCAAAAAGCCTGCACCCCACAACCTTTGGGCTGCCACCAAGGATGCCCCAAGCTCCCCCCCCCCCAGCACCTCAAGGATGATCATGGCTCTCATGACCCCCCAAATCCCTCCTTTCCCCTTCCCCCCGCCTTTGCACGCCCCTCAAGCCCTTTCTCAGCCCAGTCGTTTGCAGCCCCATGCATGCAATGAGTGTGTCAGTGCTCAGCTGACAGCAGTCCGGGGTGGCCGCAGCCTGTGTCCCCTCCATCCCTGCCGCTCCACGTGTGGCACAGCTGCGGGTCGTGTCGGTGGTGAGGAGATGATTAGGAAGCAGCATGGTTGGGACCCCAAATCCCCGCGGGGGGGCTGAGAGACACATCCCACCCCCACACCCCCCTCATGCTGAGGAGCTTCTAAGTGTGCACAGCTGCTGACACGACCGGGTGCATGCACATCCTTGTGTGCTTGCATGGCTGCACAGCTACAGGCCTGCAAGCTTGCAGCTGACTGTGCTTGCACACTTCTGCAGCTGCACATGTGCCCCTTGCACAGCTGCAAGCTTGGCTGTTTGTGAAGCACCAGGCTTGCACAGCTGCATGCTTGCACGACTGAGTTGCTACATGCTCACGCAGCTGCATGCTTGCACTACTGAGTGGCTGCATGTTTGCACAGCTGCATGCTTGCACTACTGAGTGGCTGCATGTTTGCACAGCTGCATGCTTGCACTACTGAGTTGCTACATGCTCACACAGCTGCATGCTTGCATATCTGAGTGGCTGCATGCTTGCACTACTGAGTGGCTGCATGTTTGCACAGCTGCATGCTTGCACGACTGAGTTGCTACATGCTCACACAGCTGCATGCTTGCATGACTGAGTGGCTGCATGTTTGCACAGCTGCATGCTTGCACTACTGAGTTGCTACATGCTCACACAGCTGCATGCTTGCATGACTGAGTGGCTGCATGCTTGCACAGCTGCATGCTTGCACTACTGAGTTGCTACATGCTCACACAGCTGCATGCTTGCATGACTGAGTGGCTGCATGCTTGCACAGCTGCATGTTTGCACTACTGAGTTGCTACATGCTCATGCAGCTGCATGCTGACACATCTGAGTGGCTGCAGGCTTGCACAGCTGCACACTTGCACGACTGCTGGCCCTTGTGTATGCACAACTGCACTCTTGAGGGCTTGGCTGCTCACAGCAGTGTCTGCTTGCACTCTCATGGGGTTGCACACTCATGGGATTGCACACTTAAGGGATTGCAGACTTAGGAGGTTGCACACTTACAGGGCTGCACACTCATAGGTTTGCACACTGGTGGCGTTGTACACTGTGGGTTTGCAAGCTCATGGAATTGCAGGCTTGTGGAGTTGCACAGAAGAGTTTGCACAGTTGTGGAGTTGAACTCTTCTGGATTTGCACACTTGTGGAACTGCACCCTCGGGGGACAGAGCACTCGTGGGTTTGCACACTCATGATATGCCATGCTTGTGGCACTGCAGGCCTGTGGGACTTGCACACTCGTGGGACAGCACACTTGTGGGGATGCAGTCTTGTGGGACAGCACACTTGTGGGGATGTAGATTTGTGGGGGTGCAGGGTTGTGGGGATGCAGGGTTGTGGGGGTGTAGGGTTGTGGGAATGCAGATTTGTGGGGGTGCAGGGTTGTGGGGATGCAGGGTTGTGGGGGTGCAGGGTTGTGGGGGTGTAGGGTTGTGGGAATGCAGATTTGTGGGGGTGCAGGGTTGTGGGGATGCAGGGTTGTGGGGGTGCAGGGTTGTGGGGGTGTAGGGTTGTGGGGATGCAGATTTGTGGGGGTGCAGGGTTGTGGGGGTGCAGGGTTGTGGGGATGCAGATTTGTGGGGGTGCAGGGTTGTGGGGGTGCAGAGTTGTGGGGGTGCAGGGCTGTGGGGATGCAGATTTGTGGGGGTGCAGGGTTGTGAGGATGCAGAGTTGTGGGGGTGCAGATTTGTGGGGATGCAGATTTGTGGGGATGCAGGGTTGTGAGGATGCAGAGTTGTGGGGGTGCAGGGCTGTGGGGGGTGCAGGGCTGTGGGGGTGCAGGGCTGCAAGGTTGTGGGGATGCAGATTTGTGGGGGTGCAGGGTTGTGGGGGTGCAGGGTTGTGGGGGTGCAGGGTTGTGGGGGTGCAGGGCTGTGGGGGGTGCAGGGCTGTGGAGGTGCAGGGTTGCAACATTGCACACTCAGGGGGTCGCACACTTGTAGGGTTGCAGCCTCCACGGTTTGCACACCTGCACCTTCGCGCACTTGTGGATCTCCACGCCTCTGGGGCTGCACACACTCGTGGTATTTCTCACTCGGGGGTTGCTCACTTAGGGACCCCCACGCCCGTGGGGACCACACGCTTGCAGGAGCACCGCCAGGCTTCCTTTGCTCCCCTGTTGGCGAGCGAGCTGCGCTGATTTACGGCGGGGAAGGGGAGGAGAGACGATCTCAGCAGCTGAACGGAGCCGCGGGGACCCCCAACCCGGGGTTTGGCCCCCTCGAAAGAGTTAAGGAGGCGAGCGCGGAAGCCCTGCCCCCCCCCCGGCTCCATTGGATCCCATCGCAGGTACAGCCTGCGCCTGCCGCCCCTCCGCAGGCCGTGGCCGGAGCAGCAGCGCCCGGGAGGGGGCTCGCCCCACGGGGGCCCGGCGGCAGCGGGGGGTACCATGGTGAGTGGGGAAGCCAGCGTGGGCAGTGGGAGGGGGTCAGCATGGTGAGCGGGGGCCAGCCCGCACCCCAAACCCAGAGAGAGTTGGGACTGGGGCGCATGAGCGAAGTGGGTCGGGCGGCCATGCGTCTCTCGTGGGATGCCCGGCGTGACCCTACGGGTTTCCCCATTGCACCCCGTGAGACCTCCCCCACTGCACCTCAAGGGATCCCCATGCACCCCATAGGCACCCCAAGGGACCTCCCTGCCCCCCCAAGGGAACCCCACGCACCGGTACAATGCTCTCATTGCACCCCTGAGGGACCCCCATGAACCCCACGGGAGCCCCTTCGTACCCCTGTACAAGTCCCGCTGCACCCCGGGGGACGCCTGCTCACCCCCGCGGGACCTCGCTGCGCCCCCAAGGGATCCCCCGGTCAATCCCAAGGGGATCCCCATGCACCCCCAGAGGGAACCCCCGAGGCACCCTCCAGAGACCTTCCAGCATCCTCAAAGGGTCCTCCGTGTGTGCCCATGGGATGCCCCTTTGCACCTCCATAAGACCCTCCTAAGCCCCCATGCTCACACCCACAGAACCCCCATGCACCCCCCCTTGGGACCCCCGTTGTACCCCGATGCGCTGCTGTTGGGACTCCCCCTGCACCCCTAAACCGTCCCTCTTGCACCCCCACTGCACCCCTTAGCATCTCTGGCTGCTTTGCCCTACCCCTTCGATCCAACTTTGCTTTGGGACCCCCAAGGTAGGGACCCCCCAAATGGGGTCCCCCTCCCCGAACATGGTCCCCCCAGGGCATCCCCCAGCCCTTAACCCAAGCCCGCAGGGGTTCTCTCTTTGTAAGAGGGGTGCGGGATGCCCACACCGCCAGCGGCACCCACTTTTTTTGGGGGGGCTATTTGCAAATATTCCCAAACTGGACTGTTCCACCCTGTCCCACCCCCACCCCCCCAAATAGTTTTTTTGGGGCTTTTTTTCTCCCTTTTAGGCTTTTTTTAATATATCTGCACGGAGACTCCCCCCCAAAACCCCCAAACAACCCAACCCTGGGCGCCCCCCACCCCTAACTTTCTTCCTCCCGAGGCTGAGCGTCCGCTCCCAACCCCCCCTTCCCAGTACCCCCTAATTAACAGCAGGGTCCCTAATTAGCGCCAGGGCCCCCTAATTGCTCCGCTGGGCATCCCCGCGGCGAGGCTGAGCCGCAGGCCGGGGAGGTGGCACCCATGGGTGCCGGGGGGCTGGAGGTGGGTGCTGCCGGGGCAGGCGGAGGTTTTAGGGGCGGCTGGGGGGGGGATTGGGGGGGGGGGTTGGGGGGAGTGGTGCCGGCGGCGTTCGGCAGCGGCGCTCGGAGCGTCACGGCCGAGCCCAGCCCAGCCCAGCCGCGATGGTGGCTCCGAAATGGCGCCGGGGCGGGAGCTGAGCGCGGCCGGCGGCGGCTCGGCGAGCCCCGACACCGGGGTGAGGGGCTCCGAAAGAGGGGGTGAGGGGGGGGGCAGCGGGGTAGTGGGTGCCTCCCCCTCCCCTGTCCTCCCTCCCTCTCTCCCCATTCCTCCGGGAAGTTGTTTGGCAGCCGCGGGCTTGGGGATCCGTGGGGGTTATTGTTTGGGATGCGAGTGGGATGATTTGGGGCTAAAGCAGGCAAATCCGGGCCCGGCTGGGGGCTTTGGAGAGCGAGTGTGGAGGGGGGGGGGGAGGAGGGGGTCAAGTGTGGGGTGTGTGTCCCCAGGCAGCACCCTTGGGTGCCCGCCGCCACCCCGCCCTGTGGGAGATGGGGAAATGCGCTTTTAGTGTGGTTTAAGCGAGCAACGGAGATGGGGGCGGGGGAGGGGGGGGGGGAAGAGAAACGAACACCCCCCCCCCCCCCCGTTTGGACCCAAAAAAAGGGATGTGCTCCCTCGCCGCGGAGAGCACCCTGGGGTGCTGCGCTGCGCTGCCCTGCCCTGCTGCTCCCAGGTTTAGGGAGGGAATGGGGTGGGTGGGGGGGACACGGGGGGCGATAAATACCTCCCAGACCGAATTTCCCCCACGTTAAAGGATGCTGCGGGTTGGTGCCGGGGAGGGGGTGGGGAGGGTTCGAGCTCGGATTGGGATCTCTGGTGGCTGAGATGGGGCCGAGCCAGAACATCCTTCAGGGAAAGCGGAGGATCGGGACTTCTCCCTGCTTGTTTCCGTCAGCTCCCTCTCTTCCCCCTCTCTTCCCCCTCTCTTCCCCCTCTCTTCCCCCTCTCTTCCCCCTCTCTTCCCCCTCTCTTCCCCCTCTCTTCCCCCTCTCTTCCCCCTCTCTTCCCCCTCTCTTCCCCCTCTCTTCCCCCTCTCTTCCCCCTCTCTTCCCCCTCTCTTCCCCCTCTCTTCCCCCTCTCTTCCCCCTCTCTTCCCCCTCTCTTCCCCCTCTCTTCCCCCTCTCTTCCCCCTCTCTTCCCCCTCTCTTCCCCCTCTCTTCCCCCTCTCTTCCCCCTCTCTTCCCCCTCTCTTCCCCCTCTCTTCCCCCTCTCTTCCCCCTCTCTTCCCCCTCTCTTCCCCCTCTCTTCCCCCTCTCTTCCCCCTCTCTTCCCCCTCTCTTCCCCCTCTCTTCCCCCTCTCTTCCCCCTCTCTTCCCCCTCTCTTCCCCCTCTCTTCCCCCTCTCTTCCCCCTCTCTTCCCCCTCTCTTCCCCCTCTCTTCCCCCTCTCTTCCCCCTCTCTTCCCCCTCTCTTCCCCCTCTCTTCCCCCTCTCTTCCCCCTCTCTTCCCCCTCTCTTCCCCCTCTCTTCCCCCTCTCTTCCCCCTCCTTTTTTTCCCTTTCCCCCCTGACTTTTTCTCCTTTCCCCCTGTTTCCAGTCAGGGGCAGGCAGACATAGGGAAACATCACCCCAAAGCTCCTCATTTCCTCAGGAAACTGAGTGCAAGCCTTGGCTGGAAGCTGGGACTCGGGAATTCGGTGCTTTGGAGCCCTGGGGGCTTCATGGGACCCCCCTCCCCCCTCTGTGGTGTGAGCAGGGATTCGTGCCCGGAGCTGGGAATTTCAACCATGTGCAAAGTGCAAAAACAGGGGGAAAAAGTGAAAGGGGGTGGGAAAAAATCATCCGAAGGCAGATTTCAGCAGCGATAACATCTTGCAGTTAAAGCTTTTTCACCTCGAGCTCTGCAGGCTCGAAGTGGGCACCTGAGGGACGTTTTTGGGACTGGAAATAGTATTTTTTGGCATAACCAGGGAGAGGAAGTGCCTTTTTAATCCTTTTTCCTCCTCGAGTAGTTTTGCTTGGTTAGTTAAACCCAGGGTGTGATTGGGGATTCAGGAAGAGGATGGGATTTGGGAAGAGCATGGGATTTGTTACTAATTGTGCAAGGGCAGGCTTGGGAAGTTTGTTACTGGAGTCGGGGCTGAGAATTGGCAGTTTCGCTGCCTGCACCTTCCTGCCAGGGGCACCTGAGGCTGGGCTGTGCCGCGCTCGGATCGCCTCCATGCCTTTGAGCATGATGGAAGCAGGATGGGGACATCCCCGAGGTGCAGACCCTCACCCTGTGCCACACGCGGGGTGAAGGGATGTGACCGGTGGTGGGGGTCGGGGTGGGTGTTGCGAGGCTCACCCCTCGGCAGCTGGCAGAGGTTGTTTTCCCCGAGGGAGACAATCCGGCCGGCTGGCAGGGCTGTGCCAGGGGGGAAGGAAACGGCGGCGGCACGATAAGGGCTGGCTGCCAACCCTGAGGTTTTCCCTTGTTTTTCTACTGCGGGATGAGGTAAGAGCCGGGCACCGGTGCGAGATAACAGCCGCGGCACAAGGAGCCAGGAGGGAGCCCGTCGGCAGTCCCGGTTCAAGGTGCCCTTCGGGTGCTCCGAAGGCTGTTTTGGGGTGCGCAGGGGTCGTGGCCGGGCGTGGATTCGGGGTGAAAAGCTCTTTCCTTTGCTACCAGCCTGTCTCCGGCGGCCGGTACACCGGGGATCCCTGGAGCATGGGGGTCCCTCTCCTTGATTCGGAGCTGGGAACTGGTGGAGGAGGACCCGGCTTTATTCCAGCCTGAAGAAGGGGAGGTTGCACAACCCGGCCCCGGGGGGAAAGCGAGGCGGGTTCGGGCTTCACTCAGCTTTTGGCTCCAGCCCTTGTTGCTTTCCATAACCTTCCTCCGGCGTTTTGTTTAGCGCTTTACTGCCCTGGAGCCATTCGGGGTTTAGCTGCCTGCAGGAGAAGGTGTTTTTAGAGGGTTCATATTCCTTCCTCGCCCTCCTTCCTCCTCCTCTTCCTTGACCCCGAGCCGCTGAGCACCTCTGCTTGCCCATCTCGCCGTGCAGATGTCGACGTACAAGCGGGCGACGCTGGACGACGAGGAGCCCCTGGACTCCATCAGCGAAGGCGATGGGTACCCAAACGGCTTCCAGGTAGGGCTTCATCTGCAGCTTCCTTCTGAGAGGAGGGAAAGAAGACTTTAGGTCCTGGCAAGCTGCAGAGGGGCTTGCAGAAGTGTTTTCTGCCCTGGGCTAGCTTTCCGTGGGGCAAAGTCCAGCATGGGCAGAGCCATGTTGGCTCCGCTGCCCTTTGCTCCCCTCCCAGCGCTCGGAGCCAGTGACAGGAGAGTCTATCTCAGCTGTTTGCAGCACCCCAGAGCCCAGTTTTTCAACCCTCCCAACCCCTTCCCTGCGTGGCCAGGGTGAGCAATTATCACAGCGGTGGCAGTTTTGTCCCTACACAAAAGGGATTTGGTTAATTCCTCCCTGAGCAGCAGGAAAGCAGCTTAAAAGGGTGAGAAAACTCCCCCACGGCTGCCAGCGTCCAGCCTCACCGGGGAGGTTTGTGGCCGCGGCGATGGTGCCGGCGGTGGCCCCGGGCCCAGCTCCGTCTCTGGCTCCTGGAACGGTGTTTTCTGCCCCCAGACCAGAGCTCTGCTGGGGTTTTATTTCCCCCGTCGGAGCCGTCTCCGCTCGGGATGTTTCCTGGGGATGTTTTTCGGCTGAGTGGGAGTATCCTGTTCTGGCCCTTCCCGCCACCCCCGCGGCCCCCACCCTGCCCCGGAGCCGGCAGCAGGGATGGGGACAGCGTTGGGGGGGTTCCAGCCGTGCTCGAGGAACGGTGTGGGGCAGCAGGTGAGCTGGCCCAGGCACTCTCCTCGTCTCTTTCCTGCCATTGTGCCGCCTTTCCTGGCCACTTTCTGGAAGGCAGCTGCTGTCTTTCCCAGCGTCGGCCACGCCGTGGGCTGTGGGAAGCAGCGTGGGGGGCCATGTCCGTGGGGTTTTCTGCCAGTGGGGAAACGACCTTGCTTTTCCCACAGGTGAACTTCGGCTCCAGGAGCAGCCAGGGGTGCTGGGCTGAGCGGACGCGCACCGAGAAGCAGCTGATGGTGGCGGTGGGGGTGCTGCTGGCCGTGCTGGCTGCCTGTCTGATGGGTCTCATCTTCCAGTACAGAGCCAGTAAGTCCTCACACCTCGTGGGGATCCTGCCCCTTCCATCAGGGTGGGTTGCTGAGGGGTTCCCTGCGATGGGATGGTTGGGTTCAAGATGGGATGCTCAGCTGCATCCCTCACCCCACAGTGGGATTCTTCAGGAGGGGTGTTTGGGTGTGGGGTGGGATGCTTGGGAGCAAAACAGGTGGTCACCTGCATGCCTTGTGCCAGGGTGAGATGCTTGTTGGCATCAGTTAGCAACAGTGTGGCCAGCAGGACCAGAGCAGAGATTGTAGCCCTGGGTTGGGCACTGGTGAGGCCACACCTCAAATCCTGAATGTGGTTTGGGGCCACTCACTTTATGAAGGACACTGAGGGACTGGAGCTGTGTCCAGAGAGGGACAAGGAAGCTGTCAAGGGTCTGGAGAACAGGGCTGGTGAGGAACAGGTGAGTGACTTGGGGTTTAGTCTGGAGAAGAGGAGGCTGAGGTGAGAGCTCATTGCCCTCTTCAGCTCCGTGAAAGGATGTTGCAGCCAAGTGAGGGTTGGTCTTGTCTCTCAAAGAACAAGTGATAGGACAAGAGGGAGCAGCCGCAGGTTGCCCCAGGGAAGGTTTAGTTGGACAGGAGGAACAGTTTCTTCTCCAAGAGGGCTGTCAAGGCCTGGCACAGGCTGCCCAGGGCAGTGGTGGAGCTCCCATCTCTGGAAGGGTTTCAAAGCCACAGAGATGCTGAAGGACATAGTTTAGTGGTGATCTGGCAGTGCTGAGTCAGACTTGATCTTAAAGGTACCTTCCAGCCAAAGTGATTCCGTGGTTCCTGGAGCTTGATGCTTGAGCACAGGATGGGATGCTCACCTGCTTCTTTCATCCCAGAGTGGGATCTTTGGGTGTAGGGTATGATGCTTGCCTGCATCCCTTGCCCTGGGATGGGATCTCAGGTGCAGGGCACTGGTCTCCATCACTGGCCCTGGAGTGGGATGTTAAGGAACAAAGGGAGCAGCTCAGGCAGCAGGTGGGATATTTGCCCACAGCCTCCCTCGTGGGGCAGGATGCTCCCCAGTGTGACTTGTTGGAGGAACTGAGCCCATCCTTCTCCCACACAGGGCCACCTGCTGTGTGCCTGTCCGAAGCCTGCATCTCCGTCACCAGCTCCATCCTCAGCTCGCTGGACCGGGCAGTGAATCCCTGCGAGGACTTCTTCAGCTACGCCTGCGGGGGCTGGATCAAGGCCAACCCTCTCCCCGATGGCCACTCCCGCTGGGGCACCTTCAACAACCTCTGGGAGCACAACCAGGCCATCATGAAGCACCTGCTGGGTGAGCACTGGGCAGCAAGGGGGAGACCCCCATGGTGCTGGGGAGCCCCGTTGGGGTCTGGGGGATGCTGAAATCGTGTCCCTGGGGGAGTGAGGTCAGACTGGAAGCCCAGTGACAAGCCAGCCCGTGAGGCACACACCATGAGGGCGATGGGGAGCAGGTCCTGGCTGCGGCTGCTCCTCTGGCTACCCCTGGGACTTCTGGCTGTGGTGTTGTGCCGAGTAAGGGAAAGGTCCTGGCCTTGGCTCTGCGAGCCCTGTGGCAGCGTTCCCAGCAGCTCTGACATCCACGGTTTGAGCCCCAGACCACATCCAGCGGCCGTAGCAAGCCCGGTGTCACCCCAAGGATACGGAGCTTTCCTCCTGCTAGGGTTTCCAGCAGCCTTTTATGTGTGTGGGGGGGAAGGGGGGAGGGGGCTGGCTGCTGATCTGCCATTGTGGGGTGGCCAAAGCTGCCCTGGCAGAGGGAGGCTCCCGGGCTCGGGCTCTGCGTGCGAGCAGCGGCGCGGGGAGGCTTAGCCAAGGCACTGGCAGGGACGGTTTGTTCGAGCCCTGAGCAAACAGCTGGCTCCTTATCAGCACTTCCCACTGAGCTGGGGCTGACTGCTCTGGCCAGAGAAGGTTTGAGAAGAGCAGGAGGACTCGGGTTGGGGGGGTGTGGGTGTGGGAATGGCTTCATCCTTGGGTTCTTCCCGCAGCAATCTGGCGCTGGGTTGTTTTTACCGGGAGAAGGGAGCCAGGCCCCCAGCCAAGTGGCTGTGCTTGGCATTTCCTTGAATTCCTTGGAGCTGAGGGACCTTTAGTTAATAAACCCACAGAGCTGGGAAGCCAAAGGTGCAAGCTGTGTCATGAGGAAAATAGTAATAATCCAAACCTCCCACCCTGAAGCCCTTGAGGGAAGCAGAACTGTGCAGGGGGGAGTGAAGAAAAAATGACAGGATGGTTTTGGAGGGGAAAAATGAGTTTATTGTTCCTGCCTGCAGGAGGAAAGAACAGGGCTAGGGAGCACCAGGATGGGGGCAAGGGCAGCGTGGGGGGGCTGGATGGTGCTGGGAACATCACAGCTGCTGGGAAAATGCTTTTGCTTTGTTCCTTTCTTTATCTTTCTGTTCCAAAGATCTGGAGCAGTTGCTGCTGGTGGGAGAGGAGATGGGGGAAGCAGGCTGGGAAGGGTGAGAGGCTGTGGGATGCTCTTGGGGTCATGGAGGGCACTGGTGGGGTGATCCTCAAGGCCTTGGAGCTTGGGTTCAGCAGTGCCAAATGTGTGAGGCCGAACCTAGGCACAAACCCAGGCTGGGTGTAGAATGGGTTGAGAGCAGCCCTGAAGAAAGAGACTTGGAGGTGTTGGGTGCTGAGAAGCTGCCCAGGAGCCAGCAGTGCCCTCCTGGAGCCCAGCAGGCAGCTGTGAGCTGGGCTGCAGCCAGAGCAGTGTGGGCAGCAGGGCAGGAGAGGGCATTGTGCCCCTTGGCTCTGCTCAGACCTCAGCTCCAGTCCTGCCTCCAGTGCTGCTGTCCCCAGCAGCAGAAGGACACAGAGCTGTGGAGTGAGGCCAGAGGAGGCCACAGAGGTGATGGCAGGGCTGGAGCAGCTCTGCTGTGAGCACAGGCTGAGGGAGCTGGGGGGGTGCAGCCTGCAGAGGAGAAGGCTCCAGGGGCACCTTAGAGCTGCTGCCAGTGCCTGAAGGGATCCTGCAGGAAGGCTGCAGAGGGACTTGTGCTGAGGGGGTCTGAGCCAGGCTAAGGGGGAATGGTTTGGAGCTGAGGAAGAAGCTCTTTAATATAAGGGTGGTGAGAGTCTGGCAGAGATCACTCAGGGAGCTTGTGGATGCCTCTCCCTGGAGGTGTTGAAGGCCAGGCTGGACAAGGCCTTCAGTACCTGTCTGAGAGGTTGCAGTAGATGATCTCTGAGGTCCCTTCCCACCTGAGCCGTTCCAGGATGCTATGAAAATGAGGCTGAATAATTCTCTGGTGGAAGAGTGTGGGGCACAGCGTGGAGTAGTGGGCTGGGTGGGGGGGATGCTGGTGTCCTGGGGGGCCCATGTGAACAGACCTCCCTTGCTCCCCTGGGTGCCTCCTGCAGAGAACACCACTGCCAACGTGTCGAGCGAGGCGGAGCGCAAGGCGCAGCGCTACTACCAAGCCTGCATGAACGAGAGCAAGATCGAGGAGCTGCGAGCCACCCCCCTCGTGGAGCTCATCCAGAAGGTTTGTCCCTTTGCTGCAGGCACCAGGACAGGTTGGGGCTGCCCTGCTGGAAAGCAGCTCCGTGGAGAAAGACCTCCTGCATGGGCAGCAGTGTGCCCTTGTGGCCAAGAGAGCTAATGGCAGCCTGGGTGGCATCAGCAACAGTGTGGCCAGCAGGGCTAGGGAGGTTCTGCTCCCCCCCACTCTGCCCTGCTGAGACCACACCTGGAATGCTGTGTCCAGTTTTGGGCTTCCCATTCCCTGAGAGACAGGGACCTGCTGGAGAGAGTCCAGCAGAGAGCCACGAGGATGACTGTGGGACTTGAGCATCTCCCCTGTGGAGAGAGCCTGAGAGCCCTGGGGGTGCTTAGTCTGGAGAGGAGAAGGCTGAGAGGAGATCTGAGCAATGAGCACAAACATCTGAGGGGTGGGGGGCAAGGGGCTGGGGCCAAGCTCTGATGGGTGCTCAGCAGCAGTAAGCCAAGGAGCAACAGCTCCAAACTGGAACAGAGAAGCTCAACAGGAGGAGAGACTTCTTTGCAGTGAGGGTGGCAGAGCCCTGGAGCAGGCTGCCCAGAGAGGTTGTGGATGCCTGGATGCATTCCTGTGCCAGCTGCCCTGGGTGATGCTGGGTTGGACTGGATGACCTCTGGAGGTCCCTCCCAACCTCTAGAGTTGTGTGGTTCTGTGAGCTGCCACGCTCCCTCTGCAGAACGGGAGGAAAAGTTCACTCGTGGGCAACCCCAGCAACCTCCAGACCCCCTTGCTGCTGGGGATGAGCATCCACCAGAGAGCTGCTGGGATTGAGAGCCTCTCCTGGGCTTTCTAGCCCCGCTGCAAGATGGTTTCCCTCAGGAGGGCTACTGGGGGAGGTTTAACCAACTGAAGAGGATTGAGGCTCACTGCTTCCAGGTGGCCAGACACTGGATGTGCTCTCCAGTGAGGGTGGGGAGACCCTGGAACAGGTTGCTGTGGGAGGCTGTGGATGCCCCCTTCCTGGAGGTGTTCAAGGCCAGGGTGGATGAGGCCTTGAGCAAGCTGGGCTAGTAGGAGGTGTCCTTGCTCTTGGTAGGGAGGTTGCCACTGGGTGATCTCCAAGGTGTCTGTCCCCATGATTGCCACTGGATGATCTCTAAGGTGTCTGTGCCCCTGGTAGGGAGGTTGCCACTGGATGATCCCTAAGGTGTCCTTGCCCATGGTAGGGAGGTTGCCCCTGGATGATCTCTAAGGTGTCCTTGCCCATGGTAGGGAGGTTGCCCCTGGATGATCTCTAAGGTGTCCTTGCCCATGGTAGGGAGGTTGCCACTGGATGATCTCTAAGGTGTCCTTGCCCATGGTAGGGAGGTTGCCACTGGATGATCCCTAAGGTGTCCTTGCCCATGGTAGGGAGGTTGCCCCTGGATGATCTCTAAGGTGTCCTTGCCCATGGTAGGGAGGTTGCCACTGGATGATCTCTAAGGTGTCCTTGCCCATGGTAGGGAGGTTGCCACTGGATGATCCCTAAGGTGTCCTTGCCCATGGTAGGGAGGTTGCCCCTGGATGATCTCTAAGGTGTCCTTGCCCATGGTAGGGAGGTTGCCACTGGATGATCTCTAAGGTGTCCTTGCCCATGGTAGGGAGGTTGCCACTGGATGATCTCTAAGGTGTCCTTGCCCATGGTAGGGAGGTTGCCACTGGATGATCTCTAAGGTGTCTGCGCCCCAGGTAGGGAGGTTGCCACTGGATGATCTCTAAGGTGTCCTTGCCCATGGTAGGGAGGTTGCCACTGGATGATCTCTAAGGTGTCTGTGCCCATGGTAGGGAGGTTGCCACTGGATGATCCCTAAGGTGTCCTTGCCCATGGTAGGGAGGTTGCCACTGGATGATCTCTAAGGTGTCCTTGCCCATGGTAGGGAGGTTGCCACTGGATGATCTCTAAGGTGTCTGCGCCCCTGGTAGGGAGGTTGCCCCTGGATGATCTCTAAGGTGTCCTTGCCCATGGTAGGGAGGTTGCCACTGGATGATCTCTAAGGTGTCCTTGCCCATGGTAGGGAGGTTGCCACTGGATGATCTCCAAGGTATCTGTGCCCATGATAGGGAGGCTGCAGCTGCATGATCTTTAAGGTCCCCTCCAACCTAAACCAATCTACAGATGTAAGGAACAGGCTGCCCAGGGGCGTGGTGAAGTCACAAGTAGATGTGGCCTGCTGGGACATGGTCTGGTGGTCATGGAGGTGTCTGCTAGAAGGTTGAGCTCGATGACCTTAGAGATCTCTTCCAACCTTAAGGATTCTGTGCCTTACTCCAAACCTGGTTGCTGTCTGTCCCCAGCTGGGCGGCTGGAACATCACAGGGCCCTGGGCGGGCGACAGCTTCAACGCGACGCTGCGGGAGGTGGCCGCTCACTACCGCACCTCGCCCTTCTTCTCCGTCTACGTCAGCGCCGACTCCAAGAACTCCAACAGCAACGTCATCCAGGTGGATCAGTCGGGGCTGGGCCTGCCCTCGCGGGACTACTACCTCAACAAGACGGAGAACGAGAAGGTGAGGCCGCCTGGGCAGGCGGTGCCCGGGTGATGCAGATGGGTGGCACCCACCCTGCCGACCGCCGCCCTGTGCCGCCCCCCAGGTGCTCGCTGGGTACCTGAACTACATGGTGCAGCTGGGCATGTTCCTGGGAGGCAGCGACGAGGAGTCCACGCGGCAGCAGATGCAGCAGATCTTGGACTTCGAGACGGCGTTGGCCAACATCACCATCCCGCAGGAGAAGCACCGGGACGAGGAGGTCATCTACCATAAAATGACGGCTGGGGAGCTGAAGGTGAGGGTGCAGGCGCCGGAGCTGCTCCGGAGTGCTTCGGGCAGGGGCCGGGTGGGTGGGGGTGATGCAGCTCCTCCGAGGAAGCCTGGTGTTGGTCAACGCCTCTCGGGCAGCTCTTGTGCAACAGCCTGGCCCGTGTCCTCCTTGGGGAGATCCCCCCCTGACTCATCCCTCCCAGCCCCTGGACCACCCCTGAGGCCAGTAGCTGCCCTGCCACGGCGCTGACGCCGGCGCAGCGCTGCTGCCCAAGGTCCAGGGTGGACGTCAGCCTGGCCACCTCCCAGCGTCCCCGAGGGGCACTCAAGGGTTGTGTCAATATTTTTGACACCCGCCCCACTTTCTTTTCCTCTGTGGGAGGAAATTGTTTACTCTCCTCTGACCTTTGGAGGATGCTGCTGTTATGGGAACCGATCTCTGCAGCATCAGCCCCGGTCTGAGTGATCCAGCTGAGCCTGCAGCTTCCAGCTTGGAAGTGGCTGCCACCTCCCTCTGCTGGTTTTTGAGTCCACAGCAGCAGCATGGCTTTTGCAGGAGCTGGCTCCGGCCGTGGACTGGATGCCCTTCCTCTCCACGGTCTTCTACCCTGTGGAGATCAACGAGTCAGAGCCTGTCGTGGTCTATGCCAAGGAGTATCTGGAGCAGGTCTCTGACCTCATCCTGGCCACTGATAAATGGTGAGAGCCCCCAGCCCATGCAGAGAGGGGTGCCCAGGGTGGGCAGGTTTTGGTTCTGCTCCCTGCTCACCACTTCTCTCGCTGCAGCCTTCTCAACAACTACATGATCTGGAACCTGGTGCGGAAAACCAGCCCCTTCCTGGACCAGCGCTTCCAGGATGCCGAGGAGAAGTTCATGGAAGTGATGTATGGGACAAAGAAGGTGAGGGCAGGGCCCCCAGGCCACCCTTAAACCAACAGCAGTGTTTTAAGTGAAGTCCCCATCAGATTGCATCTGAAAAATAGGGATATGGGGCAGGTTCTGGGATGGCATCTCTGGCACAGTGGGGTGGGTGCGAAGCTCATCTCCCAGTGGGAATTGGGAAGGTCAAGGGGCTTTGGCTGTGCCACCAGTGACAACCACCTCCTGTGCCATGCAGACCTGCCTCCCGCGCTGGAAGTTCTGCATCAGCGACACGGACAACAACCTGGGCTTTGCCCTGGGGGCCATGTTCGTCAAGGCCACCTTTGCAGAAGACAGCAAGCAGGTGGTAGGTCCCTGAGTGAGCAGTGGGCAAGCTACCCCCACAGGGCATGGTTGGGGCAAGCAGCATTTCCCTGCCCGCCTGTCCTCCAGGGCTCCGCTCACTGCGCTCCTCACCAGTGTGCGTGGCCTCAGCATCCTGCCTTCCTCTCCACCATTGTGTGGAGTCTTCGAGTTCTCTGGGGTGGGACACCTGATGTTGGCCCACTTTGTTTTGTCCAGGCAGAGGAAATGATTGCAGAGATTAAAACAGCCTTTGAGGAAAGCCTGGAGAGCCTGCAGTGGATGGACGAGGAGACGAGGAGATCAGCCAAAGAGAAGGTGAGGCGCCGGCAGCGGCGCTGGGGAGGAGAGGAGGGTGATGGTTGGAGGCTGGTGGAGCTGGGTGAGCCCATCCTGCCATCACCAAACCCACTCGGGTCCTTGTCACCCTTCAGGCAGATGCCATCTACAACATGATTGGCTACCCCAAGTTCATCATGGACCCCAAGGAGCTGGACAAAGTCTTTAACGATGTGAGTTGGTTAGACAGGACTCCGCGGCCTCCTCTTGCCCCCTGCACTAGCATGCTCAGGACGTGCCCATCGCCGTGGGCTTGGGGCAGCCCTGGTTTCCTCCAGAAAGGTCCCACTGATCTTTCTCTGGGGGCTTGCAAGAGAGCTGGAGGTCAGTCCTGGGGTGGCTGTGGCTCTCAGGATCTCTGCCTGGGAAGAGGAGGAGCTGTTTTGTGAGGGTGATTCATTGCCCTCCCGAGACTCCACACATGTTGGAGAGGAGATACAGGAGTGGCTGCAACTCAGCTGGCTCTGGAGGCTCCACCCTGACCAGGGAGGGAGGAGCAGAGCTGGGTGACCACCACACCTTGTGCTTTGCAGTATGAGGCTGTGTCTGACCTCTACTTCGAGAACGTGATGCAGTTCTACAACTTCTCAGCCAGGGTCACCGCCGACCAACTCCGCAAGCCCCCAAACCGGGACCAGTAAGTCCTGCGCTTGGCAGGGATACTGCAACACCTGCAGCACCCGGGTTTGGTGTCCCCCACACCGTGCTGGGAGTGAAATGTGGGCTGGTAGCTTTGCACCCTGAGTGCATGGCATCGGAGCAAACATTGGTGCTGGCTGTGTCCATGTCCCTGCAGGTGGAGCATGACCCCTCCGACGGTCAATGCCTACTACTCACCCACCAAGAACGAGATCGTCTTCCCTGCTGGCATCCTCCAGGCCCCTTTTTACACCCGTGCCTCTCCCAAGTAAGAGCCCAGGCAGGATTCCAAATTTCCTCCCACCCCCAGAGCAGAGGCTGAGCCACAGAACCACAGAATTATCCAGGTTGGAAAAGACCTCTGGGATCATCGAGTCCATCCTATCACCTAACCCTTCTAGTTAACTAAACCATGGCACTGAGTGCCTCAGTCAGGCTCCTTTTAATCATCCCCAGGCATGGGGACTCCACCACCTCCCTGGGCAGCCCATTCCAGTGCAAATGTCCCAATGTCACCATCTCCTTCTGCAGGTCACTGAACTCTGGAGGGATCAGGGTGGTGGTGGGCAAATGTCCCAGTGTCACCATCTCCTTCTGCAGGTCACTGAACTCTGGAGGGATTGGGGTGGTGGTGGGCAAATGTCCCAGTGTCACCATCTCCTTCTGCAGGTCACTGAACTCTGGAGGGATCGGGGTGGTGGTGGGCAAATGTTCCAATGTCACCATCTCCTTCTGCAGGTCACTGAACTCTGGAGGGATCAGGGTGGTGGTGGGCAAATGTCCCAATGTCACCATCTCCTTCTGCAGGTCACTGAACTTTGGAGGAATTGGGGTGGTGGTGGGCAAATGTCCCAATGTCACCATCTTCTTCCTGCAGGTCACTGAACTTCGGAGGGATCGGGGTGGTGGTGGGCCACGAGCTGACTCATGCCTTTGATGACCAAGGTATGGGCAGGGCCGGGTGGGTGCGTGGGCAGCTGGAGGGGTGGCTGGCAGGGTGCCGAAGGAGCTGCTGTGCTGTCGGCAGGCAGGGAGTATGACAAGGACGGCAACCTGCGGCCCTGGTGGAAGAACTCCTCGGTGGAGGCCTTCAAGAGGCAGACAGAGTGCATGGTGGAGCAGTACGGCAACTACACCGTCAACGGCGAGGCCGTCAACGGCAAGCACACCCTGGGCGAGAACATCGCCGACAACGGCGGCCTCAAGGCTGCCTACCGGGTAGGACCACGGCGCCGGGGAGATGGGCTGGTGGCACAGTGTGGTGGCATCGGTGCTGTCCCTTATGCCCGCTCTGCTTCTTGGTCTCCAGGCCTATCAGAACTGGCTGAAAAAGAATGGAGATGAGGAAACCCTCCCAACCCTGGGCCTCACCAACCACCAGCTCTTCTTCGTTGGCTTTGCCCAGGTAGGTCACTCAGTGGTGGGCAGGGAGGATGGGCTAGCAGGTTGTGAGGGGTGGAGGCATACCCAAGTGGGATTTGGGAAGGTGTGGCAGCAGAACTGAGGTGGTGGGTGGAGAGCCAGATTAGGGTGGTGCTGGATAAACAATGAGACAGCTGGAACCTGAGCTGCATTGGTGCCCATCATGCAAGCAGGAGGGTGTGGTTTGGTGCCAGCTGGGATCCTGTGGTTGTCTCCGGAGAGGCTGCCTGTTGGGTGGAGAGCCATATCAGGGTCATGCTGGTACAAAATGAGCTTGAGCTGTTGTTGCCTATCACACAAGGTTGGGTTGGACCTCAAAGATCATCCAGTTCCATGGGCAGGAACACCTCCCACTAGCCCAGGTTGCTCCAGGTCTCAACCAGCCTGGCTTTGAATATCTTGGCTGGGGGAGAGCATCCACAGCCTCCCCGGGCAGCCTGTTCCAGTGTCTGCCCACCCTCCCTCTCAAGAACTTCTTCCTCATCTCCACTGTCCACCTCCCCTCTCTCAGCTCAAAGCCATTGTCGCAGCCCTTGTCGGAAGCCCCTTTCTGTAGGACCCGTGGGCTGCGGCAGTGGCTGTGGCAGTGGCAGTGGTGGCTGCGGAGGTGGTGGCAGCAGCTGCGGCAGTGGCAGCAGTGGCAGCAGTGGCAGTGGCAGCTGCGGCGGTGGCTGTGGCAGCAGCAGTGGCAGCTGTGGCAGTGGTGGCTGCGGCAGCGGCAGTGGTGGCTGCGGCGGCAGTGGTGGCTGCGGCTGTGGCAGTGGTGCCTGCGGTGGCAGTGGTGGCTGCGGCTGTGGCAGTGGCGGCTGCGGCAGTGGCAGTGGTGGCTGTGGAGGTGGTGGCAGTGGCGGCGGCTGCGGCAGTGGCGGCGGTGGCTGTGGCAGCGGCAGTGGCGGCTGCGGCAGTGGCAGTGGTGGCTGTGGAGGTGGTGGCAGGGGCTGCGGCAGTGGCAGCAGCGGCTCTGGCAGTGGCTGCGGCAGTGGCAGCAGCGGCTCTGGCAGTGGCTGCGGCAGTGGCAGCAGCGGCTCTGGCAGGGGCTGCGGCAGTGGCAGCAGCGGCTCTGGCAGGGGCTGCGGCAGTGGCAGCAGCGGCTCTGGCAGTGGCAGTGGCTGCGGCAGTGGCAGCCGCGGTGCCCAGCGCTGTCGCCTCCGTTGCAGGTGTGGTGCTCGGTCCGCACGCCCGAGAGCTCTCACGAGGGGCTCATCACCGACCCGCACAGCCCCTCGCGCTTCCGCGTCATCGGTACCGTCTCCAACTCCCGGGAGTTCGCCGAGCATTTTGGCTGCCCCCTCGGCTCCCCCATGAACCCCCCCAAGAAGTGCGAGGTGTGGTGATGGGCTGAAGGGGAGCTCCCAGCCGCAGGCTCTCCGTCCTCCGCCGCCAGCTGGATTTCCTGCAGGCCTCCTCCGGCGAGGCTCGAACCACTTCTCGGTGCACCGAGCTGCCCAGCGGCGGCGGCGGCCCAGGTTCAACCCACTGTGAAACCTTCCTCATCCCCCTCGCTGGTTTGTGAAATGACTTCCATCTGGGGGCTCTGCCCGCCACGACCGGGCCCACCGTGTGGAGGCACCGACCCCCGGCGAAGGCACCACAGGCTGCTCCAGCACCTCTCTGCTGCGAGGCGACAAAGGGACCGCGGCGGCCGCGGCCAGGCTGGCTGCGTGTCCCGGCACAGCTGACGAACCTTCCTCTCTCCAAAGATGAGCACATGAGGGTGGAAAATCTTTTGAAGAGCTGGGTTTTTTTTAATTTCTTTTCTTTTTGGGGGGGATGAGGGAAGGGAAATCTCCTTTTTTAATTCATGCCTCGTGGAATACACTGGAAACATTCAGGGGAAATGCATTTAGAAGCCTTTTTGTGTTTGTTTTTAGGAAGAGATTAGGATATTTATTAATTTGGGGGGTTGGTTGATTTGTTTTATTCACTCAGTGCAGCTGTAGATGCAGCAGCCTCTGGTGACAGTCCCTTGGCCAGGGAAGCTGGATGAGGCTGGGGCTGCAAACAACCGGCCCCAGATCCCAGCTGTTTTGTTCTCCTGGAGGGACCATCAGGGGATGCTGATGGGGAGATCTGGGATAGCGAGCTGGGGCCACCCTGCAGGGATGCAGCAGCTCCTGGGACCAGCTTTAATTTTGGAATGCAAAGGGAAAAAGATGTGCCAAAGATGTGACCCAGGTGGTGACAAGGGGGAGGGGCACGCAGCTGCTTCTCGCTCCTGTCCCCCTCTGCAGTGGGCTCAGGTGCGGTTGCCTGGCCCAGCAGCTTCCCCAGGCTGCTCCTGCCGCTGCTTCGCTCTGCCCTCTGCCTGCTCTCTGCACCCAGGAAACT
Organism: Pogoniulus pusillus; assembly: GCF_015220805.1. NCBI lineage: Eukaryota > Metazoa > Chordata > Aves > Piciformes > Lybiidae > Pogoniulus > Pogoniulus pusillus. The sequence continues at coordinate 1,512,136 of NC_087299.1, forward strand.
GCAAGCCCCGAAACCAGGCCCCAGACCTCCATCCCTCCTTGGCCAGTCTGGCACTGGTGTGAGCTCTGCCTGGGGTGGGGGCGAGGAGCTCTCTTGAGGGGGGGTTTGGTTTGTTGGTTTGGTTTCAAATGCTCTTTTTGGAGGTCTCGAGAGGAAACCACTGAGAGCAGCTCAGGTTTCTGCGTGTTGCCTCCTGGGGAACCTTCTTGCTCCAGAGGGAAAGCAAAGACCTGGAGGGGTTTTTAATATTTATATGGAAAAGGAGGGAAGGGGGAGGGGGGGGGTGACCTTTTTTACCTATTTTTTCACGCTGCTGTGGAGCTTGTCTTAATGGAAATAATAAAGAACTTTTTACTGGGCTGGAGCTGCTGAAGCCTTGGTTTGTTCTGACAGCAAGAGGCCCTTTATCTGCTGCTGAAACCATCCCGTGCTGACACAGCCGAGCTGAGGAGGCTTTTCCCAGCCTGTGCTTGGCAGCTGTCACCTCTCTTGGAGCCTGAAGCCAGGCCTTTGTGCCCAGGGCTCTCATTCACTGCGGGTGGTTGGTTGCTTTCCACCTCTAGTGGAACAAATCTAGAACAAGGCTTATGAGGAGCAGCCGAGGGGGCTGGGGGTGTTCAGTTTGAGGAAGAGGAGGCTCAGGGGGGAGCTCATTGCTCTCTACAGCTCCCTGCAAGGAGGCTGGAGTGTGGTAGGGGTTGGCCCCTTCTCTCTAGGAAGAAGGGACAGGATGAGAGAAAACAGCCTGAAATTGTGCCAGGGCAGGTTTAGGTTGGCCACGAGGAACAATTTCTTTGCTGTAAGAGCAGTCAGGCACTGGCACAGGCTGCCCAGGGAGGTGGTGGAGTCCCCATCCCTGGAGGTGTTCGATAAAGGTGTGGCCATGGCAGCTGGGGACATGGTTTAGTGGCCATGGTGGTGCTAGGTTGGTGGTTGGACTGGAAGATCTTAGAGGCCTTTTCCAGCTGAAACAATTCCATGATTCTCTGAAGCACAGGATGGGTTTGCTGCTGGGGTGAGCAGCACTGAGCCAGCAGCGTGCCGGGGATGTGAGTGCTGCATAAGAGGGAAAACTTCCCTCTTGCTGTTTCCCCTCTGTTTTCTCTCCCAGATTGGATCAAAACCCACTAATAGATCGTTCACCTTCCGCTTGTGTGCCTCAGCGTGAGGCTCTGGCTCTCCTGCAGTGCTGGCAGAGCTGCTGCAGCTGTTGTTTGCTCCAGGATCCGGCTGGAGATGGTAGAGCAAACCCGCAGAGGGCGGTGGAGCCGAGAAGATCGCTGCCTGCGCCCTCCGCTCCCAGGCTGGCAGCAGTTAGCACCGCTCCTGGTGTGCTGTTTTGGCCTGGATTTGGCCTCCCGTGTTGAAAACACGGTGGAATTCCTGCGTTCCTCGGGAGCCAGAGGAGCAGCACGGAGGTGGAGGGGAAGGAGTCGCTGCGTGGGGAGAGCAGGGCTGGGCTGGAAGGGTGTTTGCCCAGCTGCAAGGGGCAGGGCGGGGAGCAGGGGAGCACAGCCCGACACAGGACCCGGGTAGAGGTGGCTGAACCCTCCGCAAGGGAAACAGTTTGGCGTTCTGAGGCTTACTCACAGAGAGGAACTTGGCAGGGGCTGATGTGAGCACAGCAGAGGGGACAGCCCCAGCGCAGGAAGGGTTTAGAGGGCGAGCTCCAGCTTGTGTGGTGGCAGGGGGATGGCACGGTCAAGGCTCCCCTCGGAGCCGGGGTGGCTGCTTCCCTCTGGAGCCGAGGTGGCTGCCTGGCTGGCAGGGAGCTGCCAGGAGCAGGGAGTGAATCATCCCCTCGCGTGTCTGTGCCTGGCATGGGCCTGCCCGACCCTGGGTGGCATTCGCTTCATTTCGCAGCCGGCTGTGCCCTGGAGCACAAAGACGTTTGCCCAGGGCTGAGCCTGGGCAGGAGGAGGAATGGAGAAGGCTCCAAGCAGGGCTTGGGTGGGGATTTTTTTCTGTCTTTCTCTTTTTGCCCAGAGGGTGTTGGAAGGGGATCAGTGGGGGAAAAGCAGCAGAAGCTCATAAAGAGAGGCACTGCTGAGCTGTGCAGGGTGGCAGCCTCCTCTTGCCTGCCTTAGCCTCTTCAGGATTGTTCAGCCTGGAGAAGAGGAGGCTGAGGGCAGACCTCATTGCTCTCTACACTCTCTGAAAGGAGGCTGGAGTGAGGTGGGTTTGGTCTCTCCTCCCAAGTAGCAGGGCCTAGGACAAGAGGAAATGGGCTCAGGTTGCAGCAGGGAAGGTTCAGGCTGGACATTAGGAACAATTTCTTCACCAAAAAGGTCACTGGGCACTGGCACAGGCTGCCCAGGGAGGTGGTGGGGTCACCATCCCTGGAGGGGGTTAAAACCACTTGGATGGGGAGCTTAGGGGCATGGTCTGACAGTTGTGTACAGGGAGATGTTAGGTTATGGTCGGACTGAATGATCTCAGGGTGTCTTCCAGCCAGGTGATGCTGTGCAAGCAGGCTCCTGGAGCCTCCCCAGTGAGCTGGAAGTGGGGCTTGCTGGCAGGTTTGGTGGTGCACAGGCAGAAGCCCAGGTGCCAGAGGCTGAACCCAACTACCTTAGCTGCTCTTCTGCCCAGTATGTCCTCTCTAATACATCACAAGAGTGCTGGGGTCACCTCCTGGGACCATCAGCAGGGACAGAGAAGGAGCCAAAAGCTTGCTCAAACAATTGCTGCAGGAAGACAGCTCATTTCCAGTGCCACCCCAGTTATTTATTCTTAGAGAACCACAGAGTTGTTTCAGTTGGAAAGCCCTCTGAGATCACTGAGTCCAACCATCAGCCCAACACCACCATGGCCATCAAACCACGTCCCAAAGTGTCATGGCCACAGGCTTCTTGAGCACCTCCAGGGGTGGGAACTCTACCACCTCCCTGGGCTGCCTGTTCCAGTGCCTGGCAGTTCTGAAGCTCTTTGCCACATGCTTGTGAGCATCTCTGCTTCGCCAGGTATGTGAGGGGCTGGTGGGACTGGAGGAAGGGTTGGTGATGCCCTGAAAGAAGAGCTCAGCATTGTGAACTCTAATTGCTACTAGAGCTAGCAGGGAAAAAGGGAGGAAAAATGAAAAGGAGAGAAACCAGAGGCAGTAGGAAGGGTGTGAATCCAGCTGGTGCCTGCTCAGACTTGCCAAATCTGCAGGTTTTGTTGGCCAAATCATCCTCTGTGGGGTAGCAGGGAAGAGACTTACCTGCTTCTTCCCCTTAGGGAAAAACTGAAATGGTGAAAAGGTGCCTGGGGGCAGATACAGACCAGAGGAGGTTTCAGGCAGAGCCAAGAGCTTGGCCTCTTGGCCTGGCCAGCAAGCTTTGGGAGCTTCAGCAGCAAATGGAGGTGGGGGAATGCTGTTTTTTTTCCCTTTCTGAATGGGCACAATGAAGGGAGAGATTTAAAGACAGTGGAGCTGGGAGGCTGGTTCACAGCTGTGTTTACAGGCAGCTCTTTGTGCAGAACAGAGGGAGCTGTGGATGGCAGTTTGCTCTTGGTATGAATTTCCTTCCACATGAGGCAGGGGACTAGCAGAGATGCTGCAGGACAAATGATGTGCCTAGGAGGTGGCCAATGGAGCAGTGCTGGCCTCTGACACCCCCTCCAAGAGCACACAGCTTCACTTGCACCCTCAAAATGAGCACTGCAAAGCCTTTCTGAGCTGTGAGGGGATTCATCTTCCCAGTGGGTTGCAGGCAGGAGGGATGAGCTGTGAGAGCAGCAGCTCTCCAGGATGCCTGGAGATCTATCAGTCCTTGGGCAAGCCCCCTACAAGGATCAAAGTTTTACCTTTGCTTTCCCATTTTTGGGGAGTGGGGGAGTAGTTGGCCTTGATTTGAGGTCATTCTTGTTCCTCTCTCCACTTAGCTTTCCTGGTGGGGAGTCTCCAGTTGGTCTGGCAAGTTGGAGGCTGCAGAGGAAAATTGGCTGAGGAAAAATAAAGCTACTCAGAGCCCTGCTCTAAATGTTTGTACCTGGCTGCTGATGGAAATAGTCCCCATCCAGGGCTTCTTTACAGGCTGGCAAGGCTTGGGTGGGCTTTTTTCCCTTCCAGAAATCTCAGTGTTTTCTATTTCATGCCATTCCCCACAGGCAGTTGGAGGGACATGTGAGCTCTCCTCATCCCAAGTGTTTCCCTGACCCCAGTGCAGAGCAGAAAGCACAGGAAGGGAAATGAAATATCACACTGGTCATCTTCAGTACCAGCTCCACTAATAACTCCTGGCACCATGCAGGGAGCTTTTTGGTGTGGCTGTGTCCTGTAGATAGCACCTGAGTAAGTAAGAAACTATCCCAGCCACACAGCTGCTCTCAGCAGAGGTCAGTGTGGCAGCCTGCAGGAGCAGTTCTTTGGAGGTGGCACCACAGATGGGTGAGCCTTGGGGTGCACTGCAGTCCTGTGTTGGCACGGGTGGGCATAATGTCCTAACCCTGCCCTGCACAGACCTACTGGTTAGTAAGAGAGAGCTAATAGACACTAGAGCTCCTAAGTGAGACAGGTGAGACACTGAACAGGTCGTGGATGATGCTCCTTCTGTGACAGTTTAGGAGCTACCTGTCCCCCCACCCCCCCTATGAAATCAGACTAGGCTTAGCTGTCTGGAGTTAAGAAATGAAGCTTTATAGTGGCAGCTTAGCACAAGATACAAGCAGATATTTACAATGGAATCATAGAATCAGGCAGGTTGGAAGAGAGCTCCAAGCTCACCCAGCCCAGCCTAGCACCCAGCCCTGCCCAACCAACCGACCCTGGCACTCAGTGCCCCAGCCAGGCTTGGCTGCAACACCTCCAGCCACACAGACTCCACCACCTCCCTGGGCAGCCCATTCCAATGCCAATCACTCTCTCTGACAACAACTTCCTAACAACATCCAGCCTCAACCTGCCCTGCCACAGCTTCAGCCTGGGGCCCCTTCTTCTGTCCCTGGCTGCCTGGCAGCAGAGCCCAACCCCACCTGGCTACAGCCTCCCTGCAGGCAGCTGCAGACAGCAATCAGCTCTGCCCTGAGCCTCCTCTGCTGCAGGCTGCACCCCCCCAGCTCCCTCAGCCTCTCCTCACAGGGCTGTGCTCCAGGCCCCTCCCCAGCTTTGTCACCCTTTTCTGGACACCTTCCAGCGCCTCAACATCTCTCTTGAAGTGTCCCTTCCAGTGAATACTTCAGAGCCTGACTCAGCAGGGACAATGGGCTCAAGACCTTTAGATTATCTTCTGACTGCTGAGTTTTGCTGCTCAGTAGGTCAAGGGAGGTTCTCCTTCCCCTCTGCTCTGCCCTGATGAGGCCTCATCTGGAGTACTGTGTCCAGTTCTGGGCCCCCCAGATCGAGAAGGGCAGGGAGCTGCCTGAGAGAGCACAGAGCCACAAAAACAATTAAGGGAGTGGAGCATCTTCCTTATGAGGAGAGCCAGAGGCAGCTGAGGCTGTGCTGCTGGGAGAGAAGGAGACTAAGGGCTGACCTGATTCATGTTGATAAACATGTGCAGGATGCATGCCAGGAGGCTGGAGCCAGGCTCTGCTCAGCGATGCCCAGTGCCTGGACAAGGGGCAATGGGTGGGAGTTGAGGCATAGGAGGTTCCATGTGAACCAGAGGAAGAGGGTGACAGAGCACTGGAACAGGCTGCCCAGGGGGGTTGTGCTGTCTTCCTCTGTGGAGGTATCCAAGAATCACCTGGATGCATTCCAGTGTGATCTGCTCTAGGTGCTGCTGCTCTGGCAGTGGGGCTGGAGCAGAGGAGCTGTCGAGGTCCCTTCCAGCCTCTGACATTCTGTGACTTTATGATTCTCTCCCTTCAGAGCTGTATTTGAAGCCCCCAAATTACTTCTCTGCTTACAGATGGGGCTGCTGTGGCTCTGTTGGGTTGGGTTTCTTTGGTGTGCAAGGCTCCAGTCTTCGTCTGTCAGCTTCCAGTGCCTCCCTCAGTGCCTGGAAACACCACCGAGAGAGCCATCGGCTGAAAGCAGCTTTTCACTTTCAAGGGTTTATTTGTGCTTGCTTTAAAGTATTATCTTCCTCCTAAACTCGCAGCTGCCTCGGGGCTGCAGCAGACGAGACGCAAATAAACTCTGGAGGGCTCTCCTGGAGCAGTTGGTGCAGGCTGGGCTGGGCGACAGGGGGTGGCAGTACCTGGCGGCACTGGGAGCGCTTGCCTGGGACGTGCGGCGCAGCAGGAAGCTCGGTAGGTGCCAGCGGGCTGGAATGAGCCCTTGGGAGCCAGCAGCCAGGCAGGACAAGTCAGGGCAATCCGGCAGCTGCTTGAGTCTGCCCCGAGGACCCTTTTATCTACCCAAGATGGCACAAACTGCCGTCGGCCCTGCCAAGCTCAGCCCAGCGGTGGTCCCAAGGAGGATGCTGCAGCCTGGCTGCGAATTGCTGAAGGTGGCAATGGTGCAGCAGCCCTTGGGAGGCAAAGGCAGGGGGGCAGGGGTGTGAGGAGAGGTCCAGAGAGCCCTCCCCACACCTGTCCCCATTGGCAGTGGTGAGCTCCTCTAGGGGGCAGCTGGCACTCCCTCAGCCACCATGCCACCCTTGCTCAGATGCCATATCACACCCGAGGGCAGCTGGCACTCCCCCAGCAGTGGTGTCACCCATGGGAGCTGCTAGGCCTCCCTGGGACACCCTGTCACTTTCACGAGGCTGCTGCCCACCCCCGAACCACCCTGTCACCCCGAGAGGCTGCCCTGATGCCATGCCACCCTCAGGAATGACCCAGCCTCCCTCAGCCACCATGTGCCTTGGGGGCTGCTGGGCCTCCCCCTGCTGCCATAGAATCACAGAATCAAGCAGCATTGCAGAGAGCTCCAAGCTCATCCAGCCCAACCTAGCACCCAGCCCTGCCCAACCAACCAGACCATGGCACTCAGTGCCCCAGCCAGCCTTGGCTGCAACACCTCCAGCCACACAGACTCCACCACCTCCCTGGGCAGCCCATTCCAATGCCAATCACTCTCTCTGACAACAACTTCCTAACAACATCCAGCCTCAACCTGCCCTGCCACAGCTTCAGCCTGGGGCCCCTTCTTCTGTCCCTGGCTGCCTGGCAGCAGAGCCCAACCCCACCTGGCTACAGCCTCCCTGCAGGCAGCTGCAGGCAGCAATGAGCTCTGCCCTGAGCCTCCTCTGCTGCAGGCTGCACCCCCCCAGCTCCCTCAGCCTCTCCTCACAGGGCTGTGCTCCAGGCCCCTCCCCAGCCTTGCTGCCCTTCTCTCAACACCTTCCAGCACCTCAACATCTCTCTGCAATGGAGGAGCCCAGAACTGGACACAGCACTCCAGGGGTGTCCTGAGCAGTGCTGAGCACAGGGGCAGAAGAACCTCCCTTGTCCTGCTGCCCACACTGCTCCTGAGCCAGCCCAGGATGCCATTGGCTCTGCTGCCCACCTGGGCACTGCTGCCTCCTCTGCAGCTCCTCTCTCCCAGCACCCCCAGGGCCCTCTCTTTCCTCCTGCCTGCTCTCAGGCACTCTGTCTCCAGCCTGTAGTGCTCCTTGGGGTTGTTGTGGCCAAAGTGCAGAACCCTGCCCTTGGCCTTGTTCAATCTCATCCCCTTGGCCTCTGCCCACCCATGCAGCCTGGCCAGGTCCCTCTGCAGGGCTCTCCTGCCCTCCAACAGCTCCACAGCTGCTCCTAGCTTGGTGTCATCTGCAAACTCACTGCTGCTGGACGCAGTCCCCGGTCCAGATCATCAATGAAGATACTGAGCAGGACCGGGCCCAGCACTGATCTCTGGTGCCAGCTGCCAGCTGGCTGTGGCACCATTCAGCACCACTCTCTGGGCCCTGCTCTCCAGCCAGTTCTTGACCCTTATCAGAGTGGATCATGTCGCCCTCGGGCCGGTCTGTCATGAGGGGCTGTCATGCCACGGTGCCGCCCCTGCCAGCTGCGCCAGGAGCCCGGGACACGGCTGCAGGGCGCAGGACTGACAGCGGGGCGGTGAGTGAGACAACTCCGCTCTGCTCCAGGGCCCGCGGTGGGGTGGGTGCCGCAGCAGCCAGGGGCTCCCTTCCAACCCCGCTCCCTCCCCGCCGAGCGCTGCCGAAGTCTCTCCGGGCCAAGCCGAAAGCACCCGAGGCCGCGGGCTCGCCGCTCCCGAGAGGCTCCGAAGCCTCCCGAGCGCCTCCCGCCTGGGCGGGAATCTCTGCTCCGAGCCCCTCCAAGTCTTCCCGAACGCCCTCACGGCCTCCGTGTCCGGAAATAGCCGAAGTTTGCCGAGCGCGGGGGTCACGGGAGGTGCCGCTCTGAGCGGGGAGGGAGGCGGGGAGCAGGGGAAGGAGGACGCGTGCGCCCGCGAAGGTGTCCGGAAGGAGCCGAGGGTTTCCGAACGGTATCGCTAGCGAGTAGCTCCGGAAAGAGCCGAAGGTTACCGAACGCCAGTGGGCCGAGCGGCTCCGGAGCGGCCCGAAGGCGCCCGAGCGTCCGTCCTGCCGGACTGCTGGAGGCGGCCGCAGCGCCATGTTTGATGCTCCGCTACTTCAGTGAGGAAAATCCGCCGGCATCGCCCGAGAGCCGCTACCGCGAAGGGCTCCGCTGCCCCCGGGGAGGGGGACCGAGACCCCCCGCCGCCGGCGGCTCATGAGCAGCGCGGCCTGAGCCGCTTCCCCCCCTCCCTCCCTCCCTCCCCTCCCCGCCGGCCCCTCTCCCGTCCCCTCCCCGCGCCGAGCCCCTCCGGGAGGCGCGTTGTCACGGAGACCGGCGCCGGTGCCGGCCCGCCGCGCTGCCCCGGCCGCCGCACCAGCCCCCGGCCCGCTCCCCGGCTCCCCCCCGGCCCCGGCCCTGCTCCCCGCCGGGGGGTGGTGGCTCCGCTTGGCGATGAGTTTACCGCAGAAGGCGGCTTTGAAACCCGGCGCGGCGGCGGCGGCGGGGACCGGCCCCGGGAGCGGGGCGGCGGCGGCAGCGGCGGCAGGGCCGCCTCCCCCCTCGGCACCCCCTCACCCGGCGCCGGCGCCTCACCCCAACATCAGGGCCTTGCCGCCCCAACCACCCCAGCAGTATCCTTTGCCCAGGGCGGGTGGGCTCGGTGGTGGCGACAGCCCCTTCCCCACAGCCAGCGGGGCCCGGGGAAGGGGCGGTGAGGGGCCTAGGGGTCCCCTCAGGTTCGGGGGGTTGTGTGTGGCTCGGGGGGTGGCGGCTGGGGGCTCCCCGCGCCTGTGTGTGTGTAAGGTTCCCCTCACGCAAACAGGGGGCTGCACCTGCCGGGGTGGGGAAGGGGGTGCCTCATCCCCTCCCTGCACCGAGGGCTGCTTTGGGGCTTCACTGCCTTCCCCTGGGGCAGGCGGGGGGTCCCCAGCCGCTGTCTGTGCCCCCGCCCTGCCCTCGGGAGCAGCGGTGACCCCCAAGGGTAAACTTTTAATTGCCAATCGCTCTTCGGCTCTGCTCCGGTGCTGCCCAGGTAAGTGCTGGGGTTTTGTTATTCTCTTTTTTATTTGAGCCAGACGAATTTTAGCTCAGGGTTTGCCGCCTGGGGGCTGATTTTTTTTTTTTTTTAAATTTTAAATTTCTTTCGTATTTTTCCCCCCTCTCTCGGTGTGATTTCTCTATGTTTATTTATTTATTTCCCTACTCGGCTGGTGGAAATCCTTCTCGGGTGGAATGTCTTGCGGAGCAGCCAGGCCTTGTGTTGAGTGAGTTGGGGGAGGGTGAAGGAGGGAAGCAGAAGGGTTGTGTGTGGGGGTCCCACTGCCCTAAAAATCCATCCCCCCTCCCTCTCCACCGCCGCGGCCGCTGCCACAAAAAGAGGCCGCCGATGGGTTTTAAAGGTCTTCGCTTCTCCGCTGCGACTAGGCCCCGAGTCAGGAGGCAAATACTGCAGGGATCAGCAGCCCAGAGTGGGGTGGCCAAGCCGCCGTGCCCGGCCCGGGGTTTGCCACCCTGCCTCTTGACAGCACCCACGCTGCCGGGCTGCCTTTTGCTCTCCACACCCCTTCGACCAAGTTTTTGGGGAGCGTGAAGTGGGGGAAAAAAAAGAAAACCCGAACAACCAACCAACAAACCATCCCAAAGAAGGCAGCCCCGGAGGTGGTGAATTACCGGCGTGCCGAGCGGCCCCGGCGGCGGGGCGCAGGGGACGGCGGCAGCGTGGTCGGTGGCTATCGGCGGCTTGGGGGTTTCGCTTGTGGAAGCGCCGGGTGGGTTTTTGTGCTGAGGGTTCCCGCAGCAGTGTTTGCTGGCCGTGTTCTTCAAGGAATGTGTTCGCTTGGATAATGCTGCTGCTGCTTGTTGTTGTTGCTGTTGCTCTCACTTTCATTTCTGAGGTGGGAAAAGGGAGCCTTTTTCTAATCACTTTTAAGCCCATTGTTTTCCTTCAGCTTCCGGCAAGACTCGCTCTTGCCATGACAACAAACGCCTTGCTGAAATCGGGAGAGGGTTGAGGCTGGGGATTTGTTTGGGTCAAGTGAAAAACCTCTTGAGGATTTCGGAGGCGGCTGGGGAGGAACCTTTCTCTCTGCTCTTCTGTAATTGCAGTGTGCGCTTTGTCGGAGAGGGGTGGGAAAAAGTGCCCAAGGTGCTGTCATTATAGAGTCCGTGGAGTGGTGGGCAGGAAAACTGTTGCTCGGAGGTACCAGAGGAAATGTTGCTGGGTTTTGAGTGATGTGCCAAGTGTTAGAGTGGGAACACCAGCCGGCATGCACCGACGGAGTCGTGCTGGGCTGATCTTCCCAGCGAGGTGCTCGCTTGGCTGGAAGAGGTCTTTCCTTCATAGTGAATGTGATGCTTGGGTGCCTTGGCTGTTGGAAGGGCTGGAGATTGCCTGGCTGTGGGATCAGGAGTGTGCTAGGCTTCCAGAAGCACTTCATTTCCAAGTTATCAAAAGCACCGTGGAGGGACTTCACTACTTCTCCAACTGCTTCTTGGAGTGCTTCTTGTTGAGAGTGAGCTTGTTGGTGGTTTGTGAGAGTGGCTGTGCCATCCTGGCTCAAGCAGGGGGGGCACTTCTGAATGCCTCTTGTTGAGGGTGAGCTTGGTGGTGGCTGGCGAGAGCAACTGTCCTGTCCTAGCTCAGAGTGATGTCTCCAAACACTTCTTGTTGAGGGTAAGCTTGGTGGTGGCTTGTGTGAGTGACTGTGGCATCTTAGCTCAGACAGAGGGATGTCTCTGAAGGCTTCTTGCTGAGGGTGAGCTTGGTGGTGTTTTATGAGAGTGGCTGTGTTCAGACAGGAGGACACCACTTCTTTTGAGTGTTGTTACAAGCTGTATGAGGTGATGAAGCTCTGAACTCAGCCTGCAAATGGAAAGCCTTGGGAAGGAACGGGCAAGACTGGAGAAGTTGTTTGGAGATGGTGGGGTAGTGTGTCCCGTCCCTGGAGCCCAACTGCCTGACTCCTAGGGGAGTGGGGAAGCATCAGGTGGAGCTGGCAAGCTGATGTTCTAACGGTGGGGTGGCTACAGTGATGGAGGCTGATCTTTACAGCTGTGCCTGTGCTGAAAGCACCTTGTATTTGCCCAGCATGAGCTCCCAGAGTGCTCCTTTGTCCTGTGATCTACTCACACTGTGTGTGTGCACCTCCAGACCTTTTGGGTGAGCTGTGTTGAGGTGTCCTGACTATCCTGTGACCTACCCAGACTCTGTGCGTGTCTCCAGACCTTTTGGGTGAGCTGTGTTGGGGTGTCCTGGCTCTCTTGTAACCTACCCAGACTCTGTGCGTGTCTCCAGACCTCTTGTGTGAGCTGTGTTGAGTTGTCCTGGTTGTTCTATTTTGCCCTCCCCTACAACTCGTGTGTGCATTCAGATAGTAAACAGCAGCACTAACCTGAAGCTGTTACCTTCTCTGAGCGCTGCTGCCGCAGCCAGGCGTGGGGAGCAGAGTTCAGCTGTGATTTACTGCAGGGCAGGAGGTCACCTGAGTTCAGCTTTATTTTTAGCTCTGTTTAGTTTCTCTTTTATTTTTTCCTTTTTTTTTTTCTTTTCTCTGATACCACTCTTGAGGCAGCAACATCCTCCAGATGATAAAGTTTAGTTGCAGGTTTCTTCTGGCAGAGCACTGTGAAGTCCTCTTATGGCAGCACAGAGGTTTATTTGCTGATGTGGGATGGCTTATTGCATGGGAACAGGGAGACCAAGGCTCTGATTTGGGTTTTTTAAACTGCTTGGTGAAGTTTGTATCTCTGGAAACGTGTGGGTTTAAGTGCTTAATACATCATGAAATAAAAGAGTTATCTGTAATTGAGGGGGAAAAAAAGAATTGGATGAGAGAGAGAGCTGTGCAGGACAGAGGACACCTACATTTGGAAGGAGGCCTTAAAGAGGGGAGATTAAAATCCAGAGGGGAGAAAGGATTAAAAAAGTATTTCTTAAAGGATACTGAAGCTGAGGAGTGATGGATACAACAGAGAAATCTTCTGATGGGATGGAAGTGATTCTGCTCCTCTGCTCTGCTGCTCAGACCCCACCTGCAGCACCGTGTCCAGTTCTGGGGCCAACAGAAGAGGGACATGAAACTGTTGGAGAGGGTCCATGAAGACGATCAGAGGCTGGAGAACCTCCCCTGAGGGGACAGGCTGGGACAGTTGGGGCTGTTCAGCCTGGAGAAGAGAAGGCTGCAGGGAGAGCTTAGAGCAGCCTTGCAGTGCCTGAAGGGGCTGCAGGAGAGCTGGGGAGGAACTCTGGACAAGGGCTGGGAGTGCCAGGAAGAGGGACAGTGGCTGTGAGCTGGGAGAGGGAAGACTGAGAGTGGAGATGAGGAAGAAATTCTTCACAGTGAGGGTGGGGAGAGACTGGCACAGGTTGCCTAGGGAGGCTGTGGCTGCCCCCTGCCTGGAGGTGTTCCAGGCCAGGTTTGATAAGGCCTTCAGCTTGAGCAGCCTGTGCTGGTGGGAGGTGTCCCTGCCCATGGCACTGGATGATCTTTAAGGCCCCTTCCAACTCGAACCATTCTATCAGTCCATCCTGCAATGGAACAGGGCAGAACTTTGAGGAATTTCCTTAACACTGCCTTCGAGAAGTGAAGTTTTCTGTCAGAGTAAGCTGGGATGGTTTTGTGGCTCTGGTTGTGCTGAGTGTTGGATCAAACCTGATCTCAGACAGCAGCTGTGTCCAGACCTTGTTGGTAGTGTTGCAGCTGGATTCCAACCTGTCTTGGGTGGTGTGGGACAAGGGAGGCTGTAACTGTGTCAGTCTGCAGTGATGCCCAGAGGGATGGCAGCAAACATCCACCTGCTCTGCTCACCTTTTGGGCTGTCTCTGAGGTGTGAGTGCCAATGCAGTCAATTGTTCTTGCAGAACAACTTCCTCCATGAAACTGGGGGGTAAGGAGGGTGGGCTCCATGCTGCCAGCTCCCTGCACACCCCTGCTGGATCTTGGTGGCGCTTGTGACACCAGCTAACCCTCACCGTGTTTCTTTGCCCTCCCTCTTGCTCCCCCCTGAGAGTCAATTATTTTTCATGCTCTTTAACAAGTCCCCACCCTGGGACTGAATTTTGTGGCTCAGTAGAATTAGGTCAGCAGTTTGCTCCCAGCCCAGAAGTAGACAAGCAGTGGTGTGAAGGACAAGGAGATTGATTGCTGTGAAGGCTGGGGGATGTGGCAGGTCTGCTGGCACTTCAGGGTTAATGTAATTCTGTACCTTGGAGCCAAATTAGAGCTCTGGGCTGGTGTCAGGAGGTTTTTTGTTTTCTTTTCCAAACTTCCTTGTGTTTGGAGGCAGTTCAGCTTCCTGGTTGTTGATGGGCTCTGTGCAGGCACCAGTAAACTTGACCTTAATATATCACTGTGGCTGTTTGAGTGTGAGATTGGGTGTCTCTGGGCTCGCCTGCTTCTCAGGTTATAGCAGCAGGGCAATCGTGGCAGGTTCAGGATGGGTTTTAACAGATGGTCATTTAAAACCTTCCCTTTCTTCCCCCATTTTGGTTCCCTTTCCAGAAAGCTCAGTGTTTTGGGGGGATTTCTGTGGGAAGTAGCTCATTGCTGTGTGTAGAAATGTGTGTTGTGTTGGTGCAGCCTCAGGAAATGCAGGTTCTTTTGAGTTACTGCAGCTGGAGTCCCTTTCAGGCAGCACTGTGCTGGTTCCTGCCCTGCTGGCTGGCATCATCTGGAGGTGAGCAGCTTCCCATAAGCCCAGGAACGTGGCAAGAAATTGATGGAATCACAGAATGGGTTGGATTGGAAAGGACTGGCCTTAAAGATCATCCAGTTCCAACCCTCTGTCATGATCAGGCCTTCAACACTCCAGGCAGGGGACAGCCACAACCTCCTTGGGCAGCCTGTGCCAGTCTCTCCCTACCTTCACTCTCAACAATTTCTTCCTTATCTCCAGTCTCAATCTCCCCTCTCCAAGCTCAAAGCCATTGTCTCTCATCCTGACACTCCCAGCCCTTGTCCTGCATCTGAGTTGGGGCAATCCCAAACAAATGCAGGCTGGGCAGTACCAGGCTGGAGAGCAGCCCTGAGGAGAGGGACCTGGGGGTGCTGGTAGACGAGAGGCTCAAGAGGAGCCAGCAGTGTGCACTTGCAGCCCAGAGGGCCAACCAGATCCTGGGCTGCAGCAGTGTGGCCAGCAGGGCCAGGGAGGGGATTCTCCTCCTCTGCTCTGCTCTACTGAGACCCCACCTGGAGTCCTGCATCCAGCTCTGGAGCCCCTGGGACAAGAGGGCTGTGGAGATGCTGGAGAGTGTCCAGAGCAGGGCCAGGAGGGTGCTCAGAGGCTGCAGCAGCTCTGCTGTGAGCACAGCCTGAAAGAGTTGGGGCTGTGCAGGCTGGAGCAGAGGAGGCTCCCAGGGGACCTTCTTAAGGCCTTCCAGGATCTGAAGGGGGCTACAAAAAAGCTGGAGAGGGACTTTTTAGGCTCTCAAGGAGTGGCAGGACTGGGGAGGATGGAGCAAAGTTGGAGGTGGGGAGAGTGAGGCTGGAGGTGAGGAGGAAGTTGTTGAGCAGGAGAGTGGTGAGAGGCTGGAATGGGTTGCCCAGGGAGGTGGTTGAGGCCCCATGGCTGGAGGTGTTTGAGGCCAGGCTGGCTGAGGCTGTGTGCAGCCTGCTCTAGGGTAGGGTGTCCCTGGGCATGGCAGGGGTTGGCACTGGCTGCTCCTTGTGGTCCCTTCCAGCCCTGACTGATTCTATGATTTGAACTCCCTCCCCAGCTGTCCTGTAGCCCCTTTCAGGTACTGGAAGGCTCCTCAGTCTCTCTCAGTCTTCCTGGAGACTAAGATCTTCCTGGAGCCTTCTCCAGGCTGAAGAGCCCCAAGTCTTGTAGCCAGTCTTGTAGCTGATCATCTTTGTAGCCTCCTCTGCATCCACTCCAGCAATTTGATGGAGGTTTGTGCATCTGGGGAGGGTGTGTGACAGGAGAGAGGCTTCTGCAGTACAGGAATGGAGGGTGTGAGAGATCAGGCGTGAAGCTGAGGTGAGTTGCTGGCAGCACTTCCCTGCTGTTGTGCCAGTGAAGGGGGACTGTGGTAGGAGTCTTCTGGCTCAGTTAAGACTGAAGAGGATTTGGGTATGTGAGGATTCTTCCAGTGAGTAAAAAGTTGAGCTGGAGGGGAAAGTGCCCAAGAATCGTGTGAGAGGATCTTCAGTGCATGCTGAAGGATCAGATCTCTGGTTTGGTCTCTCTGGGAGTTAGGAGCCCACACCATGTCCCCTTGCTGTCTGCTTCCACTTCAAGGGACATGTGCTGCACTGCGTGCTGCAGCCTCGCTGCTCTCTGGGGCTGGCCTGTGGATGGCTTCGAAGATGAGGACCCAGGGATTAGGAAGCTGCTTGGGCATGAAAGGCAGCCTGGAGTGTGATGGTAGCTTTTGTGCAGAGCACATCAGGTGGATCAGCTCCGGCTCTGGGTGCCTTTGACACTGATCTGGAGCTAAAAGGGGAGCACTGTTGGAAGTCCTTTTGCAAATGCTGGTGGCAGCCACTCATGAGTGAGGCTGTTCGGAGCCTTGCAGTCATGAAGGGGAAGGAGTGGTGAGAGGTGGGACGGAGCGGAGGAACTGGGCTGGGATCTGAGGTGCTCCTTGCTCTCTGTCGCTTGAGTTCAGGGCTGAGCTCTCTCAGCTCCCAGCTGGGTGAAAGGAGAGAAGGGACATTGGTGTTGTCCAGGGAGCATTTCCTTGTGGGGAGTGTCTGAAGCTGTGGAGATCAAACATCTTGGGAGGGTCTGCCACAGGAGAGGAGCTTCTGAGAGCGCCGAGACTGTCCCCGCTGCTCCACGGCTGCGGCCGTTCTGCAGAGGAGGAGCAGGCCAGGGCTTTGTGAGCCCTCTGCCAAAGACTGAAGTGCTTTTAGACCTCTGTGCCATCTGCCCTGTTGGTGTTCCCCAGCCTTGGCACCGCTGAGCATCCTTGCAAGCAGAAATCCCTTCAATTTATTTAATGACAAAAGCTAATCAGGTTATAGCGCGGCCGTGGCCGTTCACCAGCTTTGTGAGGCTTCTGTGGGGAGGTGTTTGGGAGAGAGCTCTGCTTCCAAAACTGATTTCACATGGCCTGTTTTCCTCTCAGCCCTGAGGATGTGACTGGGGATGCTCTCCAGCAGAAGTCTGCAGGAGAAGCTTCCCTCAGCCAGCTCAGCCTGTGTGTATGTAACACACAGCACTGATGTTGGGCCATGGGCTGAGTTTTTATCTGTATTAAGAAGTTGATGAGAGAGTAGTAGGAGAACAAATAACTTCCCATTGAGATGTTGGGACACTGAAGGATTTGGTATCCTGTGTGCATGAAGAGGAGGGTGGCCAGCAGGTCAAGGGAGGCTCTTCTCTCCATCTACTCTGCCCTGGTGAGACCACAGCTGGAGTATTGTGTCCAGTTCTGGGCTCCCTGATTCAAGAGGGATGAGGAACTACTAGAGAGAGTCCAGTGGAAGCTGTGAGGATGATAGAGGGGCTGTGGAACATCTGTTTGAGGAGGAAAGATTGAGAGACTTGGGACTGTTTAGCCTGTAAAAGAATAGCCTGAGAGGGGATCTTGCTAATGCTTCTATCTGAAGGGTGGATGTGAAGAAGCAGCAGCCCAGACTCTTCAGTGGTGCCTTGTGATAGGGTTAGGAGCAGCAGACACAAACTGAAACTCAGAGAAGCTTCAACTCACCATGAGGAGAAACTTTGTGAGAGTGCTGGAGCCCTGGGGCAGGCTGCCCAGAGAGGTGGTGGACATTCAGGACCCTCCAGGATGTTTTCCTGTGTGACCTGCTCTGGGCGATCCTGCTTTGGCAGGGGGGTTGGACTGGATGATCTCCAGAGGTCACTTCCATCCTCACTATTCTGTGATGTTCATCTGTGCACAAGAGTTTTGCCCATCACCCTGGGGCTGAGAGGCTCTCTGATGGTGGCAGGCTGGAGCATTTGCTGCCTTTTTGTTTGGTAGGAGGTCAGCAGTAGGAAGATCTCTCTGCAGAAGCCCTGGGTAACCTATATTTTCTTTTTCTCCCTAATCCAGCAATTTCAGGGCTAGTCAACTGTCAAGTTTAGTTGTGTGTAAATCCTCTAATGTGATTAGAGTTGCTGGAATTTCTGCTCTGGGGAATTAGAGAAGGGCAGCATCTCTGGGTACAGGCACTGCACTGGGGAGAAGCTGCAGCTGCTGGCAGAGGCTCTGCTGCAGTGAACCTGGTGCTCGTTATGGGGCATGAAGGTGTGAGTGGAGGAGTCAGTGTGCCTTCTGGTCTGGAGGAACCAGGGGAACTGATTTTGCTTTCTTTAAAGGAGTGTAGTCATAGAATCACAGAATGGTAGGGGTGGGAAGGGGGTCTCTGGAAATCATCCAGTCCAAACCCTGCCAAAGCAGGGTCCCCTAGGGCAGGTCACGCAGGAACATATCCAAATGGGTTTTGAATGTCTCAAGAGATGGAGACTCTGCAGCCTCTCTGGGCAGCCTGCTCTGGGGATCCAGCACCCACACAGCAAAGAAGCTTCTCTTCATGTTGAGGTGAAACTTCTGGGCCTCTACTTTGTGTCCATTCTTCCTTGTCCTATCACAGGACACCACTGACAGGAACCTGGCTGTTTTTTGAGACTCACCCTTCAGATGTTTCTGTTTGTCCAGATCCCTTCTCAGGCTGCTCCTCTCCAGGCTCCACAGCCCCAGGGCTCTCAGCCTTTCCTCATCACACAGATGTTCCAGTCCCTTCATCATCCTCATAACCTCTCCTGGACTCTCTCCAGTAGTTCCCTGCCTCTCTTGAACTGAGGAGCCCAGAACTGGCCCCAGGGCTCCAGAGGTAATCTCACTAAGGCAGACTAGAGGGGAGGGAGCACCTCCTGGCCACACTCTTCTTCGTGCACCCCAAGAGTCTGTTTGCCTTCTTGGTCAGGTGAAGTCAGTGTGACTTTCAGAGGCTGTCCTTTATGCTTGGTGGTGATCCCAGGAACTTCTGGGTGCAGCTTCCTTTTCCAGAGCTTTTGTTCTGCCTCCCCACTAGCAATTGTAGAACAGCTGGAAGAAAGAAAATAGAATGGGTTCTTCAAAAAGGAAGGGATCAAGGGGAGGAGCACGAAAGGAGCTCTTAGATGAGGATATTTTCTCTCACCTGTTATTCTTGTGCTGTGGTAGGTATGTTTGGAAGATGTCTCAGTGCCAGCTCTCCCTTCTCCTAGTAGCTGGGAGTGCTGCTGCTGCTGCTGGTGGGACTTAAGTCAGATTGCTGCTGGGCAGGTATCTGGGTTAATGGGATGGCTTTTGGGTGTTTGATGTCTTTCCTGACAGGAAAACAACGCTCCCTGCTGCCACTGGGCCTTAGGAATTGCTGTTGCCTATGTTTGCTGTGAGCTCACCTGAGAGGGAGGAAAAAAGAACAAACTTCCTTATGCTGAGGTTGTATGAGGCTGGAGAAGGCTGAGAGGGGATCTTAAGAGTGTTTACAAATACCTGAAGGGTGCTGTCAGGAAGATGGGGCCAGGCTCTTGTCAGTGGTGCCCTGTGATAGGACAAGGGGCAATGGGCACAAACTGGATCCCCAAAGCTCCAACTTAACCTCAGGAGAAACTTCTTTGCTCTGTAGGTGCTGGAGCCCTGAAGCAGGCTGCCCAGAGAGATTTTGGACTCTCCTTCTCTGGAAACTTTCAAGACCCAGCTGGATGTGTTCCTGGGTGACCTGCCCTGAGTGACTTTGCTCTGGCAGGCAGCTTGGCCTAAATGATCTCCAAAGGTCCCTTATGACCCCTAACATTCTGTAATTCTATGATTAAATAAGTTGTGCCCCCCCTGAAAAAGAAGTTTCTGCTGGTAGTTGTAACACTTTACTGTGTCCTTTATCTGGACTAGAGCTTTAAATATGCCTGCAATAAAAGCAAAGTGGCTTCTAGAATGTGCATCTTGAGTGTAGAACATAGTGGTCGAGGACAGAGTGTTGCTAGAGATCTCCAAAGCCTCAGTGAAGTGTTGAAATGGGCTGGGACTTGTCGAGGTGCATGGAGCAGCTGCTCCTTTCCAAGCAGTTGAGCTCAGCAGGACTGAGACTCTGGTGCTCTGAGTTAGTTTCTACATGGGAATAACTCTGAAGCTCACAGGCGTGGAGATAGGCTGAGGGAGGAGCTGGAGGTGTTCAGCCTGGAGAAGAGAAGACTCCAGGAGGACCTTAGAGCTACCTTCCAGTAGCTGAAGGGATTCTGCAAGAAGGCTGCAGAGGGACTTTTGCTGAGGCTGTCTGGAGAAGGGGAGGAATGGTTTGAAGCTGAGGGAGAACAGGGTGAGAGTGGAGCTGAGGAAGAAGTTCTTCAGTATGAGGGTGGTGAGAGTCTGCACAGGCTGCCCAGGGAGGCTGTGGATACTGCACCTCAGAGGGTGTTCAAGGTAAGGATGGATGAGGCCTTCAGCTGAGTCTAGATGAGAGGCATCCCTGCCCATGGCAGGAGACTGAAGCAGATGACCTCCGAGGTCCCTTCCAACCTGAGCCATTCTGTGGTCATCCCTGCTCACCCCCAGGGAGTGGACTTCACTGGTACATCCTCAGGGTGGGAGGAGAAGGAATCTTGCTGCCAGTCTTTGAGTTTACTCTGATGCTGCGAAAACACTGAGCAGGGAAGAGTTAATGCAGTTAAAGCTCTGAAATAACACAGATTTACCTGAGTTTGGAAAGCTTTTGGGAAGTGGAAACTAATAACCAGAGCAGGATTCTCTTTGGGGAATGCCAGCTGCTGGTTTGTGTGTTTGGGTTTGGCGGACACGTGAGAGTCTGGGAGTGAGTTACTAAGAGTCCTCCAGTTTAAACCTCTGCCTTGCTGGTGGCATTTGCAAATCCACTTGAGCTAATGCAGTGGCTGTGCTGCTGGTGGGCTGGAAAAGGAGTTCCTAGGGAGCTGGGGAAGTTACTGTGCCTTAAACTGGTGATTTCTGGGCTTCCACTAAGAAGCAGAAGTCACAGAAGCCTTCCCTCTTGTCAGACTGAGCAGGAGACTTTTCCTGGAGGCATCAAAGGGTTTTTTTAATGATACTTCCAACAGCTTTAGTTTTTTTTGTTGGCCACTGACTCAGAAAGGCTCCAAACATCCTGAAGAGAGAACATGGCTGTAAAAACCCAGGAGTGTAGTATTGGCTTCAGTTTCTTTCTCACCAGTGCTCACAGATACAGACACCACTGACTGGATGGGCTTTCTTCAAATGGGCTGCTGGAGTGAGGCCAGAGGGGGCCACAAAGGTGATGGCAGGGCTGGAGCAGCTCTGCTGTGAACACGGGCTGGGGGGGGGCAACCTGGAGAGGAGAAGACACCAGAGCTGCCTGCCAGTGCCTGAAGGGATCCTGCAGGAAGGCTGCAGAACTTCTGCTGAGGCTGTTTGGAGGCAGGCCAAGGGGGAATGGTTTGAAGCTGAAGGAGAGTAGGGTTGGACTGGATCTGAGGAAGAAGTTCTTAAGCATGAGGGTGGTGAGAGCCTGGAACAGGTTGCTCAGGGATGCTGTGGCTGCCTCCTCCCTGGGAATGTCCAAGGCCAGATTGGATGAGGCCTTGAGCAACCAAGTCTATCTCAGAGGTGTCCCTGCCTGTGGCAGGAAGGTTTCAGTAGATAATCTCTGAGGTCTGTACCAACCTGAACCATTCAAGGATTCTATGAAATCACTTTTCTGGGCTGTTCTAGATGTGTGAGATGCAAATGAGTTCTGCTGCCAAGCTGCCTCTGCAACCTGGGTTTTCTGTTTTCCAGCATTGTGCTTTAAAGGAGGTTTCCAGGTGTCACTTAAAGGAGACACCAAATGTCATTTTCAGTGGGTTTAAGCTGTTCAGCTTGATGGTATTCATGGATTGTATTTGTTAATCCTATTCATTACACCTCCAAACTCCCTTTTTGAACAAGCAAACAGAAAAAGTTCCTTGCAGAAAGAAACTCTGGAGAAGGGTCTTGGAGTCCTGGGGGTCAGTGAGTTATCCATGGGACAAAAATGTGTCCTCATGGCCTCTCCTGGTGTTAATGAAGAGGAGTGTGGTCAGCATGTCACAGAAGGAGATTCTCCAAGTGCAAGGTCCTGCATCTGGGTCAAGCCAATGCCAAGCACAAATCCAGGCTGGGCAGTGCCAGGCTGGAGAGCAGCCCTGAGGAGAGGGAACTGGGGGTGCTGCTGGAGGAGAAGCTCAGCAGGAGCCAGCAGTGTGCACTTGCAGCCCAGAGAGCCAAGCAGAGCCTGGGCTGCAGCAGCAGCAGTGTGGCCAGCAGGGCCAGGGAGGGGATTCTCCCCCTCTGCTCTGCTCTGCTGAGACCCCGCCTGGAGTCCTGCATCCAGTTCTGGAGCCCCTGGGACAAGAGGGCTGTGGAGAGGCTGGAGAGTGTCCACAGCAGGGCCATGTGAGACCCTGGAATGGGTTGTTCAGGGAAATGGTTGAGGCCCCGTGGCTGGAGGTGTTTAAGGCCAGGCTGGATGAGTCTCTGCCCAGCCTGATCTAGGGTAGGATGTCTCTGCCCATGGCAGGGGGGTTGGAACTGGCTGATCCTTGTGGTCCCTTCCAGCCCTGACTGAGTCTATGATTCTATGATTCCCCTCTGCTCTGCCCAAGAGAGACCACATCTAAAGTTCTGGGTCCAGTTCTGGCTTCCCTAGTTCAAGAGGAAAGTGATCTGGAGAGATCTGCTGGAGAGAGTCCAGCAGATGCTATGAGGATGATGAAGGGACTGGCACAGCTGTATGATGAGGAAAGGCTGAGAGGCCTGGACCTTTTAGCCTGGAGGAGAGCAGGCTGGCAGCCAGGAGATCTGATCATTATAAACATCTGGAGGGTGAGTCTCAAGAAGGGGCCAGGCTCATGCCAGTGGTGCCCTGTGATAGAACAAGGAGCAATGGACGCAAAGTGGAAGCCCTGAAGTTTCACCTCATCGTGAAGAGAAGCCTCATGTTTACAGATCTCCCAAGGGTGAGTCTCAAGAAGGGGCCAGGCTCATGCCAGTGGTGCCCTGTGGTAGGATGAGAGGCAGTGGATGTGAATTTGGAAGCCAGGAAATTCCACCTCAACATGAGGAAAAACCTCTTTACCTTGAGGGTGTTGGAGCCCTGGAGCAGGCTGCCCAGAGAGCTTGTGGAGACTCCATCTCTTGAGACCTTCAGGGCCCATCTGTGACTTTCTCTAGGTGAACCTGCTTTGGCCTTGAAGATCTGCAGAGGTCCCTTCTAATCCCAACCTTTCTATGGTCCTGTTTGGTTCTGAGGTTGTGCACCAAGGTCGACTTGCAACTGTTACTCCTGTGCCCCAGAAAGGGTAGGGTTCAGCTGCAGTGCCTGTGGCAGTGGTACCTGTGCTGCAGCAGTCACCCAAACAATTGTTGCTGGCACTTGGCACGGTCCCCACAGCTGCTTGCTGAAGCCAAAGCAGAATTTATCTGCCCAGGCTGACATCAAGATCATTAAATAAATGAATGAATTGCACTGTCACCAAACTGCCATTCTGGCAACCAAAGAACGTGGGAATTTTATAGGCAGGACCTCTGTGCTGAATGTCTTCTTGAATGGCCTGGATGGCAGCAGTGGGAGCAGTCAGCAGAAAGCTTTCTAGCAAAATGTGTGCCTGAATGAGAGTGGTGCTGGGAAAGCCTGAGTCCTGACACAGCTCTGTGCCTGACTGTTAGCCTGTGAAGGGTCTTCTGAAGGCCTTGGGTTGGGGCTATCCCAAGCACATATCCAGGCTGGCTGAGGAGTGGCTTGAGAGCAGCCTTAGGGAGAAGGGTTTGGGGTTGTCAGTTGGTGAATGGTTGCTGGCAGCCCAGCAGGCAGCTGTGTGCTGAGCTGCATTTGAAGTAGGGAGAGCAACAGCACAGAGAGGGGATTCTGCTCATCTGCTCTGCTGAGACGCCCCTGCAGCACTGTCTCCAGTTCTGGTGCCACCAGTATAAGGACATGGAACTGCTGGAGTGGGTGCAGAGGAGGCCATGAAGACAATCAGAGGTCGGAGAACCTCCCCTGTGGGGACAGGTTGGGAGGATTTGGGCTGTTCAGCCTGGAGAAGGGAAGGCTGCAGGGAGAGCTTAGAGCAGCCTTGCAATGCCTGAAGGGGGCTGCAGGAGAGCTGGGGAGGGACTCTGGACAAGGGCTGGGAGTGCCAGGATGAGGGACAATGGCTGTGAGCTGGGAGAGGGCAGACTGAGGGTGGAGATGAGAAAGAAATTGTTGAGAGTGAGGAGACGCTGGCAGAGGTTGCCCAGGGAGGCTGTGCCTGCCCCCCTGCCTGGAGGTGTTCCAGGCCAGGTTGGATGAGACCTTGAGCAACTTGGGCTGATGAGAGTGCCCCGAGGGCAGGGAAGATGGGGACTGTAGCCCCCTGCTGAGTGCTGGATGTCCCTGATGTTTGGTGCTTGGAGGTGAGAACAAAACCTTCTTGCTGTAGCTTTCTGTCTTAAGGTGGGGAAACAATGAGTGTTACCTGGTTTGAACCTGGCTTCAAGCCAAGAGAGAACTGGACCAGGAGGAGTGTGTGGAAGCAGCTGAGGCTGTGTGCTGATCACTGCCATTCATTGAATCGTAGAGTAATAGAACTATCAGGGCTGGTAGGGATCTCGAGGGTCCTGCCATGGGCAGGGATACCTCACATTAGATCAGATTGCCAGAGCCACATCCATCCCAGGGTGGTTGTGGCTGTCCTCTCCCTGGAGGTGTTCAAGGCCAGGCTGGTTGAGGCCATAAGCAACCTGAGCTGGTGGGAGGTGTCCTTGCCTGTGGCAGGGGGTTGGAACTGGATGATCTTTAAGGTCCCTTTTAACCTGGACTCTTCTATGAACCTCTGAACTGGAGCAGGAGAGAACCAGAGAGCTCTGGGGAGCTGTCTCCAGCGGCAGTGCAGGTGTGCCTTGGCCACTTGAAAGGAGTTTGTTGGGGGAAGAGTGCAGCCGAGGCAGGAGGTGTTGAAAGGAGACTTTTGGTCTCCATCAGGGAGACTGAGGTCTTGCTGGTTGAGCTGGAATGCTGAGAAGTCACTCAGGGTCTGGCAGGTCTTGAAGAAGTCTGTTGAGCTCAGAGCTCTGGGAAGAGAAGGTTGGGCAGTGGTGGAGCCACCATCCCTGGAGGTGTTTCAAAGGAGGCTGGATGAGGCACTCAGTGCCATGGCTTAGTTAATTAGGAAGGTTAGGTGATAGGTTGGACTTGATGATCCTGGAGGTCTCTTCTTACCTGGTTGATTCTGTGAATGATTCCATCTGCTCCTCAGGCCTGGGTTACTTTTTCTGGTCAAACTCCATCCTTGTTGGGCTTACTCTGCACTTGAGATCATAGAATCATTCAGGTAGGAAGAGACCTTTAGGTCAATTGTGATTGACCTTAGATCAGTTGTGTGCCATCAATGCTAACGGCCCTGAGCAAGCAGGAGGCAGGGATGGGGCCTGAAATTCCCATTCCTGCCCTGCATGGGACAGCACATCAGGAACATCCTCACCAGTGCCCTCTGTGTGCTGCTTCAGCTCTGGAGCACTGGTGGTGGTATTGGTGTAGCTGTGGGGGGTGTTGGTTCAGCTAGCCAAGATCCTGCCCCTCTGCTCTGCTGAGCCCCCATCTGCAGTGCTGGGGGAAGCTGTGGAGTCATCAGCACAGGAGACATGGACCACTTGGAGTGGGGCCAGAGGAGGCCACAAAGATGCTCTGAGGGCTGGAACCTCTGCTATGACACCAGGCAGAGAGAGCTGGAATTATTCAGCCTGGAGAAGAGAAGGCTCTGGGGAGACCTTAAGCAGCCTTCTAGGATTTGAAGGGGGCTCCAGGAGAGCTGAAGAGGCACTTGTGACAGAGGCATGGAGTGACAGGATGGTGGCTTCAAACTGGAAGAAGCTGGGTTTAGCTGAGACATGAGGAGGAAATTTTTGCTCTTGAGGGTGGTGAGGCACTGGAACAGGTTGCCCAGAGAAGTTCTGGAGACTCCAAGCCTGGAGGCATTGGAAGCCAGGTTGGATGAGGCCTTGAGCAACCTGGGCTAGTGGGAGGTGTTCCTGCCCATGGCAGGGGCTTGGAACTGGATGAGCTTTTAAGTCCCTTCCAGTAAAACCAGTCTGGGATTCTGTGGTTGCCTCAGAGGCCACTTGGTGCAGTAAGAGGGATGGGTACTTGGAAATCTTCCTTCATGCCATCTGCAACCTTCCCTGTGTGTTTGACCCTCCCTGGGTCAAATCCCAGGTTCACCAGGCAGAGCTGATGGAAGCCAAAGCAGCACTTCTGCATGTGGGGAGTGCTCCCAGACTGCTTCACTGCTCCTCTTCAGGCCCAGCTGGGATTCAGATGCTGTTGCTGTTACTCTTTTAGATGGAGCACCTTGCAGTGGTGTCTGTAATGTGTATGAGGGAAACCTGAGCATGTGGAGGGCTGGGACAAGCCCTCCTGGCCAGCCTCTGTCTCTCCACGAAGCACATCTCTGTGTGGCATTGTGAGATGCATTGGGCTGCCTTCCCCAGCTGCCTGCTTTGTCAGGGCTACATTTGGTGTGCCGTAGGATTGTAGCTGGGGAGAAGCCAACAGCTGTGTGTGTGTGGCCAGAAGGTGCTGAGGGTTTCAGTTCCTTCTGATCAGTGGCTGAAATAAAGCTGACTGAGGGAAGTGGTGAGATGCTGTGGGATTGGGGCTGGAGATGAGCATCCATGCTCTGGAGAAGCCTGCTGCTGGAACTCACTGCTGAGCTGGGGGAAGGACCAGCAGTCTGGGTGACAGTGCTGCTGTCACTGTGACTCTTCCTGACAGACTGACCAGCAGAGCATTGCATTTCCCATGAAATTGCAGCATGAAGTATTAGAACATGGCAGGAGGTGTTGGGCAGTGAATGAGACAGTAAAGGAGGAGACTCTTTGATAGTCCTGCTGGAAAGCCTGCCTTGGGATCAGGTGGTTGCTGCTGTAGGGACCCAGACCCTGAGGTCTGCATCAGTGGCCATCCCTGGAGAGAAGAGAAGGTGGCTTGTAACCTTGTCAGCTGGCTGGGGTTGTTTGTGGGTTTAGGATGCAAAGTTTGAGGTGAGTGGGCTGGGGCAGTGCTGTGTTAAGGATGTGCTGAGGAGAGGAAAAGCAGCAAGCTGTGCTTTAGGGCAGCACAGAAATGCAGGCTCTTGAGTGGGGATGGCCACACAGAGGCTCTGTGTTTCTTGTGTCTGTGTGGGGAGCTTCCAAGAATCACAGAATGGTAAGGTTGGAAGGGACCTCTGGAGATCATCCAATCCAACCCCACTGCCAAGGCAGGGTCACCTAGAGAAGGTCACACAGGAGCATGTCCAGGTGGGTTTGGAATGTCTCCAGGGAGTGTTGTGTGTAGTTTGCCTTTGTCAGCCCAGCTCTTCCTTGGCCATCTCTGGGGGCTTTGTGGATGTGATGTTCTCAGGGCAGCCTGCCCCAGTGCTCCAGCACCCTTCAATCCAAGACTTTCCTCCTCATGTTGAGACGGAACTTGTTATGCTCGAGGCTGTGTCTGTCACCACTTATCCTGTCACTGGGCACCACTGACCAAAGCCTGGCCCCATCCTGCTGCCATCCACTCTTGAACTATTGGTCTGCATTGATGAGCTTCCCTCTTGGGCTGCTCTTCTCCAGCCCCCACAGCCCCACATCTCTCAGCCTTTCCTCATCACAGAGATGTTCCAGGCCCCTCAGCATCTCTGTAGGCCTTTTCTGGACCTTCTCCAGTAAGTCTCTGTCCTCCTTGATCCAGAGAGCCCAGAGCTGGACTCAGTACTCCAGATGTAGCCTCACCAAGGCAAAATAGAGGGGGAGGAGAACCTCCACTGACCTGCTGGCCACATTCTTCTTGATGCAGCCCAGGTTGCCATTGGCCTTCTTGGCCACAAGGGCCAGTTTTATTTCCCAGAGTTTATTTTCCTGAGATGCAGACGGATGCTGGTGCTGGAGGGAAGCTGTGGGTGGGAGGGCAGTGTGAGGGAAGGCAGAGTGTGGTCCCCATGGTAGTTTGGTCCAGGCTCTAAGCTGAATAAAGTCTGAGTAACTGCTGAGTACCCTTCCTCAGCACTGAGACAGGTATCACAGTATCATCAGGGACAGATCATCAAGTCCAAGCCTTTACCACAGAGCTCAAGGCCAGACCATGGCACCAAGTGCCACATCCAATCCTGCCTTGAACAGCTCCAGGGACGGCGACTCCACCACCTCCCCGGGCAGCCCATTCCAGTGTCCAATGACTCTCTCAGGGAAGAACTTTCTCCTCACCTCAAGCCTAAATTTCCCCTGGCACAGCCTGAGGCTGTGTCCTCTTGTTCTGGTGCTGGCCACCTGAGAGAAGAGAGCAACCTCCTCCTGGCCACAACCACCCTTCAGGTTTCCTCCTGCTCTGCCTTCCTCCAAGTGTCTCTCTAGTTAGGTCATCTCCACTTTCTGTGTTTGGGCTTCGGTGTTAGCTGGTAATGTGTTTGCAGGATAAACTCAGCGTGGTGAAGCTGTGTGTGTGGTAGGTGACTGTGCTGAAGGCAGAAAACCAAACCCCCAAGGCAAACAGTCCTGCTTCTGCCTTGCTGTTGGGCATGGAGGAGCTGCTCCTCCAGCTCCCTGCATTGCCTGGTGTAACCCATCTTCCCCCAGCACCAGAATTGCCCCTCCAGGCCTCCATCCAGACTCTTCAGTTACCTCAAAGCAGCACATGAGCAGTGGCCAGGCAGGTCAGAGCCCCTCTGCAAGTGTGTGCATGGCTGGTATGGGGCCAGAAGCTGCTGCTCTGGCTGCTAATGGGGGTCAGAAGTGTCCTAAGCTTGGGGCTGTTCATTTGCTTTGAAGTGGGATTGGGTTTGGGTGAGGTTCTGCCGGGTTTGGATGTTTGGGGTGAGTTGTTTCAAGCTCCATGATTTGAAATGCAGCAGTGTTTGATGAGAAATGCTCCATCAGTTGTGTTGCAGAACACAGAATGGTAGAGGTTGGAGGGGACCTCTGGAGATCACCCAGTCCAAACCTCCTGCCCAAGCAGCATCACCAAGGGCAGGTCACAGAGGAACATGTTTGGGTGGGTTTGGAAGCTCTTTGGAGAAGGAGACTCCACAGCCTCTTTGGGCAGCCTGTTCCAGGGCTTCAGCACCCTCACACCAAAGAAGTTTCTCCTCCTGTTCGGGTGCAACCTCCTGGCTTCCAGCTTCTATCCTTTGCTCCTTGTGCTATTACTGGGCACCACTGAAAGGAGCCTGGCCTACTCTTGACACCCACCCCTCACATCTTCATAGACATTGGCCCCCTCTCAGCCTTTTCTCCTCCAGGCTAAACAGTCCCAGGTCTTTCAGCCTCACTCAGCACGTGATAGGTTCTGGATGTCAGTGACTTTGGCTCTGCTGTCTTCTTGAAGGTATTTTAGGAGAACTATCATTTTCTTCTGCCAAACTGGACATGCCTGGAGTACCTGGTGCAGCAAAGCTCTGCCTGCCTGCTGAAGAACTGGACCTGTTAGTGCTGGGGTAGCCCAAAAGCCACAGGACGTCCAGGAAGGGGTGGACTGGTGTGTGGCAGTGGCCAGACAAGAGATGAAAGCCACCTCCTGCCATCACACTTCTGATTGCTGCTTGTGCTCTGGGTCAACCAGGTGCTCTATCAGCATTCACCAGGGTGTGCTTTGCCTCAGCCTTAAAGAGCTGCTGTTCAGGGGCTGCTGCTGCTTTTGTTCCCCCTTCTCGATGTGCCAAAGGCAAACCCAGCAGCTGGCACAGGTTCTGGCCCCAGTGTTGTGTGTAGTTTGCCTTTGTCAGCCCAGCTCTTCCTTGGCCATCTCTGGGGGCTTTGTGGATGTGATGTTCTCTGTTGGATACTTACCTCCTGCTGAAGGGTCCTGCTTTCCCCCTCTTCCATCTTGCTTGAATGCTGTAGTTCTTCACTCTGAAGACTCCTCCACATTGCCTGGGAGTGATCTGACCACCTCTGAACTGCTGCCCATCTGGCATGAACCTCTTCCATCTTCCCTGGCAGTGGCTGCAGTGAGTTGACCTGGTGGCCTTGCTTGATAAAATGAGCAGGGACTTTTTGCAGCCCACCTCCTCTTGTTCTCCTCAGCCTTCCATCTTTAAACATTTTAAACAAGGCTCCCTTTACTCTGGCAGGGTGAGGAGGAGTGGGGTGGATTTGAGCTGACAAGCAGGGTGGGGTGTGGCAGCTCTGACCATAATGGTGTTTATCAGCTGGGGCAGAAACGTCTTGTGTGAGAGCAGCTGGAGCAGTGTTTTGGTAGAGTCTCTGCAGTCATCCTCTCTAGAGGGAGGTTTGCAGTGTGCAGTCACCCCACGGGACAAGAGAGACCTCTGCACACCACAGATACGTGGACCTGTTGGTCCAGAGAAGGCCTCTGAGATGGTCAGAGGGCTGGAGAACCTCTGCTACGATGACAGGCTGGGAGAGTTGGGGCTGTTCAGCTTGGAGAACAGAAGGCTCCAGGGAGACCTTAGAGCAGCATTTCAGTGTCTGAAGAGGACCTTCAAGCAGGCTGGGGAGGGACTGTGGAGGTAGGATGAGGAGCAGTGGTTTGAAACTGGAGCAGGGCAGGTTTAGGTTGGACATGAGGAGGAAATTCTGCACAGTGAGGGTGGGGAGACATTGGAACAGGCTGCCCAGGGAGGTGTTCGAGGCCCCATCCCTGGAGACACTGAAGATTAGACTTGTTCTGTCCCTGTGCAGCCTGCTGTAGTCAGAGCTGTCCCTGCTGCCTGCAGGAGGGTTGGACAAGATGAGGTTTGAAGGTCCCTTCTAAGCCAGTGCTATGTGTGAGCTGTGTGTGCCTGGGGGGCTTGGGAGCTCCTGGCTGTTTCCCTGTGGAGCTGTTCCTTACCTAACGATGTTTCTAACACCTCCCAAAGACTTGGTAACCAGAGGCTGGTGTGGAAGTGTTCACAGCAGAAAGCAGTGCTAAGATAAGGAACCACAGCATTCTTTTGGCTGGAAGAGCCCTCTCAGCTAGTGAGTCCAACCATCAACCCAGCCCCACCATGGCCCACAGGGCCATGCCCACACAACCTGGTGCTTTTCTTTCAGGTAATGGAGATTTTTTTCTCCCCTCTGTTGTATTAAATGTGGTTAACAGTACCCAAAGGACTTTTTTCTTGCTCCACCATGCTGAGAAGTGCCCAGTACAAGATGCCTTCTTCCCTCTCAGCCTGGTTCATGTTCAAATGCTGAAGGGCATCGTGAGCCTTTGTTTTAACTTTGTTTTCCAGTGTATGAAACAGGCAAAGAGAAAAATCCAGAGCTGTGCCAAATAGTTTTGGAAGGAACAAGCCTTGTGGATAATAATTTTCACATTTTACCTGCTCCCCAGAGGGTTAAGGCTACAGAAGAATCTCCTCTCCCCTGGAAAAAAAAAAGGCTTTGAGAGATCAGGCTCTGAGTAGTCACTTGAGGCAGATTGATTAAGAAATCTCCTGCACCTTAGATTTAATCAGGGCTTGAATAATGGAGCTCCACTTGACTGTCGCTGCTGCAAACAGGTATTTTTAGATCAGGATCAGCTGGTGCCAGTCCCCAGGTTGTCTGTGCTGTTGCTCTGATCAGAATGGATCTTCTTCGCCTTGGTACTTGCTCCTTCATCCCATGTGAGTGAAGAGTGGCTTGAAAGCAGTCTGGAGAAGGACTTCGGGGTGTCAGTTGGTGCCAAACTCCTCATGAGCCAGCACTGGTCACTGGCAGCCCAGCAGGCAGCTGTGTGCTGGCTGCAGCCAGAGCAGGGAGAGCAACAGCACAGGGAGGGGATTCTGCCCCTCTGCTCCACTGAAAGTCCACCTGCAGCACTGCCTCCGGTTCTGGTGTCCTCAGCACAAGGAGACCCTGGAACTGCTGGAGAGGGTGCAGAGGGGGCCATGAAGATGATCAGAAGGCTGGAGAACCTCCCCTGTGGGGACAGGCTGGGAGAGTTGGGGCTGTTCAGCCTGGAGAAGGGAAGGCTGCAGGGAGAGCTTAGAGCAGCCTTGCAGTGCCTGAAGGGGCTGCAGGAGAGCTGGGGAGGGACTCTGGACAAGAACTAGGAGTGCCACGATGGAGGACAATGGCTGTGAGCTGGGAAAGGACAGACTGAGGGTGGAGATGAGAAAGAAACTGTTGAGAGTGAGGAGACACTGGCACAGGTTGCCCAGGGAAGCTGTGCCTGCTCCCCTGCCTGGAGGTGTTCCAGGCCAGGTTGGATGAGACCTTGAGCAACTTGGGCTGATGAGAGTGCCCCGAGGGCAGGGAAGATGGGGACTGTAGCCCCCTGCTGAGTGCTGGATGTCCCCTATTGGTGCTTGGAGGTGAGAACAAAACCTTCTTTGCTGTAGCTTTCTGTTTTAAGGTGGGGAAACAGTGAGTATTACTTAGTTTGAACCTGGCTTCAAGCTCAGGGAGAGCTGGACCAGGAGGAGCGTGTGGAAGCAGCTGAGGCTGTGTGCTGATCACTGCCGTTCATTGAATCATAGAGTGATAGAATTGTCAGGGCCGGTAGCGATCTCAAGGGTCACAGTATCACAGTATCACAGTATCACCAAGGTTGGAAGAGACCTCACAGATCATCTAGTCCAACCCTTTACCACAGTGCCCAAGGCTAGACCATGACACCAAGTGCCACATCCAACCTTGCCTTGAACTGCCCCAGGGACGGCGACTCCACCACCTCCCCAGGCAGCCCATTCCAGTGTCCAATGACTCTCTCAGGGAAGAACTTTCTCCTCACCTCCAGCCTAAATCTCCCCTGGCGCAGCCTGAGGCTGTGTCCTCTTGTTCTGGTGTTGGCCACCTGAGAGAAGAGAGCAACCTCCTCCTGGCCACAACCTCCCCTCAGGTGGTTGTAGACAGTAATAAGGTCACCCCTGAGCCTCCTCTTCTCCAGGCTAAACAACCCCAGCTCCCTCAGCCTCACCTCGTAGGGCTTGTGCTCGAGGCCTCTCCCCAGCCTCGTCGCCCTTCTCTGGACACGCTCAAGCATCTCAATGTCCCTCCTAAACTGGGGGGCCCAGAACTGAATGCAGTACTCGAGGTGTGGTCTGACCAGTGCAGAGTACAGGGGCAGAATGACCTCCCTGCTCCTGCTGACCACACCATTGCTGATGCAGGCCAGGATGCCACTGGCTCTCTTGGCCACCTGGGCACACTGCTGGCTCATGTTCAGGCAGGTATCAATCAGCACCCCCAGATCCCTCTCTGTCTGGCTGCTCTCAGCCACTCCGACCCCAGCCTGTATCTCTGCATGGGGTTGTTGTGGCCAAAGTGCAGCACCCTGCACTTGGAGCTATTGAACCCCATCCCCTTGGACTCTGCCCATCTGTCCAGGTGGTCAAGGTCCCGCTGCAGAGCCCTTCTGCCTTCCAACCCAGCCACATCTGCCCCCAGCTTGGTGTCGTCTGCACACTTGCTGATGACTGACTCGATGCCCTCATCCAGATCATCTATGAAGATGTTAAAGAGGATGGGGCCCAGCACTGATCCCTGAGGGACACCACTAGTGACAGCTGCCAGCTGGATGTGGCACCATTCACCACCACTCTCTGGGTCCGGCCCTCCAGCCAGTTCCTAACCCAGCACAGAGTGTTACCATCCAAGCCACGGGCTGACAGCTTAGCCAGCAGTTTGCTGTGGGGGACAGTGTCAAAGGCCTTGCTGAAGTCCAGATAGACCACATCCACAGGCCTCCCCACATCCACCAAGCAGTCACCTGATCATAGAAGGAGATCCCTGCCATGGGCAGGGATACCTCACACTAGATGAGGTTGCCAAGAGCCACATCCAGCCTGGCCTTAAACACCTCCAGGGATGAGGCTTCCACCACCTTCTTGGACAACCTGTTCCACTGTCTCACTACCCTCGTGGTGAAGAACTTCTTCCTGATGTCAGATCTAAACCTCTCCTTCTGCTTGGATCCATTCTCCCCTGCCCTATCACTACGTGAATCTCTAAAAGTCCCTCCCCAGCTTTCTTGTAGCCCCCTTCAGGTACTGGATAGGCACAACAAGGTCTCCTTAGAGCCTTTTCCTTCAAGTTGAACGACGCCAAATTCTCTCAGCCTGTCCTCATAGCAGAGCAGCTCCAGCCCTCTGCTCACCGTCCAGGAAAAGCCTCACTTGAATGGCTCGAGTGAAGGAAAATGAGGAGGTGAATGAGTGGATTGTTTAAAGGAGCTCTTTCAGTTTGTTGCTAGACTTTGAGTGCAGAGAGAATCAGAGCTTCTGATTCCCTAAATTCTTCTAAAGAGCAGGGAAATGACAGCAGAAGAGTCTGAAAGAGGCTGCAAAGTGATTGTCTCAAAGCAGAAATCAGCTCAGTGTGCCTGGCAGGTGCTCCCTGCTGCTGGCACTTTGGTTGTGTCTTGTAGCAAGATAACTCCTCCTTGGACACCTTTGATGTCAACGTGGGCAGGAAAAGGCCAAAGCTTGCATAAAGTTCATCTCGAGCCTTCAGGCAAGAAGCTGTTTAGCTGTAAGCTGGAAGTGTGATCTGCTTTGGTGCATCACTCCCAGGCAGCCTCTGCTGTGTCCTGCAGGTCTGCTTGGGCTGCAGCATCAGCATGACCATGGCAGTGGTGTGAAGCCTCCCATGAGAGACAACCCAGGGGGAGGCCTCAAATGCTGTATGTGAAGCTTTAGAAGCAGGTAGGCTCAGAGAGCAGGCTGTCATTTCCCTGGCCTCAGGAGAGATGAGGTTCCTGTGGTCACTTTGCCTAGTATCACAGTATGATCAGGGTTGGAAGAGACCTCACAGATCATCAAGTCCAACCCTCCACCACAGAGCTCAAAGCTAGACCATGGCACCAAGTGCCACGTCCAGTCTTGCCTTGAACAGCCCCAGGGACGGCGACTCCACCACCTCCCTGGGCAGCCAGGGGACAGGACAGCATTTGAAGCCCATCCCAGTCCCAGAGCTGCCTGTGGGATGATTGAGGTGAAATGGGTGAGCTGATGATGGTTCTACACCCAAAACCTGCGTCAGCCCTGTGGCTGTTTACAGCTCAGTGAGAGCAGGGGACATAAACCCAGGAAACGACAGCACTTTGAAGAGGTTCCCTTGGTTGACACTTGGTTGACACAGGGTCTAGGTCCTGTTGCTTGGTCCTTGGTGGTGATGAGGCTGCTGTGTTCACGCTGGAAGCAGCAAAGAGCCCAGCAGTGGGGGCTTAAATCTGCCTGCTCTGTGGCAGCTACACTTGGAGCTCTTCTGCTGGCCTTGATCAACTTAGTGAGGATCTTTGGCTTTTCACAGAATCACAAAATCATTCAGTTTGAATCATTCAGTCCAGCCCTGAACCCAGTATTGCCAGGGCATCACTAAACCATGGCTATGAAACCCCTGTGGGGATGGGGACTCCACCACTAACCTGGGCAGCCTGGGCCAGTGTCTCACCACCCTCCCTGCAAAGACATCTTTAAACTAACATCTAGTTTGAATCTCCCCTCTGCCAGTTCAAACCCATTACTCCTCATCCTCTCATTACAAGACCTTGGCAGTAGTCCCTCCCCAGCCTTCCTGTAGCCCCCTTCAGATGCTGAAAGGCTACTAGAAGGTCTCCTGGAAGCCTTCACTTCTCCAGGCTGAAGAGCCCCAGCTCCTGTAGCCTATTCTCATAACAGAGCTGCTGCAGCCCTCTGAGCATCTTGGTGGCCACCTCTGGACTTGCTCCAACAGTTCCATGTCCTTCTTAAGTTGAGGCTGTTGCAGCCCTGTTCTCCAGACCAGCTTTGCTGTCCTCCCTTCTCTTGGCTCTCCATGTCTCCCATGTGAACTCTCTGGCACGAGCAGCAGTGTGCAGCTCCCATGTGCCCTGCCATAGCCTCTGGATTTTCCCTCCAGGTTCTTCCACTGAGTGACTCTTCCTGCAGCTGGTTTGATTTCTGAGTGCATTTTGATAACTGCACCTTGAAATGTGCCTTGTCTTTGATCAGTCCTGGCCTGTGCAAAACAGGATTAAGTAGAACAAGTACTGACATCTTGCTTTACCTGCTCTGGTGGCCAAGAAGGCCACCAACATCCTGGCCTGGACCAGCAGTGGTGTAGCCAACAGAAGTAGGCAAGTGATTGTGCCCTTGTACTGGTGAGGCCACACCTCAAATCCTGGGTTCAGTTTTGGGCTCCTTACTCCAAGAAAGACATTGAGGGGCTGGAGTAGGTCCAGGGAAGGGCAACAAAGCTGAGGAAGAGTTTGGAGGACAGGGCTGGGGAGGAGCAGCTGAGGGAATTTGGGTTGTTGACCCTGGGGAAAAGGAGGCTGAGGGGAGACCTTCTGGCTCTCTACAGCTCCCTGAAAGGAGGTTGGAGCCAGGTGGGAGTTGGTCTCTTCCTCTAAGGAGCAAGTGAAATGGCCTGGAATTGTCCCAGGGGAGGTTTTAGGTTGGACATGAGGAGCAAGTTCTTCGGTGCCAGAGTGGTCAGGCACTGGCACAGGCTGCCCAGGGAGGTGGTGGAGTTCCCATCCCTGGAGGTGTTCCAGAAAGGTGTGGCCATGGCATCTGGGGACAGGGTTTAGTGGCCATGGTGGTGTTGAGCTGGATGATCTTAGAGGCCTTTTCCAACCCAAGCAATTCCATGATTCCATGAGCACAGAATGCCCTTCCTGCAGACCTTACTGAGCTGCTGCTGTCTGTGGTGGCAAAGCTGAAGCTTCAGAGTGCAAGCCCCTGTTTGGTGCTGCTGTGGTGAGGAGCAGAGACAAACAAACTTTACCCTGCTATGATTCCTTCAGCAGCACCACAGCAGCCTCTGGCTTAGGAGGGTGAAGGAGAGGGGGTGCTGATTGATACCCACCTGAACATGAGCCAGCAGTGTGCCCAGGTGGCCAAGAGAGCCAGTGGCATCCTGGCCTGCATCAGCAATGGTGTGGCCAGCAGGAGCAGGGAGGTCATTCTGCCCCTGTACTCTGCACTGGTTAGACCACACCTTGAGTGCTGTGTTCAGTTCTGGGCCCCCCAGTTTAGGAGGGACATTGAGATGCTTGAGCGTGTCCAGAGAAGGGCAACGAGGCTGGGGAGAGGCCTTGAGCACAGCCCTACGAGGAGAGGCTGAGGGAGCTGGGATTGGTTAGCCTGGAGAAGAGGAGGCTCAGGGCAGACCTTATTGCTGTCTGCAACTACCTGAGGGGAGGTTGTGGCCAGGAGGAGGTTGCTCTCTTCTCTCAGGTGCCAGCACCAGAACAAGAGGACACAGCCTCAGGCTGTGCCAGGGGAGATTTAGGCTGGAGGTGAGGAGAAAGTTCTTCCCTGAGAGAGTCATTGGACACTGGAATGGGCTGCCCGGGGAGGTGGTGGAGTCGCCGTCCCTGGAGCTGTTCAAGGCAGGACTGGACGTGGCACTTGGTGCCATGGTCTGGCCTTGAGCTCTGTGCTAAAGGGTTGGACTTGATGATCTGTGAGGTCTCTTCCAACCTTGGTGATACTGTGAGACTGTGATACTGTGATACTCTGATCCTCTGATCTCTGGTTCTAGTGCCAGAGCTGCCCACTGGAGCCTGAGTCAGCCATCGGTGCTTTCTTGGCTCTTTCCTTTGCTGTTTCTCTGGACGTTGGCTTCAAGTCTGTGTGTGGCAGCAGCTGCTGCCTTCCGGAGAGTTTCAGGTGCACCAAGAATCACCTCCCTTTGTCTCTGGGGACTCTGCTTGTGTTGCTCTTTCTGCTCTGTTGTGTCTCCTTTCTCGTTTTGGAGAGTGCTTCAGCAGCGGGCACTGGGCTCAGCAGCCAGGAGCCCTGAAGGGGGGGGAAGAAGCGAGGTGTGCCCCATGCCGAGGGGTGCGCTGCTGCAGGGGGCACAGCCGCTCCGCGCTGCAGCTCCTCTGCGCTGCCTCTCCCAGCAGCCTGCTCCACGTTGCCCTTTCCCACCTGCGAAGGAACAAAGGAGGCAAAAATTCCTCCTGCAGTCGAGGAGGAGCCTGCTCTTGGGTGCTTCAAACGCCTCTTTGTGCTGCTGGCACAGCTCTGGGGGCAGCAGGCTCAGGCCCTTCCACTGGATTCTTCCTCGGGATGCCTGAGGAAGGGCAACTTTTTGCAGAGCTGGCTCTTTTTTATGAGGCCTTCCTCCATCTTCAGGGAAGCAACAGATTAGCCCTTCTGAAAAGATCTTTATCTGAGGGGTGAGGAGCAGGAGGCCTTTCTGGAGTGGCAAAGCTGCAAGGAAGGAGCATCCTGGGCGAGCTGTGGCTTTGTGCATGCTTCAGTAATGAGCAATCAATCAAATGTAATTAAAACTGCGGTTACAACAGTTTGATTCCCTCCTAGTTCAGCTCCACACAAGTGGGAAGGGAGTTTCTATCTTTACAAGCTGCTCTTGCAGAAGTTATTGCTGGGATTGCAATTAAGAAGCCCTCGGTTTTAAGGCAGATAAATTAGTTTGGTTTTAGAAGGAGGTTTCTTGCCCCTTGGCTAACAGCCCAAGTAGCTGCTGAGTCCCCCAGAGTGGAGGGCTCAGATGCAGCAGTGTGGCTTTGAGCATGCCAAAACCCCAGAGTTTTATAGGATCACAGAATGGTTTGGGTTGGAAAAGACCTTTAAGTTCATCAACTCCAACCATTTTCTCTCTCTGCAACATAGAATTTCACCAACTTTGCCTTCCTTGTGGTTATTGCATCCTGGGCTGCATCAAAGGCAGCGTGGCCAGCAGAGGGGGAGAGGGGGGACTCTGCCCCTCTGCTCTGGGGAGACCACCTGCAGTGCTGTGTCAGCTCTGGGGTCCTTAACTCTGCTGGAGTGGGTCCAGAAGAGAGGGCACAAAGATGATCAGAGGGCTCGAGCACCTCTGCGGTGAGAACAGGCTGAGGGAGCTGGAGTTGTTCAGCCTGAGGAGGCTCCAAGGAGACCTTACAGCTCCATCTCAGTATCTAAAAGGGCCCTACAGTAAGGCTGGGCAGGGGCTGCTCAGAAGGGCCTGTGGGGATAGGATGAAGGGCAATGGTTTGAAACTGGAGCAGAGTTGGAGGACAGGAGGAAGTTCTTCCCAGTGAGAGTGGTGAGACACTGAAACAGCCTGCCCAGAGCTGTGGTTGAGACCCTGTCTCTGGAGATACTCAGGGTGAGGTTTGGCAGGACTCTGGGCAGCCTGCTCTAGTGGAGGATGTCCCTGCTGACTCAGGGGGGTTGGACTGGATAACCTTTGGAAGTCCCAAGCCATTCTGTGATCTGAAGTGAGGCTGCTGTAGAATGAAGCCTGGGCACTCAGGTTTGCTCTGAGCAGGTCTGTGGAGCAAAGGAGAGGTCTGTCTTGCACAGCAGCTCCACGAGAGTTCAGCCCTGGCTCTTTGGTTGTAGGCTCCAGCATACAGCTGGTTCAGGAGAGAGGCACGAGAAGCCTGGACATAGCAGTCACCTCTCTTGGTTTATACAGCAGAGAATTCCTGTTCCTTGGCACCTGCAGTTCACACATAGAGTCATAGAATCAGCCAGGATGGAAGAGAGCTCCAAGCTCATCCAGCCCAAGCTAGCACCCAGCCCTGCCCAGCCAACCAGACCATGGCACTCAGTGCCCCAGCCAGCCTTGGCTCAACACCTCCAGCCACACAGACTCCACCACCTCCCTGGGCAGCCCATTCCAATGCCAATCACTCTCTCTGACAACAACTTCCTAACAACATCCAGCCTCAACCTGCCCTGCCACAGCTTCAGCCTGGGGCCCCTTCTTCTGGTGCTGGCTGCCTGGCAGCAGAGCCCAACCCCACCTGGCTACAGCCTCCCTGCAGGCAGCTGCAGACAGCAATGAGCTCTGCCCTGAGCCTCCTCTGCTGCAGGCTGCACCCCCCCAGCTCCCTCAGCCTCTCCTCACAGGGCTGTGCTCCAGGCCCCTCCCCAGCCTTGCTGCCCTGCTCTGGGCACCTTCCAGCACCTCAACATCTCTCTGCAATGGAGGAGCCCAGAACTGGACACAGCACTCAAGGTGTGTCCTGAGCAGTGCTGAGCACAGGGGCACAAGAACCTCCCTTGTCCCACTGGCTACACTGCTCCTGAGCCAGCCCAGGATGCCATTGGCTCTGCTGCCCACCTGGGCACTGCTGCCTCCTCTTCAGCTCCTCTCTCCCAGCACCCCCAGCTCCCTCTCTGCCTGGCTGCTCTCAACCACTCTGTCCTGCTGGCCACACCTCAGCCTTGTGGATGTGTGGGGCGTACTAGAGGTGCTTATGGCTGCGTGGCTGATGCAGGTGCTCGTGGGGTGCCCACAGGTCAACATCTGGGAGAAGAAAATATCTGCTGGCAGGCATCTTGGAGGTCATTGCTCTGGGTTTGAAACTGGTGATGCTGCATGGCTGTGGTACCCCAGTGTTAACTGGGACCCTCCTGGGATGTTTTTGAGGTGTTTTGGTTAGCTGCTGACCAGTGGTGGATTTTTCTGGTCACACTGAGGCAGCAAAGGGAGAGATGTTGCCTTGGTGAGATCAGTGTGGAGCTTGAGCTGTGGTGGAAGGCTGCTGTGCTTGTATCTGGAAATGAGGAGCAGGTCCCTAGATGTAAAGGATCCAGAGAGGGGCACAAACATTTCCTCAGTACCAGCAGTGCACCAATAGCTCATTGTGGGGAGGGAGGCATTGCAGAACAGCAAGTGGACTTGCAGCACCAGGGGGTTGGTTTTCATAGCTTCATAGAATGGCTTGGGTTGGAATTGACCTCAAAGGTCATCCAGTTCCAAGCCTCTGCCACGAGCAGGGACACCTCCCACTAGCCCAGGTGGCTCTGGGCCTCATCCATCCTGGCCTTGGGCTTCGGGCAGGGGGCAGCCACAGCCTCCCTGGGCAGCCTGTGCCAGTCTCTCCCCACTTTCTCAAGAGCTTCTTCCTCGTCTCCAGGCTCCCAGCTCAAAGCCATTGTCCTGTCACTCCCAGCCCTTGTCATAAGTCCCTCCCCAGCTCTCCTGTAGACCCTTCAGGTACTGCTATTATCTGCAGCTCCCTACTGATGGTGCAGTTGGAGGCTCTGTGGGCAGGGGTGTCCAGCTGCTGGAACATCTGTGCCTTGGTGAAGGCAGGTTGGGTGCCAGCAGAGTGGGTCCTTTCAGTGGGTGTTTGTTAGTGGACAATGCTCAGGGCCTCTTGGCAAGCAGCTCTGTGTCCCTGCAAGAGTCTCCTCTGCCTGCCTCACAGCTTG
This sequence comes from Pogoniulus pusillus, assembly GCF_015220805.1. Taxonomy (NCBI): domain Eukaryota; kingdom Metazoa; phylum Chordata; class Aves; order Piciformes; family Lybiidae; genus Pogoniulus; species Pogoniulus pusillus. The sequence continues at coordinate 1,552,477 of NC_087299.1, forward strand.
GCAGCTGAGGAGACGTCCCCTAAAGAGACAGAACTCTTCTTCCTCCCACCCTCACTTTCTTTCTGCTATATATGGGCTGTTGAATAGGCTTGCATTGACCAGAAGGACAAAGAGGTCTTTCAGGCTCTAGCTTTAGCCACAGCCAGTGTGCTGTGGGCTTTTGTTAACACTTTGGGTGCCTCCCTTTCTCCCTCAGCAGCCCTCTCCTGCATTGTTAATGCAGCAAGGAGCTGCACTCCTCTTGCTGCCTTCGCTTGGAGTGCTCAGTGTGCAGGAGAGGCTGCAGGAAGCTGGGGAGGAGAGGCTGGCTCTGCTCTCTGGTGCCTCTGCTGCTGCTTAGCCTGCAGAAAGGCAGCCTGAGGGGGAGCCTTACCAATGCCTACGAACACTTGCAGGGTGGCTGTCAGGAGGATGGAGCCTGGTTGTTTGCAGTGGTACCCAGGGCTAGGGGCAGTGGATGGAAACTCAACCAGAGCTAATTCCAGCTCCACAGGAGAAAAAACGTCCTTTGCTGTGAGGTACTGGAGCCCTGGAGCAGGCTGCCCAGAGAGATTGTGGAGTCTTCTTCTCTGGAGAGCTTCAAGCCCCACCTGGGTGTGTTCTGTGTGACCTGCCCGAGGTGGTCCTGCTTAGGCAGGGGGGTTGGACTGGGTGATCTCCAGAGGTCCCTTCCAGCCCCTACCATTCTGTGACTTTGTGGTTCTGTGTCCTCTGTAGAGGGCTTCTGCAAGAAGGAGCAGGGGGTGCAGGCAGCTCCTGGCAGCTCCAGGCCAAGCGGAGTGAGGCTGTGGAGCTGTGCAGGAGGCTCCTGGCAGGGCCCGGGAATGCTCAGAGGCCTTCCCTGCCCCGGGGGATTAGGCTCTGTGTTGTCCTGGTTAATGTTGTTACAGCATTAGCCAGCTAAGGATCTAAGCTCTTATGAAACCAGCTGCTGCTGCTAAGTGGCAGAGTTGGAGAGAGTCAACAGTTGGAAGCTCAGCCAGCATCATCCTGCAGGAGAGCTGGGCAGGGACTTCTGCAATGGCCTGGGGCATCAGGATGAGAGGTGGTGGCTAGGAGAAGCTGGCTGGAGATGAGACAGCAGGAAGAAATGTTCCCCTCGAGGGTGGTGAGGCACTGGCACAGGCAGCATTTTCTAGCTCAGTGCATACCTGCAGATGGCAAAGCAAAACTGGCTGGGGGGGGGCAGGCTCACAGGTGGTGGTGAGTGGAGTTAAATCCAGTGGGGGGCCAGCTGCAAGCCAGGTTCCCCAGGCCTCAGTGCTGGGACCAGTTCTCTTTGACAACCTCATCAGTGATCTGCACGAGGGCACCAAGGCACCCTCAGGCAGCTTGCAGATGGCACCAAGCTGGGGGGATGTTGATTGGCAGGAGGGTAGGAAGGCTCTGAAAGGGACCTGGCCAGGCTGGATCAATGGGCCAAGGAGAATGGGATGAGGCTCAGCAGGGGCTGGGTCAGGACAACCACAAGAACACTGCAGGCTTGGAGCAGAGGGGCTGGAAACTGCCTAATGGCAAAGGGCCTGGGGGGGGTGGCTGACAGCAGCTGGAGATGAAGCAGTCTGTGTGCAGGTGGCCAGAAGGGCACCAGCAGCCTGGCCTGCGTCAGCAAGAGTGTGGGCAGCAGGAGCAGGGCAGGGATTGTCCCCATAGACTGGGCACTGGTGAGGCCATACCTAGAGTGCTGGGTTCAGTTTTGGGCCTCTCACTCCAAGAAGGGCATTGAGGGGCTGGAGCAGGTCCAGAGAAGGGCAAGGAAGCTGGAGAAGGGTTGGACAAGGTGACCTTTGAGGGTCTTTTCCAACCCAGTGCAATCTGAATTCAGTGTCTTGACCCTCTGAAGTACACCAGGGTCAGCCCCAGCACAGGGCTTAGCTCCTTAAGCCTTTCCTCCTCCAGACCCCTCCAGTCCAGGTGCAGCTACTGATGCTGGCTTAGCTGGGCTGGCAGCAGCACCCCTGGAGCAGGAGACTCCAGCCATGAAATGTGTGATCTGACTTCTGGGGGCTGCAGAATGCCTTCAGCAGCCCAAGCTAGGCCAGTTGTCACCTTCTGTTCTGGGCTGAATCTTCAGAAGGCTTCTGTGTGCAGCCAGCACAGGCAGGGTGCAGGAGATGAGTAAGAACATGGCAGAGTGAGCTGCTGCCTGCCCTGTGTTGGGGTCAAACCCAGCTGCTGGGGCAGCCCCAAGGCCTTCAAATGTGATCAAGAATCTGGAGAACAGGGCTGGAGAAGAGCAGCTGAGGGGCCTGGGGGTGTTCAGCCTGGAGAAGAGGCTGGGGGGAGACATCATTGCTCTCTGCAGCTCTCTGGAAGGAGGTTGGGGCCAGGTGGGGGTTGGTCTCTTCTCAGTAGCAGATGAGATAGGAGAGGAAATGGCCTCGAGTTGCCCCAGGGGAGGTTTAGGTTGGATGTAAGGAAGAATGTCTTTGCTGTAAGAGTAGTCAGGCACTGGAACAGGTTAGGGTTAGAGTCATCACCCCTGGAGGTGCTCAAGAAAGATGTGGCCATGGCCATGGTGGCTTTGGGTTGATGGCTGAACTGGGTGATCTTAGAGGGCTTCTCCAACCCAAACAGGTCCATGATTCTAACTTCTTTTTTAGGTTCTCCCATCCTCTTCCTTACCTTCTTCTTCTGTCTGTCTTCAGCTGCAGCCTTTCTGCTGGGAAAGGAACCTGTAGCCTTGCTTGGGTTCTCACCTGCTCAGAGCAGTCCTGCCGCTGGCGCTCTGCGTGCAGCCTGCTCTGGCTCAGGGCTCTCTGCTCCTCAGGTCTGTTTATGTTGATTGGTTTCTTTTTAACTTGGAAAATTTGAACTTCTTTGGGAATAGCTGCATGGGGAAGAGATGCTGAGGGGCCTGGGACATCTCTGTGATGAGGAAAGGCTGAGAGACCTGGGGCTGTGGAGGCTGGGGAAGAGCAGCAGCCTGAGGGGGAGCTCATCAGTGCTGATCAAGGGTGGGTGGCAGGAGGATGGGGCCAGGCTTTGTTAGTGGTGCCCAGGGACAGGCCAAGGGGTGACAGGCACAGACTTGAGCAGGGGAAGTTCCATCTAATCAGGAGGAGGAACTTCTCCAGTGTAAGGATGTCAGAGCCCTGGAGCAGGCTGCCCAGAGAGGTGCTGGAGTCTCCTCTGCAGACATTCCAAACGCCCCTGGGTGAGCTCCTGTGTGACCTGCCCTAGGTGGTCCTGCTTTGCAGGGGGATTGGATTTGATGTTCCTCAGAGGTCACTTCCAACCCCTACCATCCTGTAGAGGTCTTGGTGGCTGGGCATGGCCTGATGGCAAGGTGAGTGCAGGGCAGCAGAGTTCAGGAGCACCAGGACTACCTGGCACTGCCCCTGGCTCATTTTACAAAGGAAATGGCATTTCAAAGCCTTTTCTTTAGCATGAGCACCCACAATTATTGTTTCTCTCTTCCCCAGTACCACAATTGCTCATTTCCTGTGCTCCACCATCACCCACATCTCTCCAAGGAGCCCCTCAGCCCTCCCAGCTCAGAGGACTTACTGAAGCACGGCGGAGGCTGTCGCAGGCTGTCGTGAGTTGGTGAATTGAGTTCTGGGGAGGCCTCACACCCAGGAGAGAGAGGCAGAGGCTGTGGCAGGCAGCCCTGGTGAGCAGGGCTTGATTCACCCTGCAGGGCCTGCAAGCAGCAGGCTCAGTGCCCAGGCTTTCAGTTTGGGCAGCAAGGCAGTGCAGTGCTCCACGAAGCTGCACCCAAACCCACATAGATGGGGTCAGAGAATGGTGACCTTGCAGACATCATCCAGTCCAACCCTTTGCCCAGCACTGCCAGGGCACCACTAAACCATGGCCCTCAGCACCACAGCTCCATGGCTTTGAAACCTCTCCAGGGATGGGAGTTCCATCAGAGCCCTGGGCAGCCTGAGCTGGGGCTTGGCAACTCTCAAGGGGAAGAAATTATTCCTCATGTCTAACCTAAAACCTCCCTTGGGGCAACTTGAGGCCATTTCCTGTCATCCTGTCACTTGTTGCTTGAGAGAAGAGCCCAACCCCCACCTGGGCTCTCTGCAGAGAGCCAGAAGGGCTCCCCTCAGCCTCCTGTTCTCCAGGCTGCACACCCCCAGCTCCCTCAGCTGACCCTTCCCAGCTTGGTCGCCCCTCTCTGGACCTGCTCCAGCCCCAAAACTAAACCCAGGATTCAAAGTTGTGCCCAGTTATGGGGCACAATCCATGCCCTGCTCCTGCTGGCCACACTATTTCCAGTCCAGGCAGGATGTTGGTGGCCTTCTTGGCCACCTGGGCACACGCTGGCTCACCTTCAGCGGCGGTTGTTTAGCACTCCCAGGTCTTTGCTGGGCAGTTTCCAGCCATTCTTCCCTCAGGGGTGACCTGCTGTGACCCAGAGGTGACCTGATGCACCCTTAGAGCATTGAGAATGACAGAACCACAGAACTGTCAGGGCTGGAAGGGACCTCAAGGCTCATCCAGTTCCAATCCCCATGGGCAGGGATACCTCACACTAGATCAGGATTCTCAGAGCCACATCCAGCCTGGCCTTGAAAACCTTCAGGGATGAGGCTTCCACCACCCCCCTGGGCAACCTGTGCCAGCCTCTCACCACCCTCATGATGAAGAACTTCTTCCTAATGTTCAATCTAAATCTCCCCTCCTCTAGCATGGATCCATCCCCCCCAATCCTGTCACTACCTGATACCCTAAAAAGTCCCTCCCCAGCTTTCTTGTAGCCCCTTCAGACACTGCTAGGCCACAGTAAGGTCTCCTTGGAGACTTCTCCTCTCCACACTGAGCAACCTCAACTCTCTCAGTCTGTGCCCACAGCAGAGCAGCTCCAGCCTCCTGCTCATCCTCCTGCCCTTCTCTGGCCACCTTCCAGCACCTCCAGACCTTCCCTGCAGCAGGCTCCAGAGCTGGGCACAGAGCTCCAGCTGGGCTCTCTCTGGAGGGTGCAGAGGGGCAGAATCCCCTCCCTGGCCCTGCTGCCCACACTGCTCCTGCTGCAGCCCAGGCTCAGGTTGACCCCTCTGGGCTGCCAGTGCCCACTGACAGCTCCTTGGTGGCTCATGAGGCTGCAGAAGTGTATCTGAAGGTAGGGTGTGAAGGCTGACCTGGGGCTGCTGTCCTCCAGGGTGGAGACTGGGCTGAGCTGAATGAAGCAGTGAGTGACTTTCCTGGGGCTGTTGAGCACAGCCTGGGTCAGTTGGTTAAGAGCTGAGAACGAGTAGGGGCAGGAGCTGAAATGCAAGGGGCACAGCCTGAGCTGCTGGCTCAGCTCTTCTGCCAGAGCTGGGTTCTCATGGCTCTTGCAGGCACACTCTGAGGAAGTTAAGAAATGTCTCATTCCTCCTCTTGTGTCTGCAGGAGGTCAGAGAGATGTGCCCACAGCTCAGCTGTGCTTGCACAAAGCTGCACATAGAGTTGGCTCCAAGGCATGGGGTGAAGGAGGAGGGGAGGTCCTCCAGGTGAGACCTCAGCTCTTGTATGAATCATCCTGGGGTCAAAGACAGGCCCAGTAAGAACTGAACACCAGCCCTGTTGTTCTCAACCCAGCAACCAGCAACCTCAGTCCTCAGAGCAAGACAAGGGGCAGTGGCCACAAGGTGGAACCCAGGAAGTTCCACTTCAACACAAGGAGGAACTTGTTTGGTGTGAAGGTGATAGAGGCTTGGAGCAGCCTGCCCAGAGAGGTTGTGGAGTCTCCTTCTCTGGAGAGATGTGTTCCTGTGTGACCTGTCCTCAGTCACCCTGCTTTGGCTGTGGGGTTGGACTGGGTGATCTCTGGAGGTCACCATTCTGTGATATGATTCTGCCCAGCTGTCTGAGTAACCACTGCTCAGGGAGCTACCTTTGCTGTGCTTCAGCCACCTGCAGATCCCTGTTCTCTTCATAGAATCATAGAATCAACCAGGTTGAAATAGACCTCCGAGATCATCCAGTCCAACCTATCCCCCAGCCCTGTCCAATCAACCAGACCATGGCACTGAGTGCCTCATCCAGGCTTTGCTTGAACACCTCCAGGGATGGTGACTCCACCACCTCCCTGGGCAGCCCATTCCAGTGCCAATCACTTTCTCTGCCAACAACTTCCTCCTAACATCCAGCCTAGACCTCCCCTGGCACAGCTTGAGGCTGTGTCCCCCTGTTCTGTTGCTGGTTTTCTGGGAGAAGAGCCCAACCTCACCTGGCTACAGCCTCCCTTCAAGTAGTTGTAGACAGCAGTGAGCTCTGCCCTGAGCCTCCTCTTGTCCAGGCTGCACACCCCCAGCTCCCTCAGCCTCTCCTCATAGGCTTTGTGTTCCAGGCCCCTCAACATCTCTCTTGAATGGAGGAGCCCAGAACTGGGCACAGCACTCAAGGTCTTAGCAAAAGCTGTTTGGTTTCTTGTCTGCAGAGAAGGCCTTGCACCTGGCTCACCTTGGTGAAGCAGCATCTCAAAGGACATGTGGTGCAAGTCAGCTCAGCTGAAAGTGTTCCCTGAAACAAGCAGGGAAGGAAAACCTTTTCCTGCAGGCAAGGCCAAGTGCTGCAGGCTACAGCAGGTTTGATTCAGTGCACTGGAATTCGAGGTCTGGAGATCCTGCTGGGGATTTCCAGCTGGATTTCCCCTTCAAAGTGCTATCTGTGTATGGCATGGAATGGAAGAAGGGTGGTGGTGTGTGAAAGTGAAGGTGGGTGATGAAATAACTGACCCTGCTAAAGAGTTTCTCTTGGCAGTATGCTCTTAAAGTACAGAGGAGTCCATCCCAGGACGCATCAGCTCAGCCCAAGGTGCATCAGCTCATCACAAAAGACATAAGAACCAGTCTGGTAGGGGTTGGAGGAGACCTCTGGAGGTCATCCAGGCCAACCCTCTGCTAAAGCAGGGCACCCACAACAGCTTGCCCAGGAGCACAATGCCCACGGAGGGTTGGAAGCTCTCCACACAAGGAGACTCCACAACCTCTCTGGGCAGCCTGCCCCAGGCCTCCAGCACCCTCACACCAAGGAAGTTGCTCCTTCTGCTCAGCTGGAACCTCCTGGGTTGCACTTTGTGCCCCCTGCCCCTTGTCCTGTCCCTGGGCACCACTGACAGGAGTCTGGCCCCAGCCTCTTACCTCCCACAGCTCCTTTAGCTCTTGCTGAGCATTGCTCAGCTCCCCTCTGGGGCTGCTCTTCTGCAGGCTCTCAGCCCCAGGGCTCTCAGCCTTTGCTCCTCACAGAGCTGCTCCAGGCCCCTCAGCAGCTCTGCAGCCTCTCCTGGACTCTCTCCAGCAGTTCCCTGTCTCTCTTCAATTGGGGAGCCCAGATCTGGACCCAGGATTCCACCAGGACAGAGTAAAGGGGGAAGAAAACCTCCCTTGCCCTGCTGGCTGCACTCTTCCCTTTGCAGTCCACTCTGATCCGCACAGACCCATTACTGCCTGAGCCTGTGCAGGGCCCAACAGCACAGAGGCAGGAGGGTCCCTGCCAGCACTGCCAAGACTCCAAGGTGCCCCCAGCTGCCCACTTCCACCCTTTCCCTAAGCCAGCTTGCAGCAGTCTGTTCCCTTCGCAGCGTGACCCAGGCTGGCTCTGCAGGCAGCTGCAGCGCGCCGCAGCCGCATCCTGCCCTCCAGCAGCAGTGCTAAGGCAGAGCCGAGCCCAACGCAGCAGCTCAGGCAGCTTTCACCCCCAGCAGCTCGCTTCGGAGGTCAGCAGTGAGAAACTGCTCTGAGCCCTTCCCCCTGGCTGTGCCTGGCTGCGTGGCCCTCAGCCTTGGCTCTTCACTTTGCTCCAGGCCCCTCAGCATCTGTGTGGATTCCAGTGGTTGCCTTTCTGTCTTCGACTGGGGTCACTTCTGGTTGTGTTGGAAGTCTGAGGGCCATCAGCATTGATGTTCCACTTCTTGGGGAAACTTCTCCAGCAAACTCTGACCTGTTGCTGGCTGCCTAAGAAACTCTGCAGCAGCCCCCAGTTTGTGCCTCGGTGTTTCAGAAGCGTTTGGCCAAGCATGAAGTGTCTCCTGAAATGGCACCTGGGGAGTTTGCTAGGAGTGGCTCTGTCCTTGTCTCTGCTTTCCATTAATCCATTTAGGGAAGGCACAGGAAAAGTTGTGACCAGCTTAGCTCATCTGCAAGGTTTAATGAGCTGAGATGCTCTCTGAAGAGCTTTGTTAGCATTGCTGTGCTTGAATGCTTCTGAGTTCTACCAAATGTGGAGGTTTATTGTCTTGAGGAAAGCTCAGTTTTCTCCACAGAGCCTTACATTTGCAGCCCCCTGCTCTGGAGATGATTAAAAATGACTTTGGAAGCACAGACTGAACCAGACTGCTTCAGGATTCGTTTGAGATTCATCTTGCTTCAAGAGCTCTTGAGGGCTTGTGCATGTGTTGGTCACTTCTGGCTGAGGATGGGCTGACACCATGGGCTGGGAGTCTGCCTGTGCCCATCCTCGGTGCTGATCAACACAGATCATCAGCAGCTCAGCACTGGACATCAAAAGAGAGCCATGGAGGTGCTGAGGGGACTGGAACATCCTGTGAGGATAGAGAGAGAGTCCTGGCACTGTGGACCCTGCAGAAGAGCAGCCTCAGAGAGCATCTGAGCAATGCTCAGCAAGAGCTAAAGGCTTGTAGGGCAGGAGGCTGGGGCCAAACTCTTGTCAGTGGTGCCCAGGGACAGGACAAGGGGCAATGGGCACACAGTGGAACCCAGGAGGCTCCACCTGAACAAGAGGAGCAACTTCCTTGGCGTGAGGGTGCTGGAGCCTGGAGCAGGCTGCCCAGTGAGGTTGTGGAGTCTTCTTCTCTGTAGCTGTTCCAAACCCACCTGGATGGCTTCCTGTGGGATTTATTCTGGCTGACTCTGCTCTAGTATCACCTGCTTTGGACCAGGTGATCTTCAGAGGTCCCTTCCAACCCCTCCTCCCCAGCCCCCCAGTTTAGTGCTTCTGTGCTTAACCTGAGGACAGGGAGAGTGGAAGCTGTGCTGGCAGGACTGGTGCCAGGTGCTGCGGGAGCTGGTGCTTAGCCCTGGTTTGGGTTGTGAAAGGAGTGTTGGTTTGCAGGGGGAGGTGGCAAAGCCACCTCTGTCATTAGAGGTCACAATGCCTGGAGAGGACTTTGTCCAACGCCGAGGTAAAGCTTCTAAGTGCTCCTAAATGGCTGTTTCTGATGCTTCTAAGTGGCTGCTTCTGTTGGAGTGCTTAAGGAAGGAGAAGAATGGATTGATGGGGAAAAGGAGGCTGCGGGAGACCTTCTGGCTCTCTAAGGTCCCCGGGAGGAGGCTGGAGCCAGGTGGGCGCTGGCCCCTCCTGCCTAGTAAGAAGTGATAGGACAAGAGGGAATGGCTTCAGGTTGTCCCAGGGGACAGGTTGGTCCCTGAAAGGGTTCTCAAAGCCTGGCCCAGGCTGCCCGGGGAGGTGGCCGAATCCCCGGCCCCAGAGCTGTTTAAAAGAGGCAGAGACCTGATGCTGAGGGATGTGGTTTAGCCTCAGCTTTGGCAGAGCTGCAGAATGGTTGGATTTGGATGATCTTAAAGGTCTTTTCCAGCCCAAACAATTCCATGCTTCTGTGGTTCAGGGGAAATCCACAGCTGGTTCGGTGCCGGCCAGCAGCACAGCTGCACCTGAAGTGTGTTTGCTTTGTGCTGCTCTCTGGCCGGGAGCAGCTCAGCAAAGCAAGGCTGTGTTTGTGCTGGGCAGGTAGGGGCTGACCTCAGGAGCTCCTGGCTCTTGTTAGAGCCGCTTGGTTGCGTCAGTGGTGGTGACACTCCCCAGCTCTTGTGCCATCAGATGACTTTTGTTTGCCAGGAAAAGGCTCAGTGCCTGCTGATGTTTTGATTTGCCGCAAAAAGAGGCAAGGATGAGGAGTGAGGTGAGGGGGGAGGAAGGGGAAGGGTGGGATCGTCTTGTCTTAGATATCCTGGGAGGTCATGGAAGGAGCTCTGCGTGCAGGGAGGGGTGTGGGAGCCGGCTGAAAGCCACACGCAGTGCTTCAGGCACCCGTGACAAATGCTTTCAACTGAAATCTGCTTAAAAATCTCCCTCCCTGTGTCGTTGCTGTGTGGTGTGAGGAGGCATTAACTGCTCCTGAGTTAAAGAGGCTTTAATAGCTCCCAGTGAAACAGCCTCCTCTGGGCAGCTTCCTAACGATGATCTGAATTACAGAGTTGCAGCCAGGCTGGGGTTGGAAGGGACCTCCAGAGATCACCCAGCCAATGCCCCTCTGCTAAAGCAGGGCACCCACAGCAGCTTGCCCAGGAGCACAGTGGCCAAGGGGGTTGGAAGCTCTCCAGAGGGGATTCCACAACCTCTCTGGGCAGCCTGCTCCAGGCCTCCAGCACCCTCACACCAAGAAGTTTCTCCTCCTGCTCAGCTGGAACCTCCTGGGTTCCACTTTGTGCCCATTGCTCGTTGTCCTGTCCCTGGGCACCACTGACAGGAGTCTGGCCCCAGCCTCTTGCCCCTCACAGCTCCTTTAGCTGTTGCTGAGCATTGCTCAGCTCCCCTCTGGGGCTGCTCTCCTGCAGGCTCTCAGCCCCAGGGCTCTCAGCCTTTGCTCCTCACAGAGCTGCTCCAGGCCCCTCAGCAGCCTTGGAGTCCCTGATGGACTCTCTCCAGCAGTTCCCTGTCTCTCTTGGACTGGGGAGCCCAGAGCTGGGCCCAGGCAGCCTCACTAGGGCAGAGCAGAGGTGCAGGAGAAGCTGTGCTGTGCTGGTGACAGGCACAGTTACTTGCTGTGAGGACAAATGCCCCTGACTGGTTCCTCTGCTTGCACTAAGCCACTGAGCTCTGTGGCCTGCTCCTGGGGCACTGAGGAGGAAGCTCTTGCGAGACTCATCCTGCTGTACCCAGGCAGCTTTGCTGGGCACTGCCCCATGCTGCTGAGCTGCCCATCAGCACTGTTGGGCCTGAAAACTGGTTCCAGCCTCAAGGGACCTCTTCAGCTAATGAAGGCATGGGCCTGGGAACCGAGATAAGGCAGCAGAGCTTGCAGGAGTGCAGAGCAGAGCGCAGCCAATTTCACAGCCGCTGCGCAGTGATTCTCTCTCCGCTGTGCCAGGGGACTCCACGCACTGAAGGAGCAGGAGCTGGAGCTTTCTTAAGGAGTTTTGGACTCCTCCACTGCTTCCTGCTGTCCTCCATTGCTTCCTTCTTAGAGGCCCTTTGTATGAAGTCATCTGGACCACAGCAAAGAGAGGAAGCTGTCTGGGTGGCAGCTCCACATCTCTGGGCCGAGGGCTCGTTGTGAGGAGCCTTGTCCCTCGGTCACCTCTGCTGATTCCATGGACACATTATCTACTGAGGGAGGGAGATGTAGACCAGAGGGAACCTTTGTGGGGCACTCCCAACCCTCTGGAGCTGTGTTGATTTTTGGGTGTCTTGGGTGCTTTGCTGGATGTAGCTTCATGTCAGGATTAGCGAGATGGAGCCAGGACCTGCAGCTGGGAGGGTGGATCTGCTGCCACTGGGCTGTGTCTTGGTGCTGGCTGCCTTGTCTGGGATGTCACCATCATGTGAGGCTTGGGTGAGTTAAAACAGCTCAGGGAAGCCACTGAAGAGAAATAGCTGCATATTGAGTCACCACTGAGCTGGGCCACAGCAGCCTTGTGATCTTGGTGCTGGCAGGAGCTTGGGGGTGCCTTGGGCTGGAGCAGCTGGGCTGGGTCAGGGGTGCTGTGAAAGCTGCCCCAGTGCTGGTGGCAGAGGTGGAGGAAGTGTGGTGCCCTCGGGAAGCAGTGCTGGTGTGGTTTGCTTTTTCTCAGGGACATTGTGGCAGCTCCCTGACCTCCCTCCTGCCCCAGGGAGGTGAAGTGCAGGGGGGGAATAATCGTTGAAAGCTTCATTTCTTTAGCTGTCCACCTAGATAAGAACTGATGGAGGAGTCACTGAGTGTCAGAGTTGGGCTTTTTCCTGCTCTTCTGGTTTTGACCCAGGGCTGTCCCTTGTGCAGTGGGACTGTGGGATGTGATCTGGGAGAGCCACTGGCTTCAGCCACCTGCAGAGTCGATTCTGCTGCTACAGGATCACAGAATCATAAAATCACAGAATGGTGAGGGCTGGAAGGGACTTCTGGAGCTTGACAGCTTCACAGATTGCACTGGGTTGGAAGTGACCTCCAAAGGTTATCCAGTCCACCCCCCCTGCAGGCAGCCTCCAGCTAGAGCAGGCTGCACAGGGACACATCAAGTCTGGCCATGAGTGTCTCCAGGGATGGAGCCTCAACCACCTCCCTGGACAACCTATTCCAGTGTCTCATCCCCCTCACTGTGCAGAACTTCCTCCTGATGTCCAACCTAAACCTGCCCTGCTCCAGTTTCAAACCACTGCCCTCTGTGCTATCCCCACAGACCCTCTGAACAGTCCCTCCCCAGCCTGCCTGTGGAGTCATAGAATGGTTTAGGTTGGAAGGGAGCTCAAAGCTCAGCCAGTTCCAACCCTCTGCCATAGGCAGGGACACCTCCCACTAGGACAGGTTGCTCAAGGCCTCATCCAGCCTGGTTCTGAACACCTCCAGGGAGGTTGTGGAGCACAGAAGCACCCAACGTGATCTTTGATCACGTTGGGTGCTTCTGTGCTCCACAACCTCCCTGGGCAACCTGTGCCAGTGTCTCACCACCCTCAACCTGTGCCAGTCTCTCACCACCCTCCCTGCAAGCAACCTCTTCCTCACATCCACTTTCAATCTCCCCTCTGCCACTTCAAACCCATTCCTCCTCCTCCTCCTGCCATTCCCAGACCTTCTCAATAGTCCCTCCCCAGCCCTCCTGCAGCCCCCTGCAGATCCTGCAAGGCCACTCCAAGCTCTCCTCCAAGCCTTCTCTTCTCCAGCCTGCACAGCCCCAACTCTCTCAGCCTGTCCTTGCAGAAGAGGTGCTTCAGCCCTCTGAGCATCATCTTTGTGGCCTCTCCTCCATCAGGTCCATGTCTCTCTCGTGTTGGGGTCTCGTAGGTGACAAAGCACTGCAGCTGAGGTCTTCCCAGAGCAGAGGGGCAGAATCTCCTCTGTTGCCCTGCTGGCTGAGTGCAAACAAAGTTAGGAAGAAAAAGGTGATTGGAATCCATCTGCTCCCTGCTGTGCTTGAGCAGGTGTGATGAACGGGCACATGCTGGCCTGGGGCAAGCACAGAGAGAGGGCAGGGCCGCCTCTTCTGGCAGCACAGCTTCACACCACATCTGCTGTTGCCTCCTCTGCCTGCAGGCACCTGCTGTGTGGGTCGCACCTCCCTGCCAGGGATTGTCCTTTGATGCCACCTGACTTCTGGTAGATGCTGTCTCTGGCTTCCTTCACTCGTGGAGCCTGCAGGGCAGAGTCCTACCTGGCCTCCTAGGGTAGGGACTGGCTAGGGGTAGCTTGAGAGCATCCAGCCAACTAAGCCTGTCCCCCTCAGCTCCTCCTCTGAAAGGAGCCAAACCTGGGGTTGTGTTTTGAAGGTGGAATGAGAAGGCTGCTGGGGGGAGCTGAGTGTTAGGAGGTGAGGATTGAGAGTCCAGGCGTGGAGCTGCTGGGCTGTGGAGAGAGGCCGCTTGGAAAGCTGTGGTTTCCTTACCCATCCTTGTCTTGATGATCCTCTGGTGCCCTCCGTGGCTTCCTGACCCACAGAGCTTCTGCAGCTGCCTGGCCTCCTGGGAATGGGTGCTGCAGGCAGGCAGCAGGGTGCTGTGCACCTCACCCAGCTCACTTTTGCAGTGATTTATCCCCTGCACAGGGGTGGTGGCCAGGGCCATGCAGCTGCTGCAGAACCCCTGGCAGGGAGTTCAGATTCCCTTCTCTGCTTTCCTCTAGGTGGGACTCCTCTCCACAGGTGTGTGTGCACCTCGTGGGCTGCTGGCACCACAGCTACTGCCAGTGTCTGAGTGATCCAAGAAGTAAGGAAATGGTGTTGTGGTGCAGACCCTAAGGTGATGATCCCTCTCTACAGGAAGGACATTGAGGGGCTGGAGCAGGTCCAGAGAAGGGCAACAAGGCTGGGAAAGGGTCCAGGGAGGAGGGCTGGGGAGGAGCAGCTGTGGGACTGGGGGTTGTTCAGTCTGGAGAAGAGAAGGCTGAGGAGAGACCTCATTGCTCTCTGCAGCTCCCTGCAAGGAGGCTGAACTGAGGTGTGGGGTTGGTCTCTCCTCCCTGGTATCAGACGATAGAATGAGAGGAAATGGCCTCAGGGGAAGTTTAGGCTGGATGTGAGGAACAGTTTCTGTACTGCAAGAGTGGTCAGGCACTGGAATAGGCTGCCCAGAGGGTGGTGGAATCCTCATCCCTGGAGGTGTTGAAGAAACCTGTGGTCGTGGTTCAGTGGCCCTGGTGGTGCTGGGCTGATGGTGGGACTGGAGGATCTCAGAGGGCTTTCCCAACCCACACCACTCCAGGATTCTGGGACAAGCAGAGTGCAGATTTGCCTGTAACAGACAGACATAAAGAGCAGCACCACCCAAACCCATCCCTTCCAAGCCTCACACTGTTCTTGGGCAGAAAGCAAAGGGAGGCTCAATGATTGATGAGAGCAGCAGAGCCCCAGCAGATGAGACCTCAGCCCAGCAGCATGAGCCCAGCTTCCTGGCATCTCCCTGCTTGGCACTTCTGGGCTTGCTGCTTGTCTCTGAGCTGTTCAGAGCTGGCAGGATGTGTGTGGTGCTGGCATAACACTTCCCTGCTGGTGATTTCTTGGGTGTGTTTTGGAGTGCAGGCTTCATCTGGCCCGTGATGGTCGTCTGTAGCTTGGAGCACACCTTCCAGAGCTCAGCCTGCTTTACTGCTGGTCACCAAGGCTCACCCTGTGGAGCCTTTGCCCCCACTTTAATATTCTGGGCTCTTTCTAAGGCCCCAGCAGTGGGGTTGTGGCTGGAGGAGCGGGAAGCATCCCTGTGAGCAGGGGGAGAGGTGGCTGAGCAGGGCAGGACTGATGAGGTCTGGTGGGGCTGTTTGAGGTTGCTGTTTTCTGTGCTGGAATGGGGAAGTTTAATTAAGCACAGTCTTAACGAGCCCTCCTAAATGAAACAGAGTTTTGAGGCTCCATCAGCATATTCCCCAGGATGCTGTTGCCTCCCTGCAGAGGTAGCACCATAACTTCCCAGCAGGAAGGAGCTGATGAAGTCTATTGACTTCTGCAGCTCTCAGAGGAATCAGAGAGTGGCAGGGTTGGAAGTGGCCTCTGGAGATCATCCTGACCAGCCCCACTGCCAGGGCAGGGTCACCTAAAGCAGGTCACACAGGAACACATCCAGGGGGGGTTGGAATGTCTGCAGAGATGGAGACCACCTCTCAGGGCAGCCTGCTCCAGGACTCTGTCACAGTTACATTCAGGAAGTTCCTCCTCACGTTGAGATAGAACTTCTTGTGGCCAGGTTTGTGCCCATTACCCCTTGGCCTGTCACTGGGCACTGCTGACCAAAGCCTGGCCCCATCCTCCTGCTGCCCCCCCTTGAAGTATCGATCAGCACTGCTGAGCTCCCCCTCAGGCTGCTGCTCTTCTCCAGCCTCCACAGCCCCAAATCTCTCAGCCTTTCCTCATCACAGAGCTGTTCCAGGCCCCTCAACACCTCTGTCCATAGGGTGTAAGATCACAGCAGGGCTTTGGGCCCCCTGCAGGGCTTGGTGCTTTAGGGGGAACTGGGCTCCTGAGCTAAACTGAGGCAGCTGGCAAGAGAGGTTGAATCTCCAGCCCTGGAGGTGTTGAGATGCTGCAGAGAGGTGGTGCTGAGGGCCATGGTTTAGCACCAGCCTTGGTGTTAGAGAGTGCTTGGACTGGATGATCTGAAAGGTCTTCTCCAAGCAAAACAATTCCATGTGCTCCCTAGCTGAGGGAGAGAGGCTTTCCCTGCCACGTTGCTCACCTTCTTACCTGAGCTGGCACAGACTGGGTCCTGAGGTGTCTTTGTGATGTCTGCAGCTTGGTCTGAACCTGGATTTAACCCTGCTCAGGCTGGGCTTTGAAAAGCCACACCTTGGAGATGCTGTGGTTAAAAATACAGCCAGGACAAAGCTCCCAGATAGAGAATCCTCAGTGCTGTGGCTCCCAGAGCTGTCCCCCACCCACAGCCACCACACTGGCAGGAAAATCCCAGCAGGATTAGCAAGGGTTAGACACAGTTTTCTTCCACCTCAAACAACCTTTCCAGATTTGAGCTGAAAATAGATGATTTGCCTTGCTGCTGGGGTTGCAGTGGAGAGCAGCCTGGAGGGGAAGGACTTGGGGGTGTCAGTTGGTGTCAGACTCCTCAGGAGCCAGCAGTGGTCACTGACAGCCCAGAGCCAGCTGTGTGCTGAGCTGCAGCCAGAGCAGGGAGAGCAGCAGCACAGGGAGGGGATTCTGCTCCTCTGCTCTGCTCTGCTCAGACCTCTCCTGCAGCACTGCCTCCAGCTCTGGGGGCCCCAGCACAGGACCTGGAACTGCTGAAGAGGGTGCAGAGAAGGCCATGAAGATGATCAGAGGCTGGAGAACCTCCCCTGAGGGGACAGGCTGGGAGAGTTGGGGATGTTCAGCCTGGAGAAGATTCCAGAGAGACCTCAGAGCAGCCTTGCAGTGCCTGAAGGGGCTGCAGGAGAGCTGGGGAGGGACTTTGGACAAGGGCTGGAAGTGGCAGGATGAGGGACAATGGCTGTGAGCTGGGAGTGGAGATGAGGAAGAAATTGTTGAGAGTTGGGGTGGGGAGAGGTTGCCCAGGGAGGTTGTGGCTGCCCCCAGCCTGGAGGTGTTGAAGGCCAGGCTGGCTGAGGCCTGGAGCAGCCTGTGCTGGTGGCAGATGTCCCTGCCCATGGCAGAGGCTTGGAACTGGCTGAGCTTTGAGGTCCCTTCCAACCTAACCCATTCTGCCAATCTCTGAAGCAGATGGAGCTGAAGAACCCAAATCAGGTTGCCCTCAGAAAGCATCTGAGGGGTGAGTAATTGCTGGGGTCTGGGGGGTTTGCAGCATGGGGGGACAGAAGCTGGCAGCTGCTGCTGGGCTGAGGGAGGAGCAGGGCAAGGCCCAGCGCTGGTTCAGCGCTGCTGAGCTGCCTCCAGCTCCCTTCCCTTTAGAGATGCAAAAACTGAGCCTGGAAGTAATGAGCTCTGGGTAATTAGCTGCTTGTCTGCAGGTGTAACTGGTGCAGCTGCCTGCAGCCCCTGCTGAATTTATTTGCAAGCATTATGGGATGTGGAAACACAATTCACTGGCAACAAAGAGAGGGGATTCTCTTCTGTCTCCCCCTCTAACTTCCAGCTTTCCGTCGGTGCTCCCATTTGATGTGGCTGTGAGATGTTGCCCAAGACTGAAAGGAGCTGCTGGTGGTGGGCAGCAAAGTGTGTTACAGAGCCAGGGTGGTTGGGCTGCAGCACTGATGGACCAAAGGCCTGGTCTGATGTTATTGTCACCAGCCAGGTAGGAAGTGGCAGAGTCACAGAGAGTGGTAGGGGTCAGAAGGCACCTGTGGAGAGCATTGTGTCCAACCCCCCTGCAAAGCAGGGCCACTGAGGGCAGGTCACACAGGAATGGAACCATGGAATCAAATAGGTTGGAAGAGACCTCCAAGGTCATCCAGTCCAACCTAGCCCTGGCCAACCAACCAGACCATGGCACTAAGTGCCTCAGCCAGGCTTTGCTTCAACATCTCCAGGGATGGTGCCTCCACCACCTCCCTGGGCAGCCCATTCCAATGCCAGTCACTCTCTCTGGCAACACCTTCCTCCTAGCATCCAGCCTAGACCTCCCTTGGAACAGCTTGAGACTGTGTCCCCTTGTTCTCTTGGTGGTTGCATGGCAGAGGAGACCAACCCCACCTGGCTACAGCCTCCCTTCAGGGAGTTGGAGAATCCAGGTGGCTCTTGAAACTCTCCAGACAAGCTCTCTGGGCAGCCTGCTGCAGAGCACCAGCACCCTCACACCAGAGAAGCTTCCTGTGGCTGAGCTTCTCCCCATTGTCCTGTCACTGTGCATCACTGCAGACAGCCTGGCTGCATCCTCCTGACACACCTCTAAGATACCTGTAGACATTGAGAAGGTCCTCTCTCAGCCTTCTCTTCTCCAGGCTCAACAGCCCCAGGTCCCTCAGCCTCTCCTCGTAAGAGAGATGCTCCAGGCCCTTACCCACCCTTGACTTGCTGCCTTGTACTGAGTGGGCTGGGGGGAAATGATTGTGTGGAGAGCAGCTCTGTGGAGAAGGACCTGGCAGTGCTGGCAGACAACAGGTTGCCCTGTCCAAGGGCACAGTCACTTCCCTGCTGCTGCTGGCCACACTCTTGCTGATCCAGGTCAGGATGCTGGTGACCTCCTTGGCCTCCTGGGCACAGTGCAGCTGTTCATCACCACTTGGGTTCTATTGCATGTGGTGATTGTTGTCCATCTTCTGTCCAGGGTGTGTGGAGGAGCTTTCAGCTCCCTCAGCCTCTCCTCATGCTGTAATGCTGACAGAGCTTGGGAATTTGAAACCAGAACCTCCATTTCTGCTACTTCCCAAACACCTTTTGTTGTGTTTCCTTCCGTGGCTGCCTGGCCACAACACTGTCCTTAATGTCACAGCTAAGTGGTGGTGTGAAGCTGCCAGGCACTGCTGAGGAATTACTTACCTGCAGCTCTGACCTTAGATCAGACCTCTCTGTGCCAGCACCAAGCTGGCTTTATTTTTTCCTGCTCTGATCACAGTAAACACCAAACACTGAAGCAAGCAGCCCCCACTGGGCTCTGACCTGTGGTCCAGTCAGGGCTCTGAATCAGGCTTTGTTTTGACATCTCAGCACGTTGCACAAGCCCAGTTGCATCCATCTCAGAAAGCAGAATGACCCCAGGGAAATGCCCCCTCAGGGCAGGGGGGCAGCTCCCTCCTGGGGTCCTAGCAGCAGGCATGGCCCTGGGCACCCCCCAACGACCCAACCCCACCCCAGACCAAATGAGAGCTCTGCAAGGGTTGGTTTTGAGCAGTGCTGCAGACTCTGGTTGGAGGCCTGTAGCTTGTGGTGTTCCCCAAAGGCAGGGCTGGGCTTAGTCTTGCTCAGCACCATCAGTGACCTGGATAAAGGAGCAGAGGGGACCCTGAGATGATCCCAAAGTGGGAGGAGTGGCTGACACTCCTCAGGCTGTGCTGCCATTCATCCAGACCTGGCCAGGCTGGAGAGTTGGGAAGAGGAACCTCCTGAAGTTCAACCAGGAGAAATGAAGCATCCTGGCCCTGGGGAGGAACAGCCTCCTGCACTAGGACAGGTGAGGGTGGACCTGCTGGGAAGCAGCTCCAAGGAGCAGGACCTGGGAGTGCTGGGGACAAGTGCCCAGGAGCCAGCAGTGTGCTCTCATTGCCAGGAAGGCAAATGGTGCCCTGAGGTGCATGAGGAGCCTTAGCAGCAGGTCAGGGGAAGGTCTCCTGTCCCTCTACTTTGCCTTGGTGAGGCCACACCTGGAGTCCTGAGTCCAGTGCTGGGCTCCCCAGTTCAAGACAGACAGAGAACTGCTGGAGGGAGTCAGGGGAGGCTTCAAAGCTGCTGAGGGGCCTGGGGCAGCTCTGTGAGGAGCAAAGGCTGAGCCTGGAGAACAGCAACCACAGAGGGGCCAGCAAGAGCTAAAGGAGAGTTGTGAGGAGCAAGAGGCTGTGAGGAGCTAAAGGAGAGGAGCAAGAGGAGCAAGAGGAGCAAGAGGCTGGGGCCAGACTCTTGTCAGTGGTGCCCAGGGACAGGACAAGGGGCAGAGGGCACAAAGTGGAATCCAGGAGGTTCCACCTGAGCAGGAGGAGCAACTTCCTTGGTGTGAGTGTGCTGGAGGCCTGGAGCAGGCTGCTCTGAGTGGTTGTGGAGCCTCCTTGTGTGGAGGGCTTCCAACCCCCCCAGGCCATTGTGCTCCTGGACAAGCTGCTGTGGGTGCCCTGCTTTAGCAGGGGCTTGGCCTGGGTGATCCCCAGAGGTCCCTTCCAACCCACAGTCACAGTGGGATTTGGTGTTTCTGTGAAGGATGGAAGGTGTTGGGTGTCTGGGCAGTGTGCTGGGGTTGGGACATGGGCAGTGAAGGGTCAGAGAGGGCTGAGCAGCAGCCTGGGGTTTTCTGGGTGGCTCTTCAGCTTTTAAACTCTTGCCACAGCCCTTGGATTCTGCTGCTCTTGGTTTTGGTGCCGTTCATTTATCTCTCCTCTTATTAGCAGGAGCTGCTTGGCAGCGGAGGGTGGGAGGTGGCAGGGACACCAGGGAGCCCGGCGTGAGCTCTGTAATTAAGGGATGGTTCTGCTTCCACCCAGGGGGATTGAGCTGTGGTCGCTTGGGCAACCCTGATCCTGGTTTTCCCTCAGCTTGGGTTTGTTTGCATTGTTCCATTCATTATTTTTTTCCCTCTGGATGGAGTTTGTTTGGCTGCAGTGAGGATTTCAGCTCTGAGAGCAGGTGGCTCTGGCTTGCTGCGAGCTGGTTGCTTTTCCCCACGTGATGTGGCACTTGGTGCACTTTGGGCTTGCTTTTCGTTCCGTTGCAAGGCTGGAGC